>NC_136419.1:181387500-181987500 GCF_052625555.1 Lactuca saligna
TACACATAGATATGAAGTATTTTATATAAATTACGTGCTATGTGTGCATATTATCTGAATACTTGCTATCTATGCTGGATGAACGTTTTATACACGTTTTCAATGATTTAAACTGTATATGTATTTTATATCTACAAAAATGTTGGGATAAAACATGGGTAGATGTATTAGTTGCTGTGTGCTAAAATGAAATAATGAAAGGCCTCGTTATAGGTGCTATTGATGATCCAGTCATCTAGCGGAGTATAGATGACGACCACAGACTATTCTAGATAGTCTAGTGGAACGCTAGCAGGCTCGCAACATTTGTACAGTGTGTTTATTTGAACTGTGTGCTCATCAGGTGTACTCCATCCCCCACATGGTTGCCTTAACGACATTTATTGCTGAGGAATCCCCTTAGTAGTAGTGTCCATCCCAATGATAGTCCTTAGACTAGGTCCCTTGTGTTAGATGTCTTAGGGACGTAAAGTGAGGATAACGGGAATAGGTAACCGGGTTTGTTTGGTTTGATAAAGTTAATAAACTTATTTATTGTGGGTTGAAACCCTATGTGCTCACCAGGCACCCAAGCCTGACCCACTCAGTTTCTTGTATTACAGGTAGTGACGCATGAGCATAGATGTGATGTCTTGGGATGAGAGATTAATGGATTTTAGGCCTGTAAATACAGAATAATGTAGTAAGGCCTATGTTGTATTGGTTATACTTATGTGTTGTATCGAACATGACATCCCGAGTCTTTTAATGAAATACATTTCTAAGGAAATGCTTTTGATAAATCTTTATCATATTATTGTTTTGGGACAAATTCCGTAACTATTATTAAAAGGTTACTCTGATTTTGAAATAAAGTATAAACAAAACTGGTTTTTTCTGGCTAGAATTTTGGGGATGTCACACACACACACACACACACACATATATATATGTGTGTGTGTGTGTGTGTGTAGTAGTAGTAGTAGTAGACAAAATCAAAATTAACATCATCGATATCTATTGTTGTCTTTTTCACCTTAACTTAAATTATTTTTTGTCTTAATTAGCCAGATTAACAAATATCACATTTAAAAGTTCCGCTTCTCATAAGCTCAAATAAATATACATATTCCACTGTCTTAATTTCTTCCCCAATCCAAATCTCGTCAGATGAGATGAACTAACCAAATTCTTATAAGGTTCTTCATAAAACTCATCAGCCAATCACAAATCCAACCTAATTGTTATTCTACTGATTCTTCCTCTCCACAAACCCAATGAAATCGATATCCACCAAAAAATATGAACAATTGGTCGATACAAAACTATGTTTAAAGTCAATCCATACAAAATTGCTCAAATCTAATAAGAAAAACACAGACAAAATCAAAGATTACATCTGGTTTTATAGTCTCCGTATCTGAAGGTCTGAATGTCAATATCCCAATATGATCTTCAATTTTCCTCATCTAATTCATTCCGACAAACAAATTGTTCCTAATCACCTCCGAAAAGTTGTTATTCGATAAATAAATACTCTTCAACAACCTAATTTTCGTCACATCAAGCATCAATCCTCCAAAATCGTTGTTCGAATGCTTGATATCTCAGCCAAAATGTCCATGTCGATTGGGCCTGTTAAACCCATATTCTCGAGTTGTAACCCTAACACACGCAGATGATTTGTAGCGAGAATCATAAAGCGATCGTGGGATGTATAGAGACGGACCTTCATGATTTGTGGATCTTCGAGGTATACATGAGAAGAAAACAAATAAAAGGTGTGTGTAGCTTGTGTCTGCTCTAGTTTGTAGATTTTTGCTTCATTTTATCCATGGCGGAATTTGATTCAACGATTGAAACCCAAAAACCTGATTCGCCCCATGTATAAACCATTTTTATCACCCCTATATTTTTTTGGTTGTTGGAGGTGGGAGGTGATTGATTGAATGCCAGAAGGCAGCTAGGGTGAGGGTCGTATGATGGTCGGGGTTTCTAAAGGAAAAAAGTTGAAAAGGGAGTACCCAACAACCATGCTCTTTGATATATATATATATATATATATATATATATATATATATATATATATATATATATATATATATATATATATATATATATATATTTAGAGAGAGAGACCCCCTCTTTATTTGTTTTTACTTTTAAAACTTTAAATAAAAAGGAAATATGTTTAAGAAAATAGTAAAACAAATTAAAAGGATTGATTAGTCTTTTTAAATTTAATAGAGACTAATTCTACAAACAAATTATCTCAAAATGATCATGAAACCAAAAAAATATCAAGGTTTCGTTTAATACATACTATATGAACCATTTTTACGGTTTTATCATAAAAACTATCATAACAGCAATTTAATTTTTATAGGACCAAAAATATAAATAAACTTAAAATATTATAAGACAATTTAAATTTTTTAGGACCAAAAATAAAAATATATTGACTTTTTTTTGGTCGATATGTATTAACTTTTTTATCATCTTTTTTCAAATTTAGAAGCCAAACTTTCAAAGGACTTTCGTTCAATTTTAAAGATATGGATCTTCCCTGTAAAACAAAACCAGAGATTGTTGCAGTTTTATCAGGAAAAAACAATAATAATAATAATAAGGTGTCTTCGACCGCTTATTCTCCTTCTCCCCCGCATTTTGGAATACATCTGTATCGACCACCGCTTCCCTCATTAAACAAAAAAAAAAAAAAAAAAAACCCACAGCTGTCTTCCGTTATTTCCATCCATTATTTACCGCCACCTATTACGTTTTAGCGACACCTCTGCTCCACCGTTCCCCGCCTAGCAAGTGACACGAAGCAGGACACCTACCCTCTCCACCGCTTCCCCTATCGTCTTTCCTGCGACTGCTTTCTGCGCCGGTGGCAAACGCATTCCGGTGTTCGATCTTATTTTGTAACCTCATCGTTGTCAAATTAATTGTTTTATAATATATACATAATTATCTGTTTTTGCCTTGATTTTTGAATCATGGTGACAGAAACCGTTGGAGAACCAAAGGCATAGACTTTTATCTTCTTCCAAGAGGTTTGTCATTTCTATGATTGTAAAATGACTGCAATTTGGGGTATATTCGATCACAAACATCAACCATTTCTTCGAGTAACATGTATGGTATTTGATGTCGCGGGTATTCTCTTTAACCGGGTTTAGGATTTTTGTTAGCAGTTTTTAAGTAGTAAATAGTTGAGACTTTCTTTAAACTATAAACATTTGCTTCTTATATCATCTTATGATTAAATACAAGTTATAAGTCATGGGATTGATTTAGAAAGTCAACAATAATAGATTCGATAACCCATAAAAAGATTCGCTCTTCTTTTTTCATGAATTATTCATCTTTGATTAAATGATGTCCCTTGAGTATATTAGACCATAGGGAGTGGTGTGGTTTGGCCGTTGGCCGCAGCTTTGGCCACGGTAGCAGCGGAAAAAAACCAAAACATAATTGTTTTTGGATGCACCTTACAAAAAGGTTCCACAAAAGAATAAAGCTTCTTGAGGATCATTCAAATCACCAAATTTACTCTAAAATTAGGGAAGACAACCAAAGAAGTTATGTTATAAAAACATGAAACCTTAATGGAAAAGCTGAGAAAGTGATGAACCCATTTTGAAGAAAGCTCTAATGGTGTACCAAAAATAAAACAAGAAGGTTTTCAAGTTTATTGATTTTTGGAATGCCGTGAAAGATAACAAAAAATGACAAGTGAGCAAAACATTTGAATAACATATCGATACTGGTTTAAAACGCTCAATAACATTTGAATCCGGCCACACTAAATTCAATGTCCGTGTTGGTTTCGACCTCAACACTAATGTACCCGTTCGAGTTTCACCACATTCCCGACCAATGGAAATGGACAAAACAAAAAGCAAAGGAAAAGGTAAAGCGTCAAATTCGGAAGAGTTGAATGAAATTGGGGACAATTTGAAGGGTATAAAAGAAGAATGGACAAAATTTTGCAAATTACTTTCCAAAAAGAGTTTCGGAAATAAATTGATAGTAACATGAAGATACTAATGATAGAAACATCAAACATTACTAGGAAGGAGCTTGAAGTTGTTATGGCGATGACAATCGACGTTGAAAAACATTATGCTGAGTGGGTAGGTTTAAGATTGTAGGGTTTTTATTTTTTTTATTATTTTTTTATTTTTTTATTTTTATTTTTTATAAAGTTTGTAGGTTTAAGATTTCTATTTTTTTTGAAGTGTTTAAGAATTTTTTTAATGTCATGTTATGTTTTTTTTCTAATTAATGCAATGTAATGTTTTTTATTATTATTTTGAAGTAATGAAAGTTGTGTTATTTTTAATTTATTAAAAATAGAGTTTTTAATTTAAATTTAATTAATAACAAAAATATGAGGTGCGGAAAAGAGCCACGTTTTTGTGGTAAAAAAAATTATGACATCTATGTGGAGGTGACCACTTCCTCAAACTTTAATTTTAAAATTTTATTTTAAGGCTGGAGTGAACAATATCATTTTTACTATATTTCTTTCACTGTGGCATGCTATTTTTTACCATAAAAATGTGGTTCTTACCATACACTAGGAATGGTCACATTTTTCTAACAAATTAATTTAAATAAAAAATTTAGTTTTAATAAAAAATATTATAGTTCATTACTTCCAAATAAAAAAAAAAACATTACATTGTTTTACTTAAAAAAAATTAACATGCCATTAAAAAATACTAAAACATTTCGGAAATAAAAAAAAAAAAAAAAACTAAAAATCATAAACCTATAAACTTAAAAATATACACATCAAATAAGAAAAATAAATACTAAAATTAAATTAAAACATACTACATGAAGTCTTCATCCCAGAACTCGTCGTCCGAATCATCCGGGATATCCAAATTGATGCTAATGCGTTGAATACTGTAAATGTTTTCCACCAAGTCCATGCGAAGATTGTGAAATGTTTCAATGCTACGTATCTCTTCTCTCCTATCCATTAGGGTGTATATGGGGCGGTTTGGTTCGCTTGTTGGTTAAAATCGAACCATAACCATTATAGTTGGTTAATGTATTTCGATAATCATTGGGTAGCGGTAAATATTGGTTTTGTTTAATGGTTTTAGTCGGTTAATAGTTATGGTTAGTGGTTAATATTGTTTAACAATAATGATTCATAACGACATAAAAATAAGAATATTTTACTATAAAAATCGAAAAACACAAAAGTCCATTGTTATAAAAAGTGAATGATTATGTATATATAATTGTATTGATAGAAGACTAAATATCTTATCTAATTCCAAATAATTGCATTTTATAAGTTCAATTTATAATATAACTATATACCATACATATAATATTGTATTATATTAAAAAGATTTATTAATTTGAATGGTTCGGTTCAGTTTATAGTGGTTCAGTTTTAGATGAAAATCATAATCAAACAATATATATTTGGTTACTCGAAATTAGAAACACACCATATCTTTTAGTAATGGTTCAGTTACATCGGTTAATTTTGATGGGTTTTAGGCATAACATACAATCATATGTGTGCATGCAACCCTAATTAAAGATCTACGTTTTCTCTAATTGAACATATAAATTATGAACAACAAAGTATAAACCCTATATCCCTAGTGTATAATCAAAATCCACATAATAAAAGGGTTATGAAATATACCTTTAAGATTGTTGTTGTAAAAAATCTTGAATCCATGCTTGAAAGACCTTTGGTAGCGAGAGCCACAAGTGTCGCACCTCTAATAGTTGACAAACAAACTCAAGCAACCAAAGAATACTATAGAGAGAGAGAGAGAGAGAGGAGTGGATCAAAATTTCGGTCAAGGCACTTAGAATGACAGGTTAGGTCGAAATTTAACCATAAAGAGGGTTTATATAAGTGTTAGGAAGGTATTGGATAAGGCAGGTGTATCCAAGATAACCCTAATCCCTTATCTTCTTCCCTAAGGCATCCAAGGCACCCTTAGAGCCCAAGGAAACCCTAAGAGCATCTAGAATTCGTTCCCCCTACTATAGGGAGGTTCTAGAATTGCCCAATGCTCAACTATTGAATATTGTCACCTGTAGTTCCTACAGTTTTAATTAATTCCTTTCATCCCAAAATTAATTCCAAATTAATTTTTGATTAAATATTAATTAAATAATATGATTTATAATTAATATATTATTTTCATAATACATTACTAAATCATTTATTTTGATTTCAAATTAATTTATTAACCAAGTAATAAATTAATAAATCATTATTCTCTCTCAAAAAAGTTATTCTATTCAATTGTCAGGTTTGAAGGCAAGCCAAAAGGTCAGTGCTACTATCTGTTAAAGTTTATACCAATTATAGTTATGGTCTTAAACACCTAATCCTACAGTCTCTCACTTGTATAATTCTAATAACTATAACTACCAAGATAACTACCAAACTGATCAGCAAATTGAAGCTACCAAAAGCCGTTGTCGAATTCTGACCTAATTAGTAACGTGTCCTTAGATAAGTGATCAAATATTCCTCCATTCTACAAGATATCGTATGGACATGAGACATGGATTATAATCAATCTCTCTATCCAATATTTGTTTCCCAATTTATGATTTATAACGATTCATATCAGACTACTAGTTGAACACAACAATTCAGTCCAAGCTTAGCCAATCGCTTTAGATGTCGTCATCAAATTATCGAGGGGTCCACAAATATCGCTTTTCCCGTTAGGGCAAAAGGAGCGGATAAAATTCGACTCATATTCTTGCATTATTCACTCATCAAATCAAGCACAACAATACGTTTTATAACATCAAGTTACTGATGCATTTACGTATGATCAATGCACAACTAACTCATAAACAACAACTTATATATCTCTGTTTCAAGAATATAAGATATTATCATCTCAAAATTACTCGTGATAAAATCCATGAAGTAATTCTATAAGCGTTGGTTTATCCCATACTTAAATCCCCATTTCAAAAGTACTCAAGAATACTGCAGGAAACCATTTCTATGTCTAACCCCTTAGACAATCTACAGTATGATTCATGACAGTCTTAATTCACTACTGACTTCCAAAAGTATGATCGACTGTGGATCTTTGAATAATCCAGTTATTCGAGAAGTAAAACATGTGAAATGAAACACAATAATAACCTAATTAACTATGGTCTCAATGCGACATCCCCATTTTTCACGGCCAGAAAAAACCGATTTGTTTATGCTTTGTTTGAAAATTAGAGTATCTCTTAAAGAAATATGTTGCGGAATTTGTTCCCAGAAAAACATTTTAAATACGTTATCATATCATTTCCAAAAATATGTAAACGTTGGGATGTCATCGTCAATACAGAAACATAAGCATAAACAGACCTTACATTCATTTACACTAGTGATCTACATCTCCGTAATCTCTCAGTGTAATGTAGGTTCATATCAACACCCGTGATACAAATAAACTGAGTGGGTCAGGTTGGGAAACCTGGTGAGTACATAGGGATTTCAATCCCACAATTATATATATATATATATATATATATATATATATATATATATATATATTATAACTCATAAGCATACAATTTCACCATGTATAAACAACTCTTACCCCACCCCGTCAATCCTCTCAACGACACTGTCCATACTTTCGGATCTAAAATTTACCTTTTTACTTAATCCATACTCCCAAATCAAGTATGTGCTCTCTGATCAATAAATGTGCCCATTCCATAATCTCGGACTACGAACAATTGACTATGCCTCAATCCATACTCCCGAATTAATGATAAATAACTATGTCCTATCCATACTCTCGGACTAAGGACAATTGTCTATGCCTAAATCCATACTCTCGGATTAATGAAAAATTGTAAGTCCCCAAATCTGGAACCAACTAGTGATCAAACATAAGAACAAGTTGTAATCAATAAGAATAAAAAAGGAGTAGAAGCAAGAATGATCCAAATTGCACACGTTTGTATTAAGCCGTAAACGTCAGGTACAATGGAACACACACACACACATCCGTTTTCACATCTAACAAGACTGACACCTATATATAGTGAACAGCGAACCACAAACGGGTTCACGGCCGCAAACTATTTGCGGCCACAAACACCACTTGAACCGCAAAAAACATGTTTTCGGTTCACCCAACCAGAAACCCACTAATTAACAAGACACAATCTAATAAGACTCATACAGATGGATGCCTAGCTCAAACCAACAAAATATGACCTAACAGTGTTCTCCTTGGTTTGAGGCTAACATGGATTCGGTCTTTTTCTACAACCATCACATCAGAACTTCCCATCGCACCCAGCCACATCTTCTTTTCAATGATCTCCGCAATCATGCTTGTAAATTCTTTTTTTGTAGCCTAAAAAATATCTTGCTTTCAAATGATTTGATGATGAGCCAAAGTGTTTATATCCCTTTCACCAAATTGTAGCAGATCCCTTTTGTCAACAATGCGAAAAACACCATCTGGGAATTTGATGACCGCAGAGACTGTGGCTTCATCAAAAACCCAGTTTTCCATATTGTGTAGTGATCCATCAAAAAAGTTCTTAACAATCGAAATCCGTGTCATTTGTTTTGTTGGGGGCCACATGACATTCTTGACGCTCTTATTGGTATTGGGGTCAACAACACCTTTGGCTCTTTTCAGGAAAGATTCAACAGTCTTCACCCCATCAAACTTCTTTCTAACTTGATTCTCTAAGAAGAGTTTGAAATTAGTTCCGCGAGGATCATTGGCTGGGTTGGAGAATGGAGCTTCAGAAAGCTCAGTAAGATCCACCTTTATCAAAGAAGAAAATTCATTCTTGTCCTTTTAGTACTCCACATTACCGCTCTTTCACTTCACCAACCAGCAATTTAATCTGTCATGAAAGCCCCACATAACAATTCCTGACCAATCACCATATTTGTCTCTGAACCTCTTCTTTCCAAGATCAGTTATAGTGAGTTGAGGCTGGTCTCCAAGAATATGCTAATCTGAATTTTTCATGAAGAGCTACTTCCCATTATTCTACGAAGATACTTGTCTCAGAACTTGTTTGAGAGTAGCTCTTAGATAAGCTTGAGCAGGATCTCTCTCAAATTGGTCAACAACTGTTGTGGTTCTGACTGGTGGAGGATTAACAAAATGATCCTGTTAAGATGTATTTGCTGGGGCAGATGGAGAAGTCTCGGCTTCTTTTGGATCTTCGATAGTAGTTTTGAATTTTTCACCAAATTCTGCAATAAGCTTGTTCTTCAAGTCATAGTATCCAGCAGTCATGGTTCCAAGGTTGATCTGTAGAGTAGAAATTTGTTTTGATTTTAGACAATTTTCTTCCTCAAGCTCCGAAACTTGAATGTTGAGATTTCCAATCAAAACGCCCTTCTCGATAATCTTCTGATTTAATATACCAATCTCTGCTCTAAGATCTGAAATCGATGGGTCCGCTCCCCCTGAACTTCGTTCACCTATAGATATACCTTTGGCTCGGGTTGAAGGGTCAGAATCTTGTTGCCCCAAAAACCTGGCAAACCTCTTGGAGGAAGCATCATGCGCAGGTAGTAGTGGAGAGGAACCCCCAGGAGCTGAAGAGCTCCCGACTTCATAAGAAGACCGAGCAACACTTGGACTGTCTTTCATAATTTGACTTTCTTCAAGGGTCGGTTGGTTGGTGCTGCAGTTGCTGAAGCTTGTTGAACCGGTAGCACTTGTTCTCTGATCATCACTCTTGGCCTAGGGACAAATCTTCTCTTTTTGATTGGAGGCTGGGAGGCTTGTGTCAAAATAAGATCACTCTCAGACATCAAAAAGGTTAGAGTAGCAACTGGAAGGGGAGGAATACTTGAAGTTGTACCCAAATTCGTTGAAGTGTCATCCATCTGATCAAAAATTGGAGGTGTCACTTTGAGAACATTGCTAACTCCTCCTGTCTCCGTTACAGTTTGTGGAACATCATGGACATTGTCAAAGAAGTCATTGAGATCCTCATTACTTAGCCTTAAATCACTTTCCCACTCAAAGTCGAATGATAAGTGTGACAACCCGAAATTTCCATTCTGTACAACATTTCCATTCAATAGAAGTCAGAACAGTTTTTGGAAACTTTCAAGCTTTTTGGAATAAGTATGAGTATTTTAGGATTAAACAACTTAGGAGATATCGGGAGAGAGGATGCCCTAGGATTAAACAATAAAGTCCCGACACATCAAAAGTTTAGATTTTACGACCTAAACAAGGAGTTTACAATCGTAAACCCTAAAGGGAAGTGGTATAAAAGTGACACTTAGTTATTTTTATCACTTTTCCAACTTTCAAGATCCAAATCTCAAACTCTCTCAAGTATCATCCAAGTTTTCTTCAAGATCTTCAATCTAGTAACTGTTTCTAGCCCTTTCAAGTTAGTATATCACCTAATCTAGTGTTTTAACACACATCCATAGTGAAAATGTTCCAAAAGGTTGATTCTTCAAGTTTCACCAAGAACACCAAGAACACACACTAGTGTTCTTGGACTTTTGGCTCATTTCAAGCTTCTATATTGTAAGTACTTCTATCCTAAAGTATCATAGAGCTTATTATAATTCCATACACCAAGAAAACACAAAGAAACACCAAGATCAAAGGTGTTTACAATCCAAGAACTCCTTGAACCGTAAACCCTAATTTAGGGGCCAAAGTGACCCTAGTCACTTCACAAGCTTTGGAAACTAGACTAGACTCAGTCCATTATATGTTTAGGACTTGAAAACATCAAAATACCATAATCCATATGGGTTTACGGTAGTAAACCCAAAAGGAAATGGTCTTAGGGCCGTAAACTCCTCAAAGAAGGGAAATGGTGCCCTAATCTCTTCGAAAGGCTTAACCATCAAGTAGAAATACTTCTAAAGGACTAGTAGAGCTTCAAAACAACAAATGGTCAAAAGAACATGAGTTTACTGCCATAAACCCATGTGTTTACGATCGTAAACCCATGGGGGTTATGGTCACAAAACCGTAAACTCCAAAGGAGTTTACCCTTGTACCCCAAACACAATAGCAAGGTCCTACAACACTTAGATGCAATCCTTATGACTTGTAGAACTTATATAAGGTGTTTTACATGTCTTAGGATGTCTTAACTTTGTCAATTAGTAGTTTAAATACTAATTGGATACATATGTGTGTGATTATATGTTAACTAGGATCATTGAGTGTGTACAAGTCCTCACTTGACACCAAGCATCCTACCTTATCCGTTCATCCAAACCACCAACTACAGGTGAGTTCATACCCCTTAATCAATGTTTTAAATGATTTTAAATGCTTTAATGGGGGGGGGGGGGGGGAATACAAGTAGAAACAACATGTTATAGATTCAGTCACATGTGATTTATAACTGTGTTTTCAATCAATTGATTTCACATACTTCAAAATGTGATACATGAAATGGTTTTCTGTCTTAAAATACTTTGTTATCAAATGAATTACTTTTGAAATGTTTTATAAAATGACATCAAGTCATTGTTATTTATCATTCAAAACTCTTAAATGTTTTACAAAACCTCTTTCATCTTCTGGACCAAAACAATATCTATACACTTATGTTCATATATATATATATATATATATATATATATATATATATATATATGTATGTATATATATATATATATATGTATGTATGTATGTATGTATTTATATGAGAGCATTCATTCTACGTTAAGATCCCACACTCATGGGTAGCAAGGGTGTATAAACTTCCTTGGACATCTATTACATTCCAGTAAACTATTATAGGGATAGTTTAGGGGATACAAAACATTATTCCTATTACAAGGAATTACACCAAAGTCAGTTCATTCATGAGTCTATACTAAATTCTATATGAAGAGATACATTTACATGAATCCTCTTACATGGATACTTTTACCTAGATACTATATGATGAGATACTATTACATATTATACATGTAGATTAGATCTGTCTATCCTAGTACAAAAGGATACTTTGTGGGATTAACCATTCCTATAACCTATGTTGGCTACAGAGGTAAATGCACATCTACGGATGTCTACGGTTGATACCATTACAGGTATACTTAAGGGACTAACTATTCCTAAACCCGACTATTAGCAACAGAGGTAAATGTACATCTACGGATGTCTATGGTTAATACTATTCGGCATTTACTATGTCGTGTTTATCCTAGTACCAAAGGATAATACTTAAATGTTTATATTTTCCCTATTACTTTTATTTTGTGATACGTTCACATAAATGATGAGGTAGACTATATATTGTTAATAGTAGTCATACAGGGGAAAAACCATCTTTGTTACTTTCAAAGCATCCAGGTCTTGGTAGAAGACTACTTTTATACTAGTGGGAAATATGGGATTTTCTAGGGTTTTCACACTTATATCAAATGTTTCATTCAAAGATTTACATGGCATTCATAACAGCTTTCCAAAAAAGAGTAATGACACTTAAATACTTATGAATTCACCAGCTTTATGCTGATCTACACATTCAAAATAACTTGTATTCTCAGGTCACCAGTAGACATGTACGATGACCAGGTTTTGAGAAGACGGAGCACAGACAAGACTCGTCTTTTATTTTGATTACATATTTTGGTGTCTTATTACTATTAAAGAACACACATGTATTAAAACTTTCCTTTTAATTCAATGGATGATGTTGTTGCTTGTTTACTACTTTGCACTATTATGATACTTCACATGACGTCCTCCACCCCTGAACGTTTCCGCCGTTCTTGGTTTTAGGGTGTGACAGATTAGTATCAAAGATTTGTTTATAGTGAATATAGTATATCAACCCATAAAAGATATACTAACTATAAATACATTGGGATGAAAACACTCTGACTAAGAGTTTATACTTTTAAATAATAACATATTTAAGTAAGTATACGTGCATGCATTCATACTAAAATCAATGTCACAATGACAAGAACAAAAGTATTACGATTGTTGAATATCACAAGTAAGCTTGGGGAGGTATGGTCAGTCTTGGGAGTGGCATAGCCTGATCAACTATTCTGGTCTGAAGAGTGATTAGCATATGCCCAAGAATGGCTGTGATGTGGCAACAAGTCTAAAAATTTACCAACACAACCACAAAGAAATACTATAGGGGTATTTGGTCTTACTGTAATTACTTGTTTGAGAACTAAATAGATTTTTATTAATATGTTAATAGTTGTTTAGCGGATACACTAAGGTTATATGTACTAGGATGTCATAGACTTAGAATCTGTGAATCTTTGATTTATGTCCTGTCCTCGTTGGGTTGGGGACTTAAGGTTAGGGTCACTTATTCGAAGGTCTATCCTATCCTAACTACATATAACTGGTATGCACTAAACAAGTATTGAAGCAATTGATAAAGGTCATCTTATAATTATCTTAGTTAGTTCGTCTATTTAGTTATTTCTTATATCCCTTTTCTCGCGTAGATATCATGGCTGGATTCTATCCCCATGGCGACCCGTACTTCAAAAACCAAGGCAATGCTGGATGGCTAGAAGAAGAACCAGAAGATGATCACCAAATCCCTTTGGATGATCACCATGTCGAAGGCTTCTCTGATAGTTTTGACTCGGAGCCTGAAGTCAACAACCTACCTCCAGCTGCTCAAAACCCAAACCCTCGCCCGACATTTCAAGGACCCACACCTCTGTGGGCCACAAACATGAATAGATGGAGCCAAGAACAGGGTCAACCTATCCCCTACAACGGAGACAGAAACTTCTACAACCTCACTGAGGGAGGTTCAACTGATAGGATCCTACCCATCATGGTTCGTAGGATCTCTCGAAATAACATACAAGGTCGAGCAGCTATCAATCGAATCATGGAGATTGACACCAACTCTGGCGTTAACACAGTCCGCATTCGCCAACTAGAGTCTGCTCAGGAAAGGACTCTGGTCCGCAATGCAACTCTACAGAGAGAACTTGCTGAAACCCAAGCTGAAGTCAGGGAACTCCGAGCTCAGCAAGTAAGAGCTGACAGGCGTATGAGGGACCTAGAACACCTACTGTCGGGATCAAGAACTCATGCTAGTAGTTCTCGTCGCCGATAGAATCTCATCGACTTCTCTTTTGGATATAACCTAGTTATGTAAAAACTCTGGTCTAATTCCCTATCTTTGTAGATCTTAGACTTGCTAGATCTTGATACGATCATAGTTCTGTCAAAATTTTCCTATCT
Source organism: Lactuca saligna (assembly GCF_052625555.1). NCBI lineage: Eukaryota > Viridiplantae > Streptophyta > Magnoliopsida > Asterales > Asteraceae > Lactuca > Lactuca saligna. The sequence continues at coordinate 181,401,714 of NC_136419.1, forward strand.
TGGTTGATGTAAGGCCTACTTCTAGGCCATTTTCCCCAAACTTGTTACATCTGTAATTCCAATATTATTGACAGATATCTAATCGTATGGAATTTATTATCCAAATGCTATCATCTTCATTCAGATGTGTTATTAAATTGTGTTGTTGGACTATGGAGAGTTAGTCCACAAGTCACTCTCATTATTCATTCATTCTTACTGTGTTGTCATCTCTTTTAAACGTATAGTTAAAAGATGTTGCCTCACAGACGTACAAGGCGTAACAATGTTAACGAAACACCAATACCACCACCTAAACCACCTCCTCATTTTAACGTTGCTATGTTCCAGGCAACTTTCATAGTGGTCGTAGTTGCTGTCGTGTCAGCCATTAATACTCATGTCCCTAGTGGATCGAGAACGGGTGCACCTCCTTCTCACCATGGCAAGAGCCATGGGCATCCCTGGGAATGCACCTACAAGGATTTTACGAATGCCAAACCCCGAAACTTCAATGGAACTGGTGGGGTTATGGTCTTAAGGCAGTGGATTGAAAAAACAGAAGTAGTCTTTGAGATCTGCGCCTGATCGGGGGGCAACAAGGTCAAGTTTGCTACTTGTACCTTTTTGACACAGCGTTAACTTGGTGGAATGGCCATGTTAAGTCTCTGACTATTGTGGTGGAAAATTCTATCAGCTGGGAAAACTAGAAGGCCATACTGATGAGAGAGTACTATCCTCAAGGGGAAATTCAAAAACTCGAGCAGGAACTCTAGGGTCTGGAAATGGTTGGTTCCGACATATCAACCTATACTAAAAGATTCTATGATCTGGCAATTCTATGCCCTGACATGGTTGCTCTGGAGAGCAAAAGAATAGAGAGATATATTTGGGGATTGTCGCCCCAGATCCATTCAAGTGTGTTAGCATCCAAGCCTACTACTTTCGACAGCGCCAAAGAGCTAGCACAATTTCTGATAGATCACGGAAAACACCAGAACCCAACAATCCCTACACTTGGGCCACAAAAGGACAACAACAACAAGAAGAAGAAAAAGGTGTGGAATAAGAGGAAAAGCGGGGCTTCGCAAGAATCCTCAAAGAGACAACAACTTGTGGCGATCAATTTTGCCACGGTAACCCCTGTTGTCCCTGCAAACCCCTTACCAACAAAAACTTATGCTAGAAATCTTCCAAGGTGCAACAAATGCAACTTCCATCACCACGGACCTTGCAAGAAAATGCAGTGCACTAACTGCAATAGAAAGGGGCATACAACCTGTTTCTGCAAAATTCCAGCAAGGCCAACCGCCCAAGTTCCTAACGCAGGTGTGGGCCAAGCTTGCTACGGTTGTAGCGAGGTAGGCCACTACAAAAGGAACTGTCCTAAGGCAGTGATGGCTGGTGGAGTAGGAAGAGTTTTGGCCATAGGCCACGAGGAAGTCGTAGCTGATCCTACGATAGCTACTAGTACGTTTCTCCTCGATAACTCATATGCTTGCATACTTTTCGACAGTGGAGTAAAGAAAAGTTTTGTAAGCCATAAATTTGCACACCTAATTAAACAAAAACCACGTGCATTAGATAAATCATTCATGATAGAAATGGAAAATGGGAAAACAGAAAGTACTAACTGCATATACTTAGGTTGTACCCTAACTTTAGATGGCCATACTTTCAAGATAGACCTCATGCCGGTCCCAATTAAATGTTTCGACATTATTATCGGCATGGATTGGTTGAGTCTTCTTTGCATCGACATCATGTGCTTTGAAAAAGCAGTTCGTCTTAACCTTCCTAACAGCGAAACCTTAATTATATATGGCGACAAACCTAGTACGATCCTTCACATCATTTCATGCATCCAAGCTCAGAAGTGCTTACGAAAGGAATATCATGCATTCCTCGCACACATCGTCGATACGAGTCAAGAAGTAAAAGACATTTAGAACATCCCAGAGGTACGCGACTTTCCCGAAATCTTTCCAGAGGAACTCCCAGGATTACCACCACAACGCCAAGTCGAGTTCAGAATCGACTTAGTGCTAGGGGCTACTCCCGTAGCCAAATCTCCTTACCATCTGGCACCGGCAGAGATGCAGGAACTTTCCAGTCAGCTTAACGAACTTCTCAAGAAGGGATTCATTAGGCCGAGCTTCTCACCATGGGTAGCAATGGTCTTGTTCGTCAAGAAGAAAGACGGATCATTTCGCATGTGCATCGACTACAGGGAACTCAACAAACTTACCATAAAAAATTGTTATCCCTTACCCCGCATTGACGACTTATTTGATCAGCTTCAAGGAGCCAACTACTTCTCAAATATAGATCTACGACCCGGATATCACCAACTACGAGTGCTAGAGGAGGATGTTCCCAAGATAGCCTTCAGAACTCGTTATGGATACTACGAGTTTGTAGTAATTCCATTCGGATTAATTAACGCGTTCGCCGTATTCATGGATCTGATGAATAGGGTGCATCATCCTTACTTGGATCAGTTCTTCATCGTCTTCATTGATAACATACTCATCTACTCTCGAAGTAAGGAGAAACATAGTCAACATCTCCGCGGAGTCTTGGAAACATTACGATCGGAGAAGCTCTATGTGAAGTTCTCTAAGTGTGAATTTTGGATTCGAAGAGTCGAATTCTTGGGCCACGTTGTTAGCGAAGAGGGAATACACGTGGACCCTTCCAAAATCAAGGCCATTGAGAACTGGTCAGCACCGAAGACACCTACAAAAATTCGTCAATTTCTAGGTCTCGTTGGCTACTATCGTAGGTTCATTCAGAACTTCTCCCGTATAGCGAAACCTCTTACGACATTGACCCAGAAAGGCGTGGCCTTTGACTGGGAAGAGAGACAAGAGAGAGCATTCCAAACGCTTAAGCGAACCTTGTACACCGCACCAATACTATCCTTCCCTGAAGGGATAGAAGACTTTGTTGTCTATTGTAACCAGATGTTATTTATTGCTTGTTTTTGTGTTTCCAGTGGTGGATGATGTGAAAAAAGCCAAAATACTCAGAAGTATAGAAAACGAACAATGGAGATTTATGAAATTAGAGTGAAAACACATTTTTATGTTAAAAGGTAAAATACTAATGTAAAACCTGATTTTTTGGGATTCATATTATTCATATTTAGTTACATGATTTAATTATAGTATGTTGCATTAGATAAAAATGATTATTTTGAATTATATTGATAGATAAGATCTATGGTAATTATAGGAGATTGTATTTTGAATTTAAACTTTAATATAACCGGATTTTAAGTGGTTATGGAGGCAAAATGGGCATTAGAAGAGGGACAATTGGCAAAACTAGGATTTCTTTATTAGAAGGGAGAAGAAAGAAAAGATAACAAAATGCAAGCTATAAGTTTGAATTTCCAATTGATATATTTTCAAAGGTATATGTAATTGGAATTTACAAGTTTGGCAGCTATACCTTCTTGTAACACCTTTGTATTATGGCCTGTTATCTTGATCCATTATATCTTATTCATAATCTCTATTCTACTAAATGAATAGTTTTAATCTTTTTTTGTTAAATGTCATTCTAATACAACTATTTATTAATATCATGTCATGTGTCATTTAGATCTATTAGGCAACTCATTTCAAATATCAAATTTATATTTTTAAATTTTATGTTAAATTTGAAGTTATAAAAACTTTAAAATTTTGATATATCTCTTACTTAACAATTTATTTAAAATGAATTATTTAAATAATTGATTAATAATTATAAATTTTTATTATAAAATTTTAATTAATTTTATAACCGTAATTCTCACGGGTTATAAACTAGTATCGAAATAAAAGTATCCCTATTTACTTCTATCATTCTTCCTCTCAAGCCCTAAGCCCCACCGGAAGGAAAATCATTTTGAATAAAAAACAAAAATGTTTTTACTATTATCCAGAAAAAAAAATTACGTTAAGATGGATTTAACCCCGCATATTTTAGAGGTTTGAAGTACTATTATACATGGTTGGTGGCATTCCCGTTCTGTCCTCATGGACATCATGACAACTAAAGTTTTCTTTTATATATCACGAAAACCTTTTTCGATATTACCTTGATACCTTCCATGTTTCAACAATCAGTTTCAATTTATTTGCGTATAATTCAGTTTGAACAAGCCTCTATTTGATAGCTTTACATGCACATTATGTGTTTGATAAAATGCTTGACTGAAGTTATGAATTGAAACAAGAATAACATGAAAATGCAATAGGGTATACATGTCCCTATTTGCCACATTTAAGCAATTTCTTGAATATTAACCCAATTGTTACTTTTTTTTTTCTGGGTAAAATGATCGCTTTGGGTGATAACATTAGTCATGTCGATCAATCTGCAACAATGACTAATGAATCTCAAAATTCATGACTTTCCACTTGATGAAAGCTTATTGTTTGAAATGGATGATGTTAGAAATGATGTTGAGATGGATTCTCTAAATCGGTAGCATGCCATTTGTTTCATTTCTAATCTTCTATTAATATTTAAGTTGCATACCCTATTTTAGTTCTTAAGCATTCAAGGAGGTTCTTTGTTAGAGTAATGTGAAGCAAGGGCCTGTTTGTATTCATATCTAATTGACCAAATCGATTCTGAAAATTTGGAATGTGGAACACTGCTTAACAAATTGTAAATATAATAGCATTGAAGCTACTTGTGTTTATCTCAACATATACAAAAACAAACCTCATTGCTTTCTAGTGAGGGTGATCACCATTGAAGCCACTATTCTTTGTATGCTACTTTCTCTTTCACTGCCTCTAATCTATTCTACAATTCATCTTCTATCATGATTGTTAAACAATGATTGATTTAATGTTCACATTGACTTCAGATGGATAAAGTTTTCTCTGTTATACGAAGTTGGTTCTCTTTCTTTGTCTCCATAGTCATATTACAACATTGCACTTTGAAAATTGTGTTCAATTATAGCATTACCATCCCAGTACAAAAAGTAACGCACTTTCATTGCATTGTTATTATAGTATCTTTTGAAAGTATAGAGACCTAATAAGAAATAAAAATTTAAAGTACAATACTATAGTTGGTTAAATGAACAACCCAACCTTGTAGGCAATTAACAAGCATGCTATGAAAATTCCAAATCTCATGCGTCAAATAACATGGGTATATTCGTGGTTAGTTCCCTCTTTAGATTAATTTGTGAAGTGAAAAAACAAGTAGCTAAAAGTTGTAACTAAAATAAATATAATGAGGGTAGCTCGATGATGTAACTAAACTAAAAGAAAAGCAAAGAGAGAGCATCTCAAAACTCGTCCGCCTTCCCTGTTAAATTGAAAATACAACTCACTCAGTTTATTTGAAAAACTCTTGCAAATGAATGGTAATAACTAAAAATGGTTTCTCCTTTCTATTCTGTTAAATAAAATATAAATAATAAAAACCCTTTTATTTACTTATTTTCCCTTAATTTACACATTCAGATGAATTTCTAATATTTCATATACAACTTGCTGGCAGTGAACAAAACATTTGGACTACCCTTGAAAGTTGTATATGAGTTTCTAATGTTTCATATGCAGAAATCAGGAATGTATCCGTTTCTGCTCACACTTGTCTGCAATTGAAAGTTTAAACAATATTCAGAACCAGAAAATTAGCATGATAGTCTGAAACAAGTCTTGACATATTTACCAGTGAAATCTTTGGAGCACCTTGATTAAGGATATTAAAGCTTCTTTAACACTAAAATATTCATACACATCATTTCAATTTCCACCCCACAAACACGAAATGGTTTAATCTCAGAAAAACTACATGATAAGACTACTGTGGATAATAATTGATAACACTAAAAAGTGTACCAGATGTTATCAGTCCCATCAACAACTTCACAAGGGTCAAAGTTGGTTTCTCATCCAATTGACAGACCTGCCTCAGAGAGAAATTACAAATCATTCCTGTTTCACAAATGAAATTTCAAACCTACTGTTTTTTTAAAGTACTTAAACTTTTTAATCATTTAGTTCTAATATTCTGCAATCCATCATATCCCTTCCATGTTCACAACTAAATTATGTTTTTTTTAACAAAAGAACTTCCTGATATTGTGACACAAATTCATTTTTTATAATAAATAATCTCTAGGGGGCTGCTTTTATAGTTCAAGCAAAATGTGTTAGTATTAAATTTATGTCTATATAAACCAAAAGAAGTCAATGGCAGAGGGATGGCCTTACATTTTTTTTTTTTGTATCATCTTTTTTGGGAAGTGAGGTGTTGGAGTCCCACTGAAAGTGAATCCAAGTTCTCAATTAAGTGGCCTGCCAAATTCCAGAAAGCAAGATGATATATATATATATATATATATATATATATATATATATATATATATACATGGAAACAATTTCTTTTATTATATACATGCTTATGCTGGATATAATATTGGCATTTTGTTGGTTGAAAGAAAGCAAAATTAAATATTATATTTATAATTTATCATTTATCATCAGCGGAGGGAGAAGCATACCTTCAGATTAAGTTTTTAACTCCTCAGGATATGTCAATGCAGGGAATACGTGAGATGCGGGGCCAGTAGGAGCCTCTTTTACTACTCATTTCTTTCAGATTTGGGCATCCCCTTATTTCCAAACTCAAAAGTGAAGGCAGCAACATTTCTGGTAGATCTATTGCCTTAGGGCATTCAATAATTGAGAGATGCTGGAGGGAGGTGAGGTGTTGGAGTCCCATTGAAACTGATTCCACTTTCTCAAATCCAATTATGTCAAGAGATGTAAGAGATGAAGGAAGAAGATGGGACAACTGACTGAAATTACTCACATCTTCCGACTCTCCACCTCTTAAATATAGGTCCACAAGTGAGGTTGGAAAAGTCTGTGGACCCCACTTTGACATGGGCTTCTTCAGCCCCCCTATACAAAGTAAACACAATTTTGGAGGCCAAAGCCCACAAGGAAAAGAAGCATCAACACTTTGACAATGCATTATTGTCAGATGTGTTAACACATTGAGTTTCGGCAACATGTGGTCAGGAAATAACTCCAGATTTGGACAGTTGATTATCATGAGATGCCTGAGGCGATTGAAGGAACTCAATTCGGTGATTGATTTCAAATTTGGCCAACTAAATATAGATACATATTCAAGCATCAGTAAGTTTGAGTTGATCAGAGGCTTCTCTCGCCCTTCTACCAACTCCTTTTCCAATAATTTATTACAATTCTCGATGGTAAGTGACTTAAGGCTATTTGGACAGCTGCAATGCGCCAAGCTGTTGCAATAATATAGTTCCAAGCTTGTAAGAGATGTTAGGTTGCTCCCACAATTATCCTCCTCTTTCTCTCCTAAACTCACCAAATTTGAACAATTATTTACAAACAACGTCCTTAAATTCACAAGAACCTCACTTGCCTCTGCTTCTGATTCCCACAAGTATCTTATTTCATTACACTCTTCAATTCTTACTTCTTCAGCTGCCCCAAGATGCTCTATAACACCTCCCCACACCCGATCATTAAGTCCTGAAATAGATATTATACTCAACTTGGTGATCGATGAAGCTGCACGAACCAGACTTCCTAACACTTCATGGCCACACTCACTTATTATTAGAGACCTGAGTGAAGGCAGTGCTTCAACTGAGACTTTAACCAAATTAGGACAACCTTTAATATGAAGCTCTTGAAGGCATGGAAATGCTGTATCGACAACCCCACCATTATTGGTTGACCAAACCTTCCACCCCTGCATATCTACAAAACATAGAATCTCAAGTGATGGGAATGCAAGACAGGTAGTCCCAAGAAACTCCAAACCCACAACTTTGACCTCATCCATGCCTTCAATAACCAACTCTGTAAGTGAAGGTAGCTGGCCAAGTGGCGGTAGAGATGTACACTTTTTACAACCTTTTAATGTCACTTTAGCCAACCGATGAAATGAGGGATCCCCAACCCAACTCGGAAACTCTGTACCTCCATATGACACAATGCTGAGATGTTTTAGATTATCATTATGAGGCTTCATCACATTCAGGACCTCCTTTTCAACTGTTTCCTCTCGAGAATTATCAAATACACCACTCCATTCCACCTCTAACTCACTTAGCTTCCTGTGAGATAAGTTCACTTCCTGTGCGTGCATTGGGTTTCGCACTTTGTCAAGCCCCTCAAAGGAAATTTTACCTCGGAGATCCTTTAGATCTTTAACCTTGGTTATTGAAAAGCCATTGTCTCCTTCAATAACGATCTTAGAGAGAGTCCGTAGGCTTTTCAACTCACCAATCCCTAATGGCATCTTCTTCAAAAGTGGAGTATCCCTCATGTCAAAATGCCGCAAATTCTTAAGCTTTATGAAGCTCTCAGGCAACTTTTTCAAACTATAACAGCCAGAAACAATCAATGTCTGTAAATTATAAAGGTCACAGACATTATCAGGCAAATGTGTAATTTCAGTTTTAGATAAATTAAGATACCGCAAGTGCTTCATACTGCCAATGAATTCTGGTACCTCGCTTATGCTAAGTTCACTGAAACTTAAGACCCTTAATAATGGTAAATCACGAACTAAGTCTGTCAGAATTTTATTCGATAAGTGGAATTGTTGCCAACTGTTTCGCTCAGAAGATAATGCTAAGAATGTTCTCAAAGTATTAGCTCCTTTGAATGCCTCGAACTTTGTGTAAACCATATACTTCTCACAAACAAATGACATATGGCGATACTTACCCGGATCATCCTTCCCAATTTCCTTCTTCTTCTCAATGTCTAACCTTGAAAAAAATTCTCCAGCAACAGACATGGCTAAGTCATTCATCAGGTCATGCATCATAAATAACGATTTATTATTAGGCGCCTGTTGGAAAAATGACCTTGACAACAAGTCTTCAAAACATTCAACACCCATACGTTCCATTGATTTCCCTGTACTTGATTGATGCAAAAACCCTTCCGCCATCCATAATAGAATCAACTCCTCCATGTCAAACATGTAGTCCTTAGGGAACAAGGAACAGTATGCAAACAGCAGCTTCAAATTGGCAGAAAGATCATGGTAGCTGAGCCTAAGAGCTGGAGTAATCTCATCTCTCTTCCCTAAGCTCCATATCTCACTATTAAGCAGCTCCTTCCATTCTTCCTCGTCAGCTTTTGTCCTCAATAACCTCCCGAGCGCTATCAAAGCCAATGGCAAGCCATCACATTTTTTGACAATACCTTCACCATGTGGTTTAAGTGTTGGATGTGAATCGAAGTTATTTTCACCGAATGCATGTTGACAGAATAAAGATACTGCATTCTCATGTGACAAAACTGACAGACTGTAAGGTTGACTGTAACCCAGTTGGGTTAGCAACGACAGCTTCCTGGTGGTGATAATAATCTTACTTCCAGGTGCCCCCGCAAGAAATGGGCGTTCTAGAATTTCCCAATCGGCATAGCTTTCACTCCACACATCATCAAGAACAAGAAGAAATCTTTTCTTCGAGATCTTCTCTTTTAAAGCTACTTGGAGAAGATTTAAGTCCTTAAATTCTTGGTTTCCCCCGCCTATCGATTGAAAGATAACTTTGCTTATATTGAAGATATCAAATTCATCAGAAACACAAACCCATGCCTTGAGTTCGAAGTGATCCTTCCCTTGCATTTCGTCGTACAAAAGTCTAGCTAGAGTGGTCTTACCCACCCCACCCATACCAACTATAGGCACGATGCTAAAGTTTTTATCACATGCTTCATCCCCCAGTAGCTTGTGGAGCAACGCATCCTTTTCACCTTCGCGTCCAATAATTCTAGATGCATCTACCAAAGAGGTCTCTAATCTTCTATTCATATGTTTTGGGCTTTCATCTTTCACACTTAAACCAAGATTTTCTTTTTCCTCAACCAGTTCTTGTAACTTGGTGGTAATAGCATCTAACTTGCTACCCATCCTAGTACTTAGTGAGAAATTTGTGCAACAAGCTGGGATTAGCTTTCTTACCATGCTGGTGGTGGCTCCAGGTTCCTCGGTTAACTCACGACGCATAGCTTCTGTTGACAAATCATCAAGTAGATCGTCTATGTCGTAAGCCAGATGTTGGAGACCATTCAGCCATCTTTTAACAGCTTTGTTAGCTATTTCCTTTTGGGCAGCATCATTAAGCAGATCTTGGATCTGGTCTAATGACCTCTTCAATTTCTTGAGCTCAGAATCAACTCCCTTGGAGCGAGCGATCTTCTTCAAGGTTTCAGATGCAAGCTTTTCAAAGACCACTGAGAAGAAGGCAGAAACAACGATTTCAGCCATTGTTTATGAAAAGGGCAGAGAAGATTAGTAGAAATGGGGAAAAATGGGTGTGCAGAAAGAATAATTTCAATTATTGTTTATAGCAGAGATGTGAAGGTATATGGAGAAAGGTCTCAATTATTGATGAGGGCATAGATTCGGATTAAATCAATACACACTAACACGCCATAATTTTGTGGCCCCAAAAGTTAAGTAGTGCTGTAGTTTGAAATGTCCATTTCGAATTAAAACTAATTTATAAAAGGAAAATCAAAAAACAATTGAACCTCGGTGAGGTCCGAGTTGGTAATGATGGATAGCCGAAACCATCCTTCACCTCCGACTCTCCGTTCGAATTTTTCATGGCACTCACCATCTTCTTCCTGCTCATCGTTCTCTTCTTAATCACCTTCTTTTCTAAAATTGTGTTTCGTGAGAATTTCCGCTGCTTGTGTGGGATTTGGAACGAACCGAGTGGATTAAAATAATCTCTTCTGGCTATGTTATTTGTTTTTAGGAAATTTGGCAGATGCTTATAAAGACTTTAGGTTATTCTAATAAAACCAATTTACCTTTTTACTTTTATTAAATTAATGATTCGCAAATGCACAAAAGAAAATTAAAAAATAGTTGCATGGTGTTATAAGAATTACATGACATTTTTTGTTCAATTATAAGGTTTATATTGAATCATTAATAGCTTTTAGAAGATAATGACATTACAATTTTTGGTTAAATGATGATAATGTTGTGGAATCCCTATTCTAATAAACGAACTAGATTACGACACGTCTAAAATGCGGGAAAACATATAAAAATATACATATAAAAGTATAAAAAAGCTGACACCAAGGTTCTAAATAACGTAAGGCGTCACTTGGCGGCAATGTCAAGTCTCAAGTTTTTTTGAGCCTTGGCGAGCCATGTCGTTTGTAAGGCGGCAATTTTGTATATAATTAATATTTTTATATGTATTTTCAGCTATTTTTCTATTTTATATTCATATATGAGTTAAGGCGGCGTTTTGGTAAAGTTTAGTGGTAGGTACAACCCTTGGAGTTATGGCGTACTATGGCGGAGCCATGACGAGCTTTTTAGAACCTTGGCTGACACTATAAAAAAAGGAAGATAAAGTAACAGATATAGACTTAACATTATTGGTATCATTGAAATGTCTGGAAAAAAACAATGAAACACTTGAATATCTATCTATAATCGTTGAAGGACCACGTTGTAGACAAAACTTTTTGTTGTATTATTTAGACGATCTTCCTCGTCATAGATGAGTACATTCAATCATTTTTCACTTATGATGCAAGAAACAAAAAACATATAATTGACAATGAGTGAAGACGGGTCTACGCAAGTATAATCCAACATTCGATAATTATTGTCACTGACTTTTGTTAATGGCAAAATAAACAACTGTGGGGAATTTCCTTCGCTGAAAATGAAATGAGATTCTTTTATTAGATGGATTTAAATTCATGCAATGTATATAAGTAGTCCCGTTGAAGAGTCTAGTATATATGATTCAGGCTTCAAGGACGTGTCTACCAACCCTAAGAACCTGTAAACTAGTACCATTGCATAGTCCTTTTGTTTGGTCGATATTATGAAGTAACTTGAATGGAACACCTATTATTAGTGTTAAGATTATGGTTGGAAATTCTAGATGCCTTAAAACCATTCAACACAACTGAAGAGTAAATTAATTCTTCAAAAAACTCTAGTAACTCTGTCTCACGTAAAGAATTCGAACTCATATATTGTTTCCCTTCATCTTTCATAAATAGGTTTATCTTGAAAATATGATGGATCATCAAGATGGTTTTCAAAGGATGGCTAAATGGTGGATACAACTAATGAATATGGTCACTTACAGAGCGAACGACAACGTCTTCTGGAAATTCAACTCCAGCTTCACCATCATTTGGGCCACCAATATTCCCTTCACCAATTTTAAGAATCCACTCATTGAATGCTTTTGCCTCATCCAAATCATTAGTTAGACAACCAAACTAAAGCCTCATGTTTACGGTTAAACGTAAAACCATACATTCACACCATAATTCGGATGAATATGATGTCCGCATAATATTCGAAAGATTGCCTCTTTTTTCCGACTATTAGTGATGCAGCGGTACCAAATAGTTTCTTTCGATGGTTAGTTTCGTACGATTATTTAGGGGTTTAAGGTTTAGAAGAATGGTGTGTTGCAATAAATATTAACAAATTCATTAAAAATGGGATTTATTTAAGAACGCATATTTCTATGTGTTCTTAGCAGGAACATGTTATACTTTAAAGTATACGGAATATATTGTTCTTGTATCATCTCCCATTCATATATAAATATACATTAATCTTAAACAAAATAAATCGTTATTTTTTACATATTTATTTAAAAACTAAAATAATACGTGAAGTTTATTTTAAAACATGTTGATGCTAGTACTATTTTTCGTAATATAATTTTCATATATGAAAAACATAAACCATGTTTGACAAATTAAAACATTATTACTTTTATATATCTAGACAAACATTTCGTATAACAAAATTTTAGAACATAATTAACCATTTAAAGATCATAATGAAATAGAGAATCGATTAATTGATTGCTATTTTTTATAAGGTGGTAACCACATTGTGTCTTATTTATGAACTTATATATATATATATATATATATATATATATATATATATATATATAGAGAGAGAGAGAGAGAGAGAGAGAGAGAGAGTTAGGTTCATATATGAATTATAAATATTGTGTGATTGTATGACCAATTTTGGATCAATCACTATTTAGAAGAAAATTAATCAATTTATATACTGTAATTATAATTCCATTAATTACTTAATTAAATTATCCTAATTAAAAGCATATATTTATGGAAAGAAACCTACCACAACCCTATTCAGCGTCATCATCCTCCATCGCCACCAATATCTTTCAACAGCCATTGCACACGAACAGAATTTGAATGAAGTTCATTCCTTGTTCTGAAATTATGATTAAGCAAGGTTAGTATTGTTTCCAATCAAATTCAACTACTATATGAGCAAGTCATGCAAATGGAGTCTCATTATTTGCTTCATGTGTGTGGATTCTTATTAGATAACCTCTTTTTCTTTTTCATTGATTCTCCTCACAAAAAAATCACATGGATAAACATCTTCTTTACTAAATTTGTTTGGATGTTGAAACTATTTTTTCCGTCTCTTTGTTGTTGTAATCTAATCTAGGTATTTTTCTCCCCTTTTTTCCCAGTATATGATTGTGAAGAACATAATCATAAAAGGTATGAAATTGTTAAAATGTTAAAACGTAGTATGTGATGGTGTCGAATGTCAAGTATTTTTTAATACCTTCTTAATTTTTTTTTGTTGAATCCATTTTTTTTTGTTTCATATTTTGATTTAACTGTCTCTAGTCATCTTTTATCGATTTGTTAGGTCTTCTCAAAAAGTGATGACTGCATTTTTTTTATGTAAAGGGGATGATCAGGAGCACTTGGAAAAAAAGAGGACGACAACAAATATATAAAGGCAATACGAAAAGTTGGATTTCATGGAAATCATTCTTTAAGAATCTCATTCTCATAGATTGTCATTCTCATGTATTCTTCGAGAATGATTTATATTATAGGTTTGTTTGGTGAAAATATTTTTGTTATTGGCCGCCCTGTACATTCTTAAATGAGATATACTTCATTATCACATAAATGTATTTGTCAAATTTTTTTATCTATAATATAGAAGACATATTTCAAGAAGAATTTCATCCTCATTTGTATTACTTTTTAAATGATTGTTGAGAGAATATGTCAATATTGCAATAAGAATGATTTTTTTATTCAAACTATTATTTTCGATAATATATGTTGTACTATACCATATTTTTAAAGAATACACAAACAATAATAAACAAAAATGAAATACAAGAACGAAGTTAGCACTCATTCTAAAAGAATATACTCCAATTTATGGTATTAATAAATTTAATCATGCTAAATGATGAAGTTATTCTTAAAGAATTTAAATATGCGGAGTATATTATGTTGTATTCTTAAAGAATGCATGGATAATATTAAACTTTTCTTTTTACAAAAATTCAATGAGGTTGCGATCGGTTATAGAAATTCATTTAATACATTCCTTATTGAGAATTAATCAAACTATAAATTATGCCTTTATAATAATTATTTTTGATTTTTTATTAAAAATAATTGTTTATGTGTATTGTGTTCCATTGTAACTATGGTACACCATATAATCTTAGCCATATACACATCTAAATCTAATGGTCCAAAACTTATTCACATTTAATCCTAACCCAATATATATATATATATATATATATATATATATATATATATATATATATATATATATATATATATATATATTGATTTTTTATTAAAAAGAAATGTTCATGTGTGTTGTGTTCCATTGTAACTATGGTACATATAATCTTAGCCATATACACATCTAAATCTAATGGTTCAAAACTTATCATACACTCACACAATATATATCATTCACATTTAATCCTAACCATATATATATATATATATATATATATATATATATATATATATATATATATATATATATATATATATATATATATATATATATATATATATAGGGGAAGCTTCATGCAAAAATGCAAACAATATGTGAAAATGCAGGAACCAATCAGATAATGCCACATCATTATTCATGTTTTCTTCAATTGTTTACTTAAAATTATTAATAAAGGGTAAGAAAGTAATTAACGTAAAAACGGGATTAAATAAGTTGTTCATATTAATAACCGCAAACAAAAAATGACATATTAATTTCAAATTAAGTTCTTCAGTCTGATTATGATCGATGAAATCATATGCATTAAAATCATTGATTAATTTCATTACGATATCAAAATGAAGAGATGTCTACTAAAGAATATGAACAGATTTTTTCTACTTATTTAATTCATAAAGCAATTGAATCTTCTAATGATTTAACTATCGGAACTTCAATATCAACATTAAACGATGGTGATAAAGGCAAGTTTCCAGTCATTATAATTACTATATTTGAGATTTTAATATTCAAAATTTAGATTTCACTAACATTACTACACTATATTAAAAATTCAATAAATTTCTTTTAACAATGTTACTGAAACCTGCATTCAACCTTCAAAAGGAAGTTCAGGATCCACAAAAAATAAAATTAAACATAATCGCATGTTTACATATACATATACATACTTATTTCAATATTAATCTTTCTGAATATTCGACAGGCAATCATGAATCGGAAGACTCATACAATGTTTTAACTATTGGACATTCAAAATCAACATGCAATGATGGTGATAAAGGCAAGTTTTAATAAATTATAAGAAGTATATTTCTGATGTTATTATTCATTATTTAAATTTGACTTACATTACTAAACTATATTCAACATTACTAATAATTCTTTAAATGAAGAAACTGAATCTTACATTCAACCTTCTAAAGGAACTACAAGTTCGACAGCAAAGGAAAAGGATAAAGGCATGTTTACATACTTTATATTAAATAAATAATTATAAACATATTTACTATAAGTCAATATTAAGCTTTTTGAATATTGCACAGGAACATCTTATATAAATCAAGATGATTTGTACATTCCACATGTTGCTACAGATTTGATTCCTAAAAAAGGACAAATTGTGTCAAGTGTAAATGAAGGAATTGAAATGTATAGAAATTATGCAAAAGCAGTTGGTTTTGGAATTAGATTAGGAACAACAACCTCATATGGTGAAACAGTCTAAGGAAAAAACAAGTAAGATGCAACAGATATGGAAATCCAAAAAAAAAAACATTGATACTCTTACATCCAAAAGACTGAAAAAAACAGGAAAGGAAATCATATTCTAAAGTCACAGGATGTATGGCTATGATTGGTTTTGATAGAAATGCTGCAACAAATACAATTACTGTATATGCATTTGAAGAAGCACATAACCATCCACTTACAGAATTTAATGAAGAAAGCATCTGCTCTCCACATCATCGTTTTAGTATTTTTGATCGATAACTAATTGTTAAAGCTTCAACTATCAACATTGGTGCCACAAAAGCACACAAGATAAGAGCATCATTAAAGGGAGGATATGATAATTTGCTAGCAACAAAGAATGATTTCAAAAACTTTTGGAGAGATTATACCAATATTGTTGGACCAAATGATGCTCAATGTGTTGTAGACCAGTTGATAATTCACAGAGATAATTATCAAAATTTCCATTTTGAATATAAGTTGGAAGATGATGTGCTAAATGCTATGTTTTGGGTTGATGAAACAGGAAAAGAAAACTACTCCAAGTTTTCTGATGTTATATCAATGGATGCAACATATAGAACAAACAGGTAAAATTTATATTTATTACATTACATTATACAATAAGGGATACATTTTACAAATATTTTCAGGTACAATGTGATATTTGTTCCTTTCACTGCTATAAACAACCATGAAAAGACAATCAATGTTGGAGCAGGACTAATATCAGATGAAACAATTGAATCATACACTAGGTTATTAGAAGCTTTTTTGTCATCACATAAGAAGAAACCAACAATGATTCTGTCAGATATGGATGCAGCATTATCTTCTTCCATAGCAAAGGTGTTTCAAGGATGTACTCATAGATTATGTATGTGGCACATAATGTCAAAAATGCCATCAAGGGTAACAAATAAATTAATTTATTGAATTAAAAATAGCTTATGAAAATATATTAATAAAAACAAATTTTACATGATAGATTGAACCTGATGTAGTTTCAAATTCAGATTTCAAGAAACGTATAAATCAACTAGTTTATAATATGAATATTGAACCATCAGAATTTGAGAACAAATGGGATTTGATGTTGCATGAATTTCATTTGAAGGATAATAAATGGTTAGTTGATATGTTCAACAAGAGAGACAAATGGATTCCCTCCTATTTCAGAGACATACAAATGTGTGGACTTATGAAGACTACATCTCGATCTGAAAGTTCAAATTCATTTTTCAATGTTTTCTCAATTCCAACCAACTTACTTGTGAATTTTATGCTCAATTTTGACACTACACTTTCAAAGCAATGTCATGAGCAAAAAAGATTAGATATTGCATCAAGAGATACTTCTCCACAATTGTTATTTCCACATGAAAATTTGAAAATTGAAAAGCATGCATCATTGGTATACACACGAGAAGCATTCGTTAAAGTGCATAAACAAATAAAAAAGGCATTCTATCAGTGTTTTCAAAACAATTCTGTTTCGATTGATGGTCATCAACAATGCACAATTCTCTACAAAGAAATCAAGTTAGGCAAA
The DNA here is from genome assembly GCF_052625555.1 of Lactuca saligna. Lineage (NCBI taxonomy): Eukaryota > Viridiplantae > Streptophyta > Magnoliopsida > Asterales > Asteraceae > Lactuca > Lactuca saligna. The sequence goes on from NC_136419.1 coordinate 181,419,358, forward strand.
CGACCAGAATTTAAGGTATGGAAATATGCTACTTAATGATTATTTTAATTAAACATTAGTTTGACTTTATAATAATATTACTATAATGACATTTTATTATTATCTTTCAGGTTTCTTTTGATGCAAAAGATGAAACAATTGAATGTGAATGTTTGCATTTCACATTTTTTGGAATCCTTTGTAGTCATGCTTTTAGAGTTCTTATAGATTATAACATTGCCATGATACCTGAAAAATACATTTTGAATAGATAGAGAAAGAACATAGTGGATATTGGTTTTCAAAAGATAAACCGAAAATGGAGAGTGTGCAATACAGAAATTTCAAATCTCTTATAGGATGCTACTTCTTTTTATGAGAAATGCATTGAATCGGTTATTCATGACAAAGAAAAATTACAAGAATTGGTGAACTCTCTTCAACAATTAAGTGAAACTTGTGGAAAGGATGTTGCTTCTAAATCAAGTTCAATTCCAATAAAATATGTTGTTGAAAATATCATTGGAGTTCCAATTTCAACTGATGTGAAAATCAAAGTACCAAGTGGGATAAAAACAAAAGGAAGTGGAAAGAGGAATCGAATCAAAAGTGCAGCAGAAAAAGCAATAGCTAAATCACTTAAACCAAAACGCGCATGCAAAGGATGCAAGCAATTAGTCAACCATGATCTAAGAAATTGCCCAATAAATCCTTCAAATGTGCTGAAGCCTTTCAAAAAATAACAGTAACTTATATTATAATTTTAGTTGTGTATGTGCTTATGCTTTTCTATATTAAAACTCTTAGTATTAAAAGCTTGAAATGATTTTGAAGTTTATTTTAATATTAATTATGAATAATGTAATATTTTATGGTTTCACTTTCATATATAAAACCATATATGAATTTATTATAAGAAAAAATAATACAAAGCACAAATAAAAAGTGCTTCAATCGACATTACAATTGTAGATATGATCGAAATTTATGTTAAGACTATTTCAAAAAATTTACACACATATATGCCGCAAATCTTCCGAAATATATGTTAAGACTATTTCAAATCATCAACTAAACATTCACTATTATTTTACTTAAAAAGATTAAATCTAATGCGAACGAAATAATGCAATATATATTTATTAGTTTTAAAACTACAAACATTCCGTTCTTCCTTAATATTGCATAAATACTTTTTGAAAAAAATAACAATATATTAAAAAAATTGAATTCTTTAATAATCCATAATTTTTTAATATTACATAAATCTTTAGTAATGATAAATTACTATTCCAATAAAATTAATATTTATGAAAAATGAAAAAAAAATAAAATAAAAAAAATAAAACTTTACACATATATATGCCGCATATCACCTAAGAAATATGTTAACAATAGTTCAATTAATCAACAACTCTTTCACAAATTAATCTTTTTTAATTAAATATATACATTTGAACAATATAATATATGATACTTTATTACCTCATAAAATCTTTCACATATCACTTAAATCTATTTAGAATTAATAATTAAAAAAATATAAAGACTCATAATTACAAAAGTCAAATCGACTTAATTTCAACAAATACAAACAATCTTTTCACATAAAAACATATTCAACTAATATTAATAATAACAAGACTATGATCTAATCATTATATACAAAAAAAAAAAAAAAAAAAAAAAAAAAAAAAAACTTGTTTTTTTTTTAAATCAACTTCAAAAAAAATAAAACATATACCTATTCGTTTTTTAAAAACCAAAAAAAAAAATCAAATTATAACAAGATAAGCATTATCATTTTGCATGTATAGATAGCATTATTACCTAAACCTACAACCGCCAAATTAGGCTACAACAGTTCTTGAAGCAAATGATGATAGAAAATTAATTACCTCTTCTACTAACTACAATTTCTACTGCTAAATATTCCTCCTCAACATCATAATAAACTTAAACAAAACTACAATTTCCAGTGATGGCTTCAGAATCGTCGATTTGGGAAGTTCGCAATTCCTCGGCTTATCTTGATCTTTACAACCTATATGGTATGTTCCTTATTGTTAAAATCTTATAATACTAAAACTTATATAATCTTATTTTCAACCTTCATTCAGGATGGGAAAACAAAAAGTACTTCTCAATCATGCTAAACCATGGAGGTAGTTTCCTCTACTACCCAAATCGAGATTACATTGGAGGCATCATTGACTATATAGACTTCATCGACGTTGAAACTTTCTCTACAGAGGTATTTCATACCATCTTAAGTTCATTTGGTTATGATGTTGACAGAACATTTTCATACTCTTTAGTCTCATTTGCTCCATTAGACGTTGGTCTAAACAAGCTTGAAAGTTGGAACGATTTCTTGAACTTTGTCAAAAAAGTTAAAACAAATGGTTTTTTTGTGTTCAACAAATTTATATGGAGCATAATCAAACCATTGTTACAACCTTCTTCCCAAAAACATTAAACTTTGCAACCAACAGTTATCTGTGCACGCTACTATGTTCAATGGTTGCATTAAATCCAAAAGTTACTGTTTGGGAAGCTAGGATCATACTTTTTGACAAATTAAGCTTTTGGATAAATGTTGACAAACTCATTGAAGCTTTGGATTACACCAAGTTTCAAGTGAATCTTATGGGGAAGTAGATGAAGCTGCAAGGTGAAAGGTGGGATTTTGGGTATTTGGGTTTTTGGGTTTCAGGAAGTGGTGTTATTATGAATATTTGAAAGTTTATTTTGTTTATGTGTGACTTTATATAATATGTTGATGTGCTCTAACTTTTGGGATGATTGTAATATATTTATAAATATTATGGATGATGGTTGTTAGTATGTTAATATTATATATGATTGTGAATATGTTAATCTGAAAATTTTAGATATGATGTTTGTTAATATGTTAATATATTATATGATTGTGAATATGTTAATTTTAAATATGATTATACATAAACAAGCAATATCAAATTCAAAAAAACGTTGTCATACTTTTCCTTGATTATTATAAACTTATGTTTGTAGAAGTACATTAACTTCAAACGTAATAAAACCAAACAAAAACCAACATACATATAAAATACTTCAAAACAAATTATTCTACTTACTCATTCCTAACCATTACTATGAAGACTACTACATAAAACTAACCACTTGATGTTTACTTCAACAAACATATATCAAGGACCAAATGCAGCTAACCGAGCTGCTATATTGATAATACCTTCATGATACATTACACGCCTATCATTTGCAGAAAGCTTTTGATAATCAACAAAAAGTTGCTCAACTTCATGTTTCATTAGATTCACTTCACTCAATAGAATTTTCATGGAATATCTTCTTCGAAGATTTCTCAGTTGCATGATCTGCTCAACACTTTCCATTTTAAACCCACATGTCCATTGAGCTAAAGGACCTCCCTTATAAGTTTCCATATGATGCATCAAAAAAAATCCCACGATCATTACTGTTACCTCTTGTTTTCCACGTCATATACTGATCAACAAATTCCATTTCATATATGACTGAAAAAGCCATAAAATGTTTTATCTCTTGAAGATATCTACCAAACATATATTTCTGCATTAAAAAATAAACAAAAAATCAATATCCATTATAAAAAAATTATGAATATAAATAAAACATTTAAAATAAACACAAAACCAAACAAACTTACCAGATTTTGAGTTAGATGTGGGTATTGATTTTCAGAAGATCTATATAATATGTTGTCCAGTATGACAGTTTTGCGGTTTTTAAAATAACAAACACAAAATAGTGACTGTTTGCACATGCATGAAAGAACACCTAAATAAAAATAATCATATACACAATTAGATATAAACAAAAAAGGAATAAAATTTACAAAGAAAATCCAAACTTACCTGTCACAACTAGAAATTTTGTGTCTTGTAATCATTACATTCAAGTAAAATGTAGAATCAAAAACATAAAAGCATGTAAGATGCTTACTCTATGACATCAAAATTTTCAATCAAATACACCATACAAGTATTACAAATAGTCATCAAGTAATTGGAAACCCTAGAAGTTCTTGTTTAGGTCCACTTTGGACTAGGACTTCCTTATTGGACTCAAAGGACCAATAAGCTTCCAATTTGACTATCATGGGCTTAGAACCTTTAAATGGGCTCTAATTGGACTCACTTTCATTTATTCCAACATTTTGGGCCACATTGGTCCTAGAATGAAATAAATTAAATATTATGAACCATTATGAACCATAATTAACTTAACTAGCCCAACAAAGTATAAAAATCACACTTATATTTTATAGGGCCAACAATCATTAACCTTAACTCTAATATGGGCTTAAACATAAGAAGCCCAATATTCTCCCTTTCCTTCTTCACTTCTCGACCTCACAACCCAACATGGAGGAGGGTTGACTTTCAATTGCCACCTCATTATTACCTCTTGGTCCTCCATGCAACATATCTCATACTTCCATGCATATATCACCTCAAGGTCTACTTCTTCCTCTCTCTCTCATTCTCGGCCGATTTCAAACACACACACACACACAATTCTCTCACAAACCTCTCAAGGAAACTCCCTCCACTCTTCATCAAGATCTCGAATTTTAGAAGGTTTTTCAAGAAGATATTTCCACAAATTCTTCATCTAAGGTAAGATTATGATTGGATCTATGATCTAGATTCTTTGTTTTATCAAAAATCTCTTTCTAATCCATGCAAAAATCATGATCACTCTCTTAGAAACTCCCTAAGTTCGAAATCAACAAGGGAAGACTTATTAGAGCCGAAAACAACATCAAACTTCCTCCAATCTTCTCCAAAACCAAAACCTAACTCAAGGTGAGCTTCATACCCCCTATTTTTTGGTTTTTTATAGGTTTTGTGGGGGGGGGGGGAATACAAGCAAATGTGTGGATCTATGAGTATATGTATGCTTCGTATGATTTCTATGCTTATTTACATGTCTATATGTGATTATGGTGTTGAAACTAGTCAAAAGACCTTAAAAATCGAGATTTGCATTAGGATGTATGAAACAAGTGTTAAACATATTACTACACACAAATCATTTCTAGAAAAATAACCAAGTTGGTTAAAATGAACTCATTGGGCTAAAAATCCCATTTTTGGACTCAAAATGTTAAAAATATGAAGTTAAAGGGCCCAAAATGACAAAATACAAATTTTGATGAATGAAATGAGTCAAAACAGTTTCAATAAGGTATTTTTCTGGAAATATTCTCTTTGGAGGATTAAATGTGAAATTTTTAAGCATAATGGGCCAAAAATGAATTTTTCGGCCCAATAAAGCCCAATATGCGAGATTTTCAATTTAGAGGGGCTGAAACTGTATTTTTCTATAAAACAGGGGACTCCTAGTGCTCTAAGTCCATTTCAAGGGTTAAAAATGCTATTCATATTTAAAAGGGACCAAAGATGCAAAAAATTTCTATTTTGGGCCAAAAGTGTAAAAATTGCGAAAATAAGGGTTTTAGCCGAGAAAAATTTCATTTGGTGGACTAAAACTGCTTTTCAAATAACTTTTGGCTGAAAAATAACTTTTCCACAAGTTTTTATGCTAAAGTGTCAAGAAAAATGGTTTGAGGACTAAAAATAGAAATTTATTTTATACAAAGGGTTAAATGTGTAAAATTATCTAAAGGAAAGGGGCTGCAATAATGAAACATCCTAATGTTTTAAGAAATAAATTCGTCATGATGAAATACTAGCACCTTGACTATCGGCAAATTATAATACACCTTCAACACCAAAAATCGTTATCAAACGAATTAATTCGGTCTCGAATCAATAGCGAATCCGAAATTACTAACACGACGAAACTTCAATACACACGCGGAAATTTCGGGAAGTCAATACACACGTGAGAATACACCAGACGTCGATACACCATCTTTGGGCTCAAAAGTTTCAAATCATGGTTGTTGGGCCTAGCTAGCCCAATGGCATGATCTTTAGGCCCGAAGGAAACTCGCTTACTGTAAATGGGTCTTATATGACCTAATTTCGTGTAAAAGGACTTTTACAGGCTTTGCGTTGTTGGACCCCAAGGGCCTTCTGGTGCTGCTAGTAAAGTCGAGAATTCACCAAATGCGAGTCGGGCTAAGGGCCCTTCGCATTCACGATAGCCTTGAACGACTTACGGAAAATATCGGGACTTCGCACCCTCTTTTCCTCCTCGGTTGTGGGGCTACACGAAGTCCGGGTGATTGGATTAAGTGAATAGTGCGAGCGACCCCTAAGGGATCGTTTGCATGGTTGTAAACTAGTCATTTTCATTAATGTGTGTTTATAACAATTCACAACCTATAATTAATCCAACGTCACCGGGACTCAACGAATACACCCGTAGTAATGAAATAACAAGATACAATTCATTAATGCAAAATATTAGGAAAACACCGGGTTTTCCTAGGGTTTTCAATTAACACACCTACGAGTACATACCGAGTTTTACAAATTGTACTTTTACATTTATAGAAACAAACAAGCATACTTACGGATCTTCACACTTTTTATACTAAGTTCTTTTCAGAAAATATCGGATTTTCTGGTGATTTTCAAAACAATACAAACCACCTTATTTCAAACAATACTTATGAACTCACCAACATTTCATATGTTGACGCTTTTTTTCAAAATACTTGTATTCTCAGGTAACAGGTAAATCGAAAAGGAAAAAGAAATGTACTCAGTAACGTTTTGCTGTTGTTTTAATTAGTACCGAACAATTTACTTTTGGGCATGTAATATTATGGATCAATGTACCAAATGTAAACGCTAGCAATTGTAATATTCCAATGCTTGGTATTGTATGATGTTATGTTTCATGTATATTCATGGTGATGGTATTCAATTGAGTCACAATAGCCCTCGGACATTTCCGCCGTCTGGTTCGAGGGTGTGACATTACCAAATCAATTCCTTTTAAATTTCTTCGGTCTTTAGACTCTCCCAAACAATGAAAAACATTTTCTTTAAAATTCTGGTACACATCTTCATATTTACATGCTTCACTATGCATGTATGCAATATCCTAAATACAAAACAACAATTTAATTAACATCATAATAATATAAAAACAATAATTGACAATTACTATACGTACCAATACTGTTGTCTTAAAGAAGAAACATGAAGGAGTGTCCAAATTCCTGGCTCTCTCATCATAGTTCAACACTTCAACAAAACAATCAATAGTCCCAGAAAAAAGAAATTATCCCGGATATAAGCTCTCAAACATGTATCTTTCCCCACGTTGACCATTTATGCTATGAAAAAGATCATCCCTATTAAAATAAAAATAAAATACATTTAATTTAATATTCCTTATATATATATATATATACACACACACACACACACAAACACATTACGTTGGATTTCCATATAAGATGAAGAGCCAATTGGACTTGATATTCTCCTCCTTCGTCAAATTACTATCAATCTCAACAGTTCGTACAACAAATGGAGACCTAAGCACCGGAGGTAACGTTTGACTTCTCTTTGGTCTCGATGAGATCATATCATTTTCAAGTATTTTAACTTTTTCACTTCTATCATGAGACTTAATTACATTTCCTTTAACTGAAGCAAAACTTATTCCAACAGAAACAGAATTATTACTAATATAACTATCAACACCTGCATTCACTTTTGGAGGAGTATAGATGTCATCCTCAATTCCTAAATTAAAAGAAGGAATACCCTCATCTAAACACTTTTCCTTATGACCACCCTCACAATGCACATTCAACTTAGTTTCAATACATCCAGATTTGCCAAACTCATTAGCCACTCCATATTTATTAAAACCAACGTTGTTGTTAATAGATTGCTCAATATCTCGAAATTCGGCAAACTTATCATCACAACTACTGCTTTTTTCACAAGACTTAGAAGTATATTCACATTTTGAATTACTATGACAAAAAGCTTTATTTGCAGAATATAACTCTTTCACCTTCAAGCCATAGAACTCTATTATTTTCAGATTTCCATGCTTTTTAAAAGCTTTATCCAGTTTCTTAGACATATCTACTAAACACCACTTCATTTCTGAATGAAATTCCTAATAACAACAAAAAAATATAGCAATTTATAATTAATATCCAAATCTGAAAATTTAAACGTAAATATAAATAATCAATATCAAACTCATTTGACAGCAATATTTTTTTAACAAAATCAAAATACAAACCAAATAAATCATGATCATCATCAAATATACACAATTAAAATTACTTGCTAAAATTGATCCTCTAGAAACTTCATCAACACTCTTCACTGTATTAGACGGTCTTCCAAAACCTCAATTCGAAATTTCATTTATTTCTCTCACTTTCAACTGCTCTAAAGTCCAATTATTAATTATTGGATATCTTCTAACCATTAACATTTGCCTACATTGAATCCTATCAACATATAGCAACTACAAAAAAAAAGTTAATAACTATATAAATATTATTTATATTTTAAAAATATTTAATCAAAAAACATTAAATGACATACCGTTAAAAAAACACTAGGACCATTGAAGAAAGTCTTAATATCACTTCTGCTCCAAATCAACTTTTCCTCTTTTACACAATTTAATACATATGTACACCAATCAAACTTATCTAACTTATATGATTGAGACAAATACGGTAGAAGCTTCAAATTGCATGCACCTTGTTTGTTACATGATCCAAAATATGTACAAACAAGAATAATAAAATTAGCAAGAAACACCATATCTGCTTCACAACGTTCTATTATCTTGTACACAAGATCATTTGGAGTAATTAAAGACAACTACTTCTTGAATTGATCTTTCCATATCTCATACCATTCCTCATTACCTCTTACATCAACACTATTTAACTGATCAACCCCCATAGGCAAACCTAACACCCTATTAACATCTTCCCTTATAACCAAAATATTAGAAACCTCAGTTTTAATAACCATCTCTAAAGGATCAAAAGAATCAACAACAAAATAACATAATTTTGCTGGAATACTTTGAGTCTTCATGTCTAGCAATGATCCAAACCCCAAACTCCTCACACAATCTTTTTTTATTATGATTCATTGAATTCACAACACCATATATAGAATGAAGAGAAGCACGAGAATACAATGATTTTATTTTAGCACAATTCAAATCCATTTTTTTAACTTTCTTATCAGCTATCTTATCCACCCTCTTCACACTACTACTGGTATCATCCTCAAAGTCAGAATCACTAGAAAAGTCTACAACAAAATAATCAATATATAAACCTTTTAAAATAATATAAAAAAAATTAATATAACAAAATCAATAAATACACAACAAAATAAATAAATAACGTTATAGTTAAGTTTACCATGTTCGTAGACAATTCTTTTACTAAATTTTTTATCACTTCTGTTAACCAACTTCCCGCTCCTTGTAATGCTCCGAACTTCAAAATCAGAATCACTTAAATAATATAAATTATGTACAACAAAAAAACTATATTAAAATCTAAATTAATAATTAATTTAAAGAATAACAAAATTAAGATAACTAACCTTCTGTATCAGATGATTTTTAGTTTAATCGACCAAACAAACCACGTTTTCTCTTTTTCATTAAACTATACACATACTAATAAACATTATTCCTTGGCTTTTTCTTCTTCCAAGAATTACTAGATGAAATGTCAATTGTCTTCTTTATAGAATTACTAGAATTAATCTCAATTGGACTCTCATTATCTAAACATACAGGCAGAAGAAAATCAAACCGAAAAAAATCCAAAAAATGTCATTTTGAAAAACATTAACAACAAAACAAAATAACTTACTCTCCTTCTTAACTTCACCAGATGGAAATTATTTTTCTTCTGATACTTCATCATCATCTATTTCGATAGGATGATCACGAGAATTAACCATAAAATCAACTTTATCAACATTCTCATTTAAATAATCCTTCTTCCTGGTAACCATTTTCTGTGATGCAATTGGAAATTTCTTCATGACTTTTGAATGCGAACTTAGCCTATTCCTGTTAACTTTCGCATCTAAGAATGCTTTAAACGCAAACATTATGTTGAATAATGTTTGAATACATAATCTATTAGTAGAGAAAACTTAAAAGAAAAAGTCAGAATAAATTTTGAAATAACAAAAACGAAGATCTTCGATAAATTAAGAAAAACGGTTACATCAATTTGAAAACCCACTAATCAACCTTAACCGATGGTTAAATTCTTAAAAGATAACTACATGGATAAATTATATTTATAACCTTTTAAATAAAAAAATTATAAAAAACAACAAATTACGTGTGAAATAAAAAATAACTACTCTTATACACATGCTTATTTCCTATTGGTTCTTATCATTTTCACTTCTTAATCTCATTTGTACTGTTTTACACGAACCCATTTATATATATATATATATATATATATATATATATATATATATATATATATATATATATATATATATGACAAATACGAAATAAATTAATATATTGTTATCATTCTACTTTATTCCACAAATAATTAATTATGATTATAATGTAAATTATTTTAAAATAAACTAAATAAGTAATTAGATTTACATAATAATTATATAAATTTTAGAATTAAGACAACTAATAAAACAAAAAAATTATGGTTTAATTTTTGCATTATTAACATAATACTAAATTTAGTGTATAAAGAGGAATAGTATTGGATTTTAAATGATTTTACAGAATGATTGTTTAAAACCAGTCATTCAAACCTTATTATTGTAAAACAAAAACGCTACTATCAAAATAGCTATTCGATATTTCATAAAGAAAAGACAACAATCTCATATTTGTAAGTATTATAAATATTTATCGTTTGTACATGTTAAAGTAGTAAAATCAACAAGGGAAGCTAAACAATTCACGATATACCTAAATAATCAAATGCATAGCAACTCGATAAACATTAACTGAAAATGCTCAAGGTTTAATGTTGGAAGTTTGATGTATAATTTGGGAATTGATTCAAGATTTACTATAGTTCAAATTTCATTGCCTATTTTGGAGGATTACTTAAAGTAGATTGCTAATCTTAGTGGGGTCACTAATATGGTTGATGATCTGATCTTGGTCAATGTGATATTTTCTTCTCAATCATGAAATCAATGTGGATAGTCTGCAGACCATGTGCCAAGTAATACCTAAGTGAAGCATTTTAACACATTTATAACAACATAAATACATTACCTTGCATGAGAGAGTTAGGTAGGGCCAATCAAATGTTACAATAAGACCTTATTACAATAAATTAAGAAGATTAGGTTCTGAATATGCGACACTTTTTTTGTATATTGATCACATTCTTTATGCTAAAAAAATCCTTCAAAGGTTCCCTGGTAATGATCATTAGAAAGTACAAAACATGTCAAATAAAATTTTAGCTTTATTACATCTCGAACTTATTTCATATGCTATTTTGAGAACATCTAAATGGTGTGTTAGGTACCAAAATGAATAAAGATTTTAAATAAATTGTGTTAATCAAAACTGGGTTTTTCTTTTTCTTGTTCAGGTAGCCATATTAGGATTTTATCCTTTTCCAAAAAGATTTCTCCACATATGTTCATCAAGGTAGGCATTCAAAGAATCTACCGGCAGTTAAAGAACTAAAAAAAAAAGAAATTTTTAAAATTACAATGCTATTAATGATTTTTTGCAAAGTTTAACGCTATTAATGAAATTCGCTTCCAGAACATTGTCCTACAAATGAGCTTCACTGCAGGAAAAAACGAAACGTTTCAATCTCATCTAAAAATAATCCAAAATAATATATTTTTTAAAGTACAATGTGGTTAATGAACTTCTTTTTGCCATATTCAATGCTAAAAACAAATTTTCCCTAGAAAATTGTCATATTAATGACCTACTAAATAACATCTAAATTTATATATTACATAAATGGTTCACTTTTGAACAAAAGTACATAAATGGTCCATATTTGAAATGTTTTTTTTTACATAAATGGTCTATATGCGAAATAAATTGAAAATGTATTTTCCAATAACAAAATATTTTCAAAAAAATCCTATTAATGAGCTCTAACATACAAAAAAATAAAACTTTTCTAGATTAGCCAAAAAATACGAAAAAATTATTTTTTGAAACTACAATGCTATTAATGTACTTTTTTGCAAAGTTTAATGTTATTAATGATTTTTTTTTTCAAAAAAACAATCCTTTAAATGAGCTTCAATATTCAAAAAATGTAACTTTCCATATCAACTAAAAATAATTTAAAAAGTCATTTTTTAAGAGTAGGATGTTATATATGATTTTTTTTTTCAAAGTTTAACTCTAAAAATATTTTTTTTACCAGAAAAGTTCATAATATAACGCTAAAGAACATACTGTAAAAATACTTATCGATCTACGTGAGCAAGAATTAAATGTTTCCATCAATACCCAATAAGGCATATAAATCACATCTCCTTCTGTAATGAATTATAACGCCCCACAATGTTGAATCCTCTCGGTAGCAGCCTTCCAGAACTCAAAACATATTGGATAATCAATATGAAGAGAAGCTGCAATAAAAAATAATAATTGTCACCATTCTATACATATATTAGAGATTATTGGGGTATTAGTGTAATAACTTGCATTAAATATAATTTTCAAAGAGAACTTAGTATGAAAAACAAATCAAGGTGATGAAGGGCCAAATGTTGCGTTATAACTAAAACATAAATAAAGAAATGTTATGATGAAAAATGAAACTTTAAGGAGAAAACATAAAAATTTAAACCATGAAAGATAACAAAAATCCACAAGTATATTTTTAAAGTAATTTAAACCGGTATATTTTTAAAGTATTTTTTTTAAAAGGTAATTTAAGCCAAAAGTTTATCCCAATATTGTTCCCTTAAGCATTCCATCGAACAGGTAGTAGACAGATAAACCAAACAAAATTTCCAATTATCCAAATCAAGATCTCAAATCCTAACACATCCTAACAAACGAAAAAACAAATCATATTTGTGATTTTAACAACCAAAAGCAAAGGATATGACATAATTTGTGTATGAGTCCATTGTTTATAATTGGTTTGTTCAACTTATTGAACGTTTCATCAAAAGTATGAATAAAATGAGGAATCCCATCAAAGGGTCCGATTCAAATTTCTAAATAACATAACTGCGACAATTAATTTTCAAACCACAAAATTTGACACCCTCATAACCTAAAAATCAAAATATATTTTACGTACATTCACAAGAACCTAGACGAATTTGGCCATTTATGTTGTTCGTCAACTCCAATTTCGACGTACAAGAAATCTAAAAAAAATCAAGCAACTTTAGTAACAATCATTTTCATGTTGTCGCAACTTTAGCACAAATATCGATGAAGAATACAAATATCAGTTATCAAGAAATAAACATATATGAGATGACTAAGAAGTTGTCAAGTGAAATTTGAGTTACTTGTTTTCTTACCTTTCCTTTCCCGGATGTGATTATAATTCCAATCGTTCGACTAAAAATCTAAATTGTAAAGTAAAAATCTAAACAACTTGCTTTCTGTGTATTTTTTAGAGAATGGAGAACGGAGATGATCAATAACCTGATAAAAGAAATTATCACACCCCTGAACTAGACGGCGGAAACGGCGGAAACGTTCAGGGCCTTGAGCGTGACTCCATTGTTGTAGTATCATTACAGAGTATATAATTGAAACATAACATCATCATCATCATCACACATGTAATATAACAACATTTATTGTTTACATCGAGTATTGTATTTGAATATTACATGCCAAAATAGTTAGAGTATGATAAAACAAAATATAACAAAATATCCATTAGTTCTTTCCGCTCAACCCGCTTCAACGGTTTCCTAAGAATACAAGTTAATTTAAAAATGTCAACATAAAAATGTTGGTGAGTTCATAAACATGTTTGTGAAAATGATTTGTACAACTTTGAAACCACCAGAAAATCTTATATTTTCTGAAAACAATTTAGTATGTTTGTGTCAGATATTGTATTAATGCATGTGTGTTATTGTTTATTACAATGTATAAAGATAATATAGAAGGTAAATAGAATGTAAAGAGAATGCCCCAGACAACCCTATGTTGTCTGAAAAAGAGAATGTTGTCATACCAACCCCCGAGGTTTAGTACCAGTACGAGTATGTTTCCAAGTGATCTAAGAGAAAAGAAAATGTAAAGAAAATGCCCCTAAACAACCCTATGTTGTCTGTAAAAGGAAATGCTGCCATACCAACCCCCGAGGTTTAGTACCAGTACAAGTATGTTCCTGAGTAATCCAAGTAGAAAAGATAATGGTCTCCCGTAAATTTTAATGTTAATTCCTCTAAGTGAGTCGCTAAAACAATACTAAATAATGACAATTCCGCCTGTCTTGGCGTTGTTGGATGCCGATGGAAAATAGAATAAGGTTTTTGTCACCCTAGACTGATTTAGTCTAACTGTAGCGAACAACTCAGGTGTGGGGTGTCATCCTCGTATAAATCTATACACAAATCCCCGCTCTCCCTCCAAGAGACTCAAGTTATAACTACAGGCTACGATCGTATACTGAATAGGTGTCAACCGACACGTCTCACTAGATCCTTAATCGAATTTACGCGAAGAAAAACATATAAACTCATTTCCAGGCTCAATGAACCATGTAAGTGAACCACTAAGGCATCACTAAACATGTAAGTCATTTCAAGGCCCGATAGGAATGAGATTATATAACATGGGCCCAAAATATATGTAAAATGACAACTAAGTCCCATTTCACATGTAAGGTATTTACAGGCCCAAATAGCACACAAATAGTATCCAAGGTCCGCCGCGCATGTTAATGGGTTAATAAGGCCCAATTTTAGTAAAAATAACACTTTAGTCCCCATTTTGTTCAACCTTGTATTTATGGCTAGTTTTTGGTAAAAATAACATTTTTAACCCATTTTTTTTCAAAAATATCATTTTTGGCTTAATTTTTGTGAAAATACACATTTTTCTGGTTTTTTACTTTTCTGACCCGGTTGTTGGAAAATTTGTAGAAAAATCATCGTAGGTCAAAATTTGGATTCGTAAACCGTGAAAGTTTGGAAATTTTGTCTGCTTTGTTCATAATTTTTCTCATAATTTTTGATGGCCTCAAACTAGTGTGAAATTTCTCACTTTCACAGGTTGGTCTGAGATTATTTCAAATATGATTGACAGTTTTGTAAATTCGGCAAAAATTGTAGAAAAATCATATGAAAACGTGAGAGTAGTCATTTTAAAGTTATAAACCTGAACTTTTTGCATATAAAATACTTTTCAAAAATATTACCATTAAGGGGGTCAAAATAGTCCAAGATTAGACTAAAACTTTTATGTCAAAGGCTGATTTTTTAGTTTAAGTTATCCATGTTTGTTCACAACACTTGTTTTTGCTATTTTAAGTGTATAAATCCTAGATCTACAATTTTACATGTATTAAATGTGATAACACATACTTTTCTCAAGGTTTTTATGAAGATCCAAGTGAAAAACTTTATATCTTAACAAATTTATAGATTTATGAAGTATACAACACATAATCACCAAATAAATCATGAAAAACACACATAATCATGCATATACACATAGATCTACACAAAACAACTTGTATTCTCCCCCAAAACAAAGTAAAACTCGAAAATAAGGGGTATGAACTCACCTAGGGGTGTTGGATTCGGTTTTGCTAAAGAATGAGAGAGATTCTCAACCTTGCTTGTTTTTTTGAGGAGAGTTTTCGAGTCCTAGGGACTTCTAAGAACATGAATCACGGTTTAGAATGTTAGTGAGTGAAAGATTTATCATATGAAGTTAAACATTTTGAATAGAAAGTATCTTACCAAGTATGAACTTTGATGGGGTTTTCTTGAACACAAACACTCCTGAATTTCTTGATGAGAAATGAGAGACCTCTTTAGAATTATTAAAGGATTTTAGGGATTGAAGATGGATGAATTCGAGGTGGGGTGTGGGATCTTTAGCCATAAATGTAGGGGAAGGAGGAGAGAGATTAGAAAGTTTTGCATGGAGGATAATAGGTTTCTAGATGTATGGGATTTTCTTGATACATGATAGATAATTATGTATTGTCATGCTTAAATTAATCTTCTTCCATTCACCTTTTTTTTTGAACCGTCAATGGGGTGAGGGAAGGAAAGAATTTGATGTTGGGATTGAATTGAATACATCTAAAAATATAAGTTGTAACATCCGGATTTCCAGGTATCTTATTTTATGCTTTTATATTGAGTTTTTGGAGAGAGACCCGGCGAGTAGGCGCTCAGACTCGCCGAGTAGGATCGCAGATGGTCGGACTGATTTAATGACGTACTCGGCGAGTCCATTCGTGGACTCGGCGAGTCCATGCTGTTTAATGAAACCCTAATTCCCGGGGTTTGGGACCTATTTAAAGGGGCTTATAGCCACCATTTGCGAGTACCAAACCCCTGAGAGGAACCCTAAGAGATCTAGAGCGTTTGTGAGGAAGAAGAGGTCATTTTTGATCCTTGTGTGTGCGTTTTTGCAAGAAGAAGGTGGCCAAGGCATGAGGGAACTAAAGAGGGTGCGATTCTGTGGATTTCAGAGTCTAGGGACTTCATACTAAGGTATATATTTCAATCCTTCTTCAGTTTGGTGTTAATCTTTGAGAGTTAGGGTTTATAGCCCCTTTAGAGTATGGATTGTAGTGCAATTGGTCCCTTCTTTTGTTAAGACTTTGGATCTGGATCCAAAGAGGTCCAGAGACCTTAACTCCTCGATCTTTATGGGTTTCATTGGGAGATATGAGCTTGGGATGGCATATTGAGGCCATTTCTTCAAATAGAGCCATTAGGTATTTGCATGGGCATCAAGATCCAAACTTTATGTGTTTATCTTGCTTAAGGAGGCCAGATATATAGATTAGAGGAACGGATCTGACCTCAGGAGGTCATTTGAGTTTGAGCATGGCATGAACTCGCCGAGTCCAAGAACAGACTCGGTGAGTAGGATAGTTTTCCCCCATGAATCACACAGATGGTAACTCGCTGAGTTGGGGAAGTGACTCGGTGAGTCATTGGGGATTTTGAGGATGTGAGTTCATGACTGAACTCGCCGAGTCACGATTGTGCACTCGACGAGTCTGGTCAAAGAGTTGACCGTTGACTTTTGTTGACTTTTAGGGTATGGTCAACAATTGGACTTGTGAACCGTTTGAAGGGTAAAATGGTCTTTTAGCCTTCTTAGAGGATGTGTGAGGATTTAGTCTAGCCTGGAGAGCCGTTATTAATTGGGATGATCATTTGTGTGTTTAAGCAGAGGCTAGATTAGTGTTACACGAACGAGATATTACTAAGACATCCGAGGTGAGTCTTCTCACTATACTTTCCCTTGAGTGGTAATTAGTGTTATGTGACAAAGTTATTATATGCTATTTATATAATGTGTTGCACTGCATTATTTCTATGTGATTTATGTTGTGTGTGTATATCAGAGTATACCAGAGTTAGAACCGGAGGGTTCATAGAGCTAGGACCAGAGGGTCGACAGAGTTAGGGCCCAAGGGCCCGCAGAGTTATAGCCTCGAGTGGCTAATATGTGTTATGTGTGGTATATTAGGGAACTCACTAAGCTTTGTGCTTATAGTGTTTTGTGTTATGTGTTTCAGGTTCTAGTGAGGATCACAGGAAGGCGCCGGCATGATCAGTACACACACGCGCGCAGAGTTTTATTGATATGTTATGATCTTTGGGATTTGTAATGAGAAAATGTTGATACATTGTTTTCTTGAAAGTGATTATGAATGAATTTATATGGTTTTAAAATGTGAAATTTTTTTTGAATTTTTACAGTGTTACAAGCTGCTATCAGAGTTACAGAGAGCCGACCGGTGAAGGCCGAGACACCGAAGGCACGAGGGAGAGCTTTTCAGTTGACCGCGGAGGAGGTCCACGCTGCACCCGATGTTTTGGCTGGTATGAATTCTTTCTCTTGTTTATTTTGAGTTTTTAATAATATGCTTATATTATGATATGCATAGGTACGTTTCTTATATGTTCTGTGCCTACTTTGGTGTTATTTGACTCGGGTGCGAGTCGGTCTTTTGTATCTTTAGCCTTTAGTCAACACATCATTGTTATTTAAGAGGCGTTGAGTCGACCTCTGAGAGTTTCCATAGCTGACGAGAGAGCAGTGTATGCCACTGACGTGATTCGAGGATGTGTACTCGAGATCTTCGGCGTTGTGTTTCCTATTAATTTGGTTCCGATTGCGATGGGGGACGTCTATGTTATCGTGGGTTGTGATTGGTTGAGCATATTTGGAGCGGTTTTCGACTATGAGTGACAGTTGGTGACCATACGAGTCCCTTGTAGGGGGAGTTCTTACAGTGTACGGAAAGGGTACACGTTCTGGGTCGACATTTTGTTCGGCCGCTAGAGTGAGACAGAGTCTACAGCAGGGCTGTAAAGGGTTCGTGGCGTATGTGATGGATACGAGGGTTGATACAGAGAGACCGAGGTCAGTTGATGAGGTTCCAATAGTGCATGAGTTTTCGGGTGTGCCTCCCGAGAGGCAGGTAGAGTTTCATATCGATTTGGCTCCGGGGGCTGCGCCTATCGCCAAGGCGCCCTATCACTTTGCACCTCCAGAGATGCAGGAGTTATCCTCGCAGCTTCAGGAGCTGCTGGGGAAGGGGTTTATTCAGCCGAGCAGCTCGCCGTGGGGAGCGCCTATCCTTTTTGTCAAGAAAAATGATGGTTCGCACCGGATTTGCATTGATTACCGGGAGTTGAACAAGTTGACGGTCAAGAACCGTTACCCGTTGCCGAGGATCGACGATTTGTTCGATCAATTACAGGGAGCATCTTGGTTCTCCAAGATCGATTTGAGGTCTAGATATCATCAGGTGAGGGTGCGAGATGAGGATATCCAGAAGACAGCGTTCAGGACTCGATACGGACATTACGAGTTCGTGGTGATGCCTTTTGGGCTCACCAATGCACCGACAGTGTTCATGGATCTCATGAACAGAGTGTGCAGGCCGATGTTGGATCGTTCGGTGATCGTGTTCATCGAAGACATATTGGTGTATTTGAGATCCAGAGAGCAGCATGAAGAGCATTTGAGAGAGATTCACGGAGTTTTGAGATCAGAGTGGCTTTATGCTAAATTCTCCAAGTGTGATTTTTTGTTACGAGAGGTCCAGTTCCTAGGGCAACCCGTTAACCAGAATGGGATATTGGTCGATCCGCCCAAAATAGAGGCAGTGATGAGTTGGGAGGTGCTGAGATCCCCCACCGAGATCAGGAGTTTCCTAGGGTTGGCTGGCTATTATAGGAGATTTATCAGGGATTTCTCCAAGATCACCGTGCCACTCACCAAGTTGACCCGGAAGGGTGTTGCTTTTTCATGGGGCCCGGAGCAACAGGCCACCTTCGAGGCACTTCGCCAAAGACTATGCGAAGCCTCGGTGTTAGCCCTTCCAGAGGGGATGGAGGACTTCGTAGTGTATTGTGACGCGTCGATATCAGGGTTGGGAGCGGTGCTTATACAGAGGGGGCATGTGATAACATATGCATCGAGGTAGCAGAAACCTCATGAGTCGAGGTATCCCACCCACGACCTGGAGTTGGGGGTAGTGGTGTCCGCCCTCAAGATCTGGCGTCACTATCTGTATGGGGTTCGGTGTACCATATACACGGACCACAAGAGCTTGAAGTACCTGATGGATCAGCCCAACCTGAATATGCGCCAGAGGAGATGGTTGGATGTTGTAAAGGATTACGACTGCGAGATTCTATACCACCCGGGAAAAGCTAACGTTGTAGCCGATGCCCTGAGCCGTAGGGCGGAGGGCGCCCCGATGCGAGACGTTTGCCTGAGATTGACAGTTATAACACCGGTGTTGGACACCATTCGTGGGGCCCTGGCTGAGGCCGTGAGACTAGAAAACTGTAAGAGAGAGCGGGTTATGGGGCAGGTATCGGAGTTCGTTACAGATAGTCGAGGGATTATGACATTTCAGGGTCGGATTTGGGTACTGTTTGTGGGAGGAACGCATACCATTTTGATGGAGGAGGCACATCGATTGAGGTTCTCGATCCATCTCGTGGCCACTAAGATGTATTTGGACTTGAAGAAGAAGTATTGGTGGCCCTGTATGAAGAGAGATGTCGCATGGTTCGTAGAGAGGTGCTTGACCTATCGCAAGGTTAAGGCCGAGCACTAGCGTCCGCATGGTAAGTTGCAGCCGTCAGAGATTCTTGAGTGGAAGTGGGAACATATTACCATGGATTTTATCACCAAATTGTTGAGGACGGCTAGAGGTGTCGATGCAATTTGGGTGATTGTGGACAAGTTGATGAAGAGCGCTCATTTCCTTGCCATCAGTGAGAGCTCTTCTGCGGAGAGGCTGGCAGAGTTGTACGTAAGGGAGGTGGTATCGCGGTACGGAGTACTGATCTCGATTGTCTTAGATTGAGATGTACGCTTCACTTCCAGATTCTGGAAGAAATTCCATGAGGAGTTGGGCACGAGGTTGCATTTTAGTACCACCTACCACCCACAGACTGATGGACAGAGCGAGCGGACGTTTCAGATGCTCGAGGACATGCTTCGGGCATGTGTATTGGACTTCGGAGGGAGTTGGGACAGGTACTTACCACCCTTTGGGTATGTGTGAAACATCCCAAAATACGACCCAAAAATTTTTGTTTAACAATTACTAAAAACACTATGATAATATCATAAAATAAAAGTCGTACGCCAATATCTCAAAACAGTAGCAAAGTGTTATGAAGAACTGTATCAAAACTATATCAAATCACATTTATGAAAAACTAAAACCATCTCCCAGGACAACTGAAACTGTGGTGTATGCGATGCCATCAACCCGAGCTCTTCCCTTTACTTGCGGAAGTACCTGAAACCAAAACTGAAACTGTAAGCACGAAGCTTAGTGAGCTCCCCAAACTACTACATACCATAAAATACATATAAAGCACATACTGGGCCTTGCCCACTGCATCGGACCGAGGTCCGGACTAACTGGGGCCTTGCCCCCTGCATCGGACCGAAGTCCGGAAACTGACTGGGACCTTGTCCCCTGCATCGGACCGAAGTCCGGACTAACTGGGGCCTTGCCCCCTGCATCGGACCGAAGTTCGGAAACTGACTGGGACCTTGTCCCCTGCATCGGACCGAAGTCCGGACTAACTGGGGCCTTTCCCTTGCATCAGACTGAAGTCCGGAAACTGACTGAACATAGCATAGCATAACATATCAATTAGCATAAACACATATATTGCATACTGCATCAGGCCGTTTCCCGGAACACATAACACATAACACATAACACATAAATCCTGTCTGAGCCACGAAGGCATCAAACATACTGACTACTGCATCGGACCGAAGTCCGGAAACTACTGCTAACTGAACGGGCCAGCATTGTGGCCTTAGACCCGTTCCTACTGGAAGGAAACTCACCTCGTGATCTGGCTGCTGAGTGTATGGCTCTGGAAGCTATCTGCTGCTGCTCCGGTATCTCCCCAGCTACAATTCCACAAATACACTCAATCAAATACTAATAACTGCATTGGGGTAAAATGACTCTTTTACCTCTGGCTAAAGTCAACTCTCCTAGTCAAAGTCAACTCTCCTGGACAAAGTCAACTTACAGTTGACCTGACTCGCCGAGTTGGGCCGCCAACTCACCGAGTCCCTACTATCATTTCTCAACCCTGCTTGCTGTTACTCGTCGAGTATGGCAAACTCGACGAGTTCCCATTCGATTCTAAAACTCAGGCCATCTGCATCTGACTCGCCGAGTTGTATGAACAACTCGACGAGTTTTTCTTGAATCTAAGAAGATTGTCTTAGACTCGCCAAGTTGTATGAACAACTCGTCGAGTCCCTCCATTATTGAGTCTAACCTCCGACTCACTGAGTCCATTCTACTACTCACTGGTCCCCACTCGGAATCACTCAAAGGGGAAAGATCGGGGACTCGCGACTCGACTCGCCGAGTCCGAAGAACGACTCGCCGAGTCACATGCATGCAGTTACTAAAAACGCGATTCTGCTCATAACCACTGCATACAATTTATAGATCTGAGTTTCTAAGGCTGGTTTACCACGTAAAGTTTCCAACTTTACGTGTACATATGCATGAAAAAGGATATAAAGGCTAAAAAGGTACTTAGAAGAGTGGATCTAGGGCTATCATGCAAAATGGCTCCATAAAGGTGATAGATCTACATTTTTGGAACTGAAACATGGCTAGATCCAAAGGCTAATCAATCTAATGTGATCTCTCTACTATGAACAAGCTAAGGAATGGATAAAATGGGCTAAATATGCTTATGAAAGAGAATCAATCATAGAAACAGAAGGAATCCGATTATTACCTCAATAAACTCTGAAATGGGTGCAAGACCTTGGATCTTCTTCTTCTCCTTTGGATCTAGCCTCCTTCTTCTCTTCAAAACCTCAAGATTCACACAAGAAATGCTCAAATACTCAAGGGAATGGTTAGGGTTTGCTAAATGATGCTTTGAGGGTGAAGGAGACGGGTTTGGGGCTCATATGATGGTTTAAATAGGGTGCAAACCCGGGGATTTAAGGTTTCTACCTGGCAGACGGACTCGCCGAGTCCCGAATATGGACTCACCGAGTCGCTGATCTAAATGCTGCTTAAGATCCCATCTCTACTCGATGAGTCGGGAAATAGACTCGCCGAGTCCCTCTGCAAACTTCTAAATAAATAATATAAAAACAACATACCATAGACGGGTCGTTACAATTCTCCCCCACTTGACTCGGACTTCATCCTCGAAGTCTGCTATGGCTGAATCTGCAAATAACTCTGGGTAGTGCTCTCTCATCTCATCCTCAGCCTCCCACGTCCACTCAGACCCCTTCCGGTGCTCCCACTGCACCTTCACTAGCTGAATTACCTGGTTCCTTAAGGTCTTTGTCTTCCAGTCCAGAATCGCGACCGGCCTCTCAATATAATTCAAGCTGCTATCAACCTGAATATCTTCTAAGGGAACAACTGCTGACTCATCCACCAAACACTTCCTCAACTGAGACACATGGAAAGTGTTGTGGATCTGGCTAAGCTCTGCCGGAATATCCAACCGATAAGCAACCCAACCCACCTGGGCCAAAACCCTGAAAGGACCAATGAACATGGGGCCCAACTTGCCCCTCTTCCGAAACCTGATGACACCCTTCCAAGGTGAGACCTTCAGAAGAACCATGTCGCCTACCCGGAACTCCAAGTCTGAACGCCTCCTGTCGACGTAGCTCTTCTGCCGACTCTGCGCAGTCTGCAGTCTACTACGAACCTGCTAAATCAACTCGGTCATCTTGAGCACCACCTCCATGCTCCCAATGAATCGCTGACCGACCTCGCCCCAACAAATCGGGGTCCTGCACTTCCTCCCATAAAGCATCTCAAAGGGAGGTCGATCAATGCTCGCATGGTAACTGTTGTTATACAAAAATTCTGCTAACGGAATATACGTATCCCAACTGCCACCGAAGTCTAGGACACATGCCCGGAGCATGTCCTCGAGAGTCTGAATCGTCCTCTCACTCTGCCCGTCCGTCTGAGGGTGGAAAGCAGTGCTGAAATGGAGACGAGTACCCATCTCGTCGTGAAACCGCTTCCAAAATCTGGATGTAAAACGGATGTCTCGATCTGACACCACCGATACCGGCACTCCATGACGTGCAACTACCTCCCGCACATAGATATCGGCTAACTTTTCCGCCAATATGCTCTTCTAGATCGGTATGAAATGAGCACTCTTCGTCAACCGATCCACTACCACCCAAATCGAATCTACCCCACGTGCGGTCCTGGGAAGCTTTGTGATAAAATCCATGGTGATGTCCTCCCATTTCCACACGGGAATGTCTAACGGCTGCATCTTGCCGTGAGGCCTCTGGTGTTCTGCCTTGACCTTCCTGCAGGTCAGGCACCTCTCTACATATCAGGCAACATCCCGCTTCATGTAGGGCCACCAATAATCGGGTCGAAGATCTCTATACATCTTCGTCGCCCCTGGGTGGATAGAAAATTGAGACTTATGAGCCTCGTCCATCAACACCCCCCCACACTCTCCCATGAAGGGTCAACAACCCCCGACTATCATAATCAAACGAAGCTACTCGACCCAATATCCTCTCACACTTCTGCCTCTCCTCCTTGAGGCCCTCAACCTGAGCCTCCCTGATCCGTTCCAACAACGGAGTAATCACTGTCATCCTCAGACATAAGTCTCTAATAGGGGCTGCTATCACCTTTCGGCTCAAGGCATCGGCCACTATGTTGGACTTCCCTGGATGGTAAAGGATTTCACAATCATAATCCTTCAGCACATCTAACCACATCCTCTGCCTCATGTTTAGACTCGGCTGATCCATAAGGTATCTCAAACACTTGTGATCCGTGTAGATGGTACAACGGACCCCATAAAGGTAATGTCTCCAAATCTTGAGGGCAAACACCACTGCCCCCAACTCTAAATCATGCGTAGGATAGTTAGCCTCGTGAGGCTTCAACTGTCTCGAGGCGTAAGCTATCACATGCCCCCGCTGCATCAATATTGCTCCCATACCTGTGATTGAGGCATCACAGTAGACTACAAAATCCTCTATTCCCTCTGGCAGGGTAAGGATCGGAGCCTCGCACAACCTCTGCCTGAGGGTCTCAAATGCCGCCTGCTGCTCAGGCGCCCAACGAAACACCACTGACTTCCTAGTCAGTCGGGTGAGCAGTACTGCTATCTTGGAGAAATCCTAAATGAATCTTCTGTAGTACCCTGCCAAACCTAGGAAGCTCCGAATCTCGGATGGAGACTTCGGGACCTCCTACTGCATCACGGCCTCTATCTTGGCCGGATATACCAAGATACCCTTCTGGTTGATGAGGTGACCTGGGAACTGCACCTCACGCAACTAGAACTCGCACTTGGAGAACTTTGCGAAAAGTCTCTCCCTTCTCAAAACTTCTAGCACCTCCCTTAGGTGCTCCTCATGCTGCTCCTGAGTCTTGGAATACACCAAGATATCATCTATGAATACTATCACAGACCGATCCAGCATCGGTCTGCATACGCGATTCATGAGATCCATGAATGCGGCTGGAGCATTAGTAAGCCCAAAAGGCATCACCACGAACTCATAATGACCATAACGGGTCCTGAAAGCAGTCTTTTGCACATCTTCGCCTCTAACTCGCATCTGGTGATATCCGGAGCGTAAATCGATCTTGGAGAACCAAGATGCCCCCTGAAGCTGATCAAACAAATCATCTATCCTCGGGAGGGGGTAACGGTTCTTCACAGTTACCTTATTCAACTCCCGGTAGTCAATGCACATACGGTGCGACCCATCCTTCTTCTTCACAAACAGGATCGACGCTCCCCAAGGTGAACTACTCGGCCGAATAAAACCCTTGTCTAGCAACTCCTGCAGCTGCGTAGACAACTCCTGCATCTCAGGGGGAGCTAGCCGGTACGGTGCCTTAGCTATCGGAGCCGCACCAGGAATTAGGTCGATCCCAAACTCGACCTGCCTCTTAGGAGGTATTCCCGATAAATCCTCCGGGAATACATCCGGAAAGTCTCGCACTACCGGAATATCATCAACTGTCGTCTTGCCCTTCTCCCGGGCATCCAAGACATAAGCTACATAACCGGCGCAACCCTACTGAAAATAGCGCCTCGCCCTCGCGGCTGAACAAAATCCAGGAAGGGACATAGACATTGATTGAAGTATATCTTCCATTCACAAGCTGGTAAGCCACAAAAAAATCATTGACTAAATACACACACACACAGATATATATATATATATATATATATATATATATATATATATATATATATATATATCGACATATACAAATTCACTACCTAATGGACATATCTTCCAAATCTAAACAATGGATGAGAGGTAGTGGCGTTGCTATGTCCATCCTTTTGCTCTCCAGATACCTATAACTTAAAAAATCAAAATTAACAATACAGATTATAAGAACAAAAATCGAAACAGATCCAGAAAACGTAACCATTATGGATTTAAAGTTAAATAGAAAGATTTTATAGATTGGAACTTCATAGTTGAAATTAAATAAAAGAAACATATTCAAAAATGTCCCCAAAATCGATCTAAACCACGATCAAATAAAAGTAGATTCCAAAAAAAAGAAATTATCTATATATATCATTCCTTCTTCTTCCATGATGATTAAATACAAGACTAATTCACATAGATTGGAGCCCACATATATGTTGTATTTCTTCTTCCCCCCGTTTTCTTCTCCACTACAAAACTTAGATTAGATAAATCATGTAAAGAAAGGAATGAGAGAATGTAGGGGTACTGGTAATGAGGGGTGGGGCAACGTATTTTTTTTCATTTTATTTTTGCTGAGATTTAATTATCATTAATAGAATTCCTAATTTAATTCATTTTATTTTTGGTGAAATTTAATTATCATTAGTAGAATTCCTAATTTAATTCATTTTACTTTTGGTGAGATTTAATTGTCATTAATAAAATTCCTAATTTAAAATGTAATATACATTTTATAAAATTTGTGGACAAAAATAAAAGCGGTTGACAAAGATAATGTCAACAAATAATCAAAGGGTGGAAAATATAGGATTGACGTCCAATTAATGAACCTGATTTATTCAGTGTAGAATTAAAGGTTCTCTTTTAATAATATTTAGAGATAGTTTTAATCTCCTTTTGTCAAGTATCACTCTAGTACAACTCTTCATTAATAATATGTCATGTGTCATGTAGATATATTAGGCAACTCATTTCAAAATTCAAATTTACATTTTTTTTAATTACATGTTAAATTTGAAGTTATAATAACATTAAAAAATTGATATATCTCTTAATTAATTCCATGTATGTCATGATGAGTAAAGGTGATAATTATAGAGCCAAAGTTTGTTCGTTCCTTTTGTCGTAATAGGAAAACGATAGGGAAATGGACTTATTAAGGTAATTAACTTTTTGGTTTGTTCACATCCGGGTAATTATCTTTTTTTGTACACATCTAGGTAACAAACTTTTTGGAAGTGTTCCCGTATGACCATTATGACTTGCTATAGTAGGTTACTTCCGGTCATAATGGTCATATGTGAACACTTCCAAAAAGTTCGTTACCTAGATGTGTACAAAAGAAAGATAGTTACCCAGATGTGAGCAAACCGAAAAGGTAAAAGTAAATTACACGAATGGTCTCTGTGGTTTGGATAATTTGTGTGTTTGGTACCTAACTTATTTTTTAACACGGATGATCCCTATGTTTATTTTTATTGTGTGTTTGGTCTCTGTCTTACCTCAAAGACTATTGTGCCCTTTTTAATTTATTTTTTAATTAATTTTCTTATTTATGTATTTATTTATTATATATTTAAAAAAATTAACAGACCCCGCATATATGTATATTCTCATCCTAAACCTGAAACCATATTTGAGAAGTTTAAGTTGGTTGCCACTTGTCACCATCCCATATCCTATCCTCCTTAACTTCTATTTCCTTCCCATCTTTAATGACATTGACGTCTTCATTATCCCTTCTTTTTTCGGTCCTTCAACTTTAGCAAACCAACACCACAACCCTTTTATTGGGTTGTGGTGGTGGAAAATTCAATGGAGAGACACTGGGTTGTGGTGTTGTTTCGTTGGAGTTTAAGGACCGAAAAAAGAATGGATGACGAAGATGTCAATATCATTAAAGATGGGAAGGAAATAGAAGTTGAGGATGATAAGAGATAGGATGGTGACTGGTGGGACCCAACTTAAATTTCTCAAATGTGGTTTTAGGTTTAGCGTGAGGAGATACAGATACATAGAGTCTATTAATTTTTTTAAATATATAAAAAATAAATACATAAATAAGAAAATTAATTAAAAAATAAATTAAAAAGGGCACAATAGTCTTTTGAGTTAAGACAAAGACCAAACGCACAACAAAAATAAATAGTAGGGATCCTCCGAGTTAAAAAAAATAAGTTAGGTACCAAACGCACAAATTATCCAAACCATAGGGACCACTCTTGTAATTTACTTTTACCTTTTCGGTTTATTCACATCTAGGTAACTATCTTTTTTTTGTACACATCTAGGTAACGAACTTTTTGGAAGTACATATGACCGTTATGACCGGTTATGACCGGATGTAACCTGCTACAGCAGGTCATAATGGTCATACGTGAGCACTTCCAAAAAGTTTGTTACCTAGATGTGTACAAAAGAAAGATAAATACCTAGATGTTAACAAACCAAAAAGTTAATTACCTTAATAAGTCCATTTCCCAAAACGATATCTTTGGAGGCCTCAGTGATTTGATGTTGACATTCACGTGCTAGGCCTAGCCTAGACTAAATTGATGTGTTCAACTTGTAGTCTGAATTTAGTCATAATAAATCAAAAATTGAGAAACAGAATTGTGGACTATGAGATTGATTTGTATCCATCTCTCGTGTCCCTATGATATCTTGTAGAACGAAGGAACAACTGATCACTTATCTAAGGGCCAACATTTGATTTTACCAGAGTTCGATAGTGGTTGTGGAAAGCACACTTTGCTGGTTATTGAAAGTCTATATTTGCAATTGTAGTTGATGACTTGTCCAAGTAGGAGACTGATGGAATAAGTGTCCAAGGTCGTAACTAAATTGGTCAATGTCATAACTAAATTGGTATAACTTTATGAAATAAAAGTAAAGTCCTTTTTGGGTTGCCCTCAATAACTAGAAATAACTTTAGGCAAGAGATAAAATATTTGTAATTTTTTATATAATTAATAAATTAATTAGAAATAGTTTGAATTAAATAACTATTCGTCAAAACTAATTTGGAATTAATTTTAATTAATTAAAAGTGTAATAGTTGAATGGTAATTGTTCATTAGTCGAGAAAAATGACAACTTTAGAATGGTCCAAGGCATGGGTGGTTTTGAAGGAGTTCCGGAAGGGTTCTAGAAGCCTCATGGTTGCTGATATGGTAAGGATTTGAATGAATTAAATCTTATTATTTTATTATTCAAATTAAGGCTTATCTTAGATATTCACCAACTATAAACCTTGGCCTTGCCATTTCGTTCCTAAGCCTTTAGGAAGAATGAAATCCAGATTTCATAAGTATCTCCTCTCTCATGTCGATTTTCAATGCTCTAAGGTATTGGGTGTGAACCATTAGAGTCATTCACACTATTGTATGTTTGTTTTCCATGAGCTATTGAAGATCAAAGGAGTTAGTATATTTGAATATACTAAAAGGTATGCATTCTAATCTAGTTGATATTTGATTATAGTAGATTAGACCAGATGTTTCATAATGTGTTTCACTATTTCTATAATGAGAAAATACTATAGATCCTTAGGTTGCATGTGCCACAAACTGTTTTGTGTTTTTCCACGACATTGATTATTGCTTTAAATGTAACTTATAAAACATGTCATTTAAATGATATTTCCTTTTGTCTCTGAAAATCAAAATGTTTTTAAAAGATAGCACGTATGGTTCTTAATTCCAACTATCAGGAAGTTCCTCTGCAAAAGTGATGCTCACCAATTAACCAATTATAAATCAATGTACCGTGCATTTAAAGAGTATATATCTGAACTTGTAAAGAGTATGTAGTTTGATTATTTTCTTTTCTGATCTAGTTTTTGAATTAGAAGATCTTGATAGAATCCTAAAAACCCCAATTTATCAACTAGTATTGATTTTGGAGTGACTTTCTTTGGTAGAGGCGAGGGGTTCCCACTTATCCTTGGAATCTGTATCGTTGATAACTGGAAAACAAAAGCAGAGTAATCCAAATTAGAAATTGTAATGCATGTGTTTCTGGATAAACATTATTATTATGATGTAATAGTTATGGTCAACAATTGTAACCTATTTTGAAGTAATGAAGATGAATTATTTGAGTATTATGTGATTTATGTGCTACATATGTGCTTATAACAGTGTAATAAAATAATAATAAAAATATGCGTCAAGAAATAAAATAATAGATAGACCCAATATCTATGAAGAAAGTTGAAGTGGTCGTGATAAAGATTCTGAAGATATAAAGAACGCTAAAATCCAACTTATAACGAAGAAGTTATAACCCGTCGAAGTTTTGTGATAAAACGGCATGACGTTGTGTATCGTAAAAAGTGAGTTTGCGATAACATACCTTTTAGCCTTATCGATATAAACGAGAGTCATAATATATGTTAAACCGAGAGCATGCATATAGAGAATGTCAAAATATAACTTCGTTAGAGGAAGTTATGATTTTTGTAAGGTTTGGCATAACAATATGCAGCCCGGAAATCGAATTTTAGATTGATCCATTTTTAGCCGGAATAATCTAAATGAAAATCGAAGATCTCGTTAATAGGAGCTCAACGATATAAATACAGACCAAAACAGACGTCGGATGACAAAGTTATGAATTTTTAACGGACTATAACTGTCTAAACCTGTTAAAATATAACTTTAAAAATAAATTCAAAATAAGTCGACGGAGTCGAAACAAATGTTGTAGATCACGTCTCTACCTACACATGGATATAAAAAACGTCAAAAACGGAGCTCGTATGCGTAAGTTATGAAATTTAGAAGATAATTAAATTATAGGTTAAGTTGCGAGGCTGATACGTGGCACAATCCCAACCCTACCTTCTTCCCCACGGCCTCGCACACGATAATGAAACTTGGCAAGGTTACGCACATCGTAACAAGCAGTATGCCCAACATACTACAGTAAGCCCAACATACCTATTTATTAGACCCCGCGTACTCCAAACTCTCAACCTATAAATAGAGGCGCAAATCTCTTATTTTCTTCACACCTTTTCTTACCAAACTCTCCCAATACCCCCAAACCATCTTTTCCATTCCCTAGAACTTCCTAAGTGTTAGAGGCAAGTACCGTAGCGCTAGAAGGCTCCGAGAAGAAGAGCTTTCAGCTCAGAAGTTTTGCCTGAGCAGAGCCCAGTTCCTCGCTAAACCTCGTTGTAAGTGAGTTATGCTTACCCTACTTTAAGTATAACTTATGTTTAAGTTCATCATCATTATTATGAACCTATAAACAAGATCTATCAGTGATTCAAATTCATTGTACCGATTGATCTACGTACGGGAGAGGTCTCTAGAATGGTCATGTTGGCTTGGTTGTTGGATTTCAGAAAAGTTATATGCCGAAATGGTCCTGCCTCCCAACTGTCCTGCCTGGTTGATCATTACTTGATAGATCAAGAAACTAGACTTTGAGTTAATGATATATCTAGACTAATAATTAGTCGCAGTATATATTAGACTAAAATCTACTAATAATGATACTAGGTTTCGTCAAAGGAAAAGAAAATTGTTAGAAGCGAAGCGCTGCCTAAATTTTGAGTCATCATTTTAACAAGACTGCATAGTTACTTTCATCTTACACATAGATATGAAGTATTTAATATAAATTATGTGTTATGTGTGCATATTATATGTGTTCTTGATATCTATGGTGGATGAACAATATATACATGTTTTATTCGATTTAAACTATATATGTATTTTATACCTATAATTATGATGGGTAAAGATGGGTACATGATATATATGATGAAATAATTAATGAGAGGCATCGATGTTTAAGCTGATTCAATCATCTAACAGAGTATAGGTGATGACCACAGATTATTCTAGACAGTCTAGTGGAACGCTGGTAGGCTCGCAACATGTAGGTATTTTTGAAATACATGTTCACCAGGTGTACTCCATCCCCATCATGGTTGCCTTATTGAAATATATTGCTGAGGAATCCCTAAAGCAATGTTGTCCATCCCGATGAAAATCCTTAGGCTAGGTCCCTTAATTTAGATGCTTTAGGGACCAAAAGTGAGGATAACGGGAATGGGTAACTAGGTTGATAGATTTGATGAAATTAATAAACTTAATTATTGTGAGTTGAAAACCATATGTGCTCATCAGGCTCCCAAGCCTGACCCGCTCAGTTGCTTGTATTTCAGGTAGTGGCAATAGAGCATATGAGTGATGATCTTATGATAGATCAATGGATTATAGGCCATTGGTATGATATATGTTGTAAGGCTTGTAGTATTTATCTTTATGCTTATGTATTGTATTGAGAAATGACATCCCAACATTTTTAATATACTGAAAACACATTTCTTCGAAAATTCTTTGATAATTTACTTATCATATTTTTTGGAACAAATTTCGCAACATATTTCTTCAATAGGATACTCTGATTTTAAAATAAATGATAAACAAATCGATCTTTTATGGCCGTGAAATTAGGCATGCCACAGTTGGTATCAGAACATTAGTTTAAGCGAACTAGGAATTTGTAGGATTTCTAGACTTAAACTTAGAATGTTAAGCCATGACTGTGAGATAAGTGTCTGCTATATATAAACACGAGCACTAGCTTAGTTTAGGAACGATGCCTAAATTGATTTTATGTGCTAATGATTTAAGTTATTACTTGAATGGATCTATGGTCTATTGTCGGCCGCATCTTGAAACTTTATGTGTTCAGATTTCTAAACGTTAGATTACGGTATTAGAATTGACATCTAACTTTTCGGAGTAACAATGAGGATTTAAACGTCTTTAGAAAATAAAGATCTGAATTTGCTTACTTTGGTGTATAGATCAACATGGCAAGAAACCGAAGCGGACTCGAAAACCGAATGGAAATGCTAATGGAAATCAACAGCCTCAACCACAATTGATTGAGCGTGCACCAAATGTAGCAGCTACACATGAGCCAACCACGATGGCAGGGGTACAAGCAATGATGAACATGATGTTGGATCATCAGATGGAAGAAACAAGACGTCTACTTCAACAGAATAGGGATGAACCTACTGTGCCTGTTGAACAACCTAAACTGAACATCGAACTGTTGGAGGAAGGAAACTATAGTTAGACTGTCAGTCAAGTTGAGCCACGAGTGGGTAAAAGAAACCACCCCAATGGAGGAAATGATGGACATGGGTGCAAGTACAAGGATGTCATGGCATCCAAACCAACGAGTCTTTCTAGAAGCCCAACACCAGTGGAAATCATGGATTGGATCTCCGTGATGGAGATGGTGTTTGAAAGTTGTGATTGCAGCAACAAATAGAAGACCGTTGATACGTGTTGATTGTACTAGTTTTAATCCTACTAACTTAAACACAAAAACAAATACACGAAAGGCAGTGTACCTATCGATTAGCAATCTAGTTCAGGCAAGTAGGGTATCAACAATAGGGAATGCTAAACAATTAAAATATTACTATTGTTATCTAAATAAAACAATTATTAAAAAGGGGTTTTTCTCTAGTTTTGAAAGACTAGAAACTTAAGCAAATTTTAAACACTTAAACAAAGGACAATTAACAACTAAAAGATAAGAAAAAGACAACTAGATTCAATAAGATAAAAGATACTTCCGTTTAGATTCGATTCACTTATTCCTATGGTTGATTTCGTGGCAAGTGCAATGGATCAATATATCATTGGTTACCGATTTATAATGTGATTAGGTTCATGTTCACTATTACTAATCCTTTAGCAAACAAATTAATTTAAACAATGGCCAGTTGATTAAATTAACAGGTTTCCTAGTGTTCAGTTCGAATCAAGTAAGACTTGTAATATTAGTTAATCAAATTGGTGGGTTCAATTAACTCATATATGGTTGGTAATGAAATATGCTCACACATTAACTTACTTATTTTCTAGTTAAACCTAGGTTCATGTTCACTAATACTAGGCATATAATCTTATTTTCACAAAACTATAAGATTCAAGTTGTAACACCCATAATCAGAAAGACCAAGAAAAGAAAGGAAAAGCTCTGAGTCAAGAGTTAACTCGTCGAGTCGGAGCAGGATCCGGGGTATAGCGTAAGTGACCGACTCGATGAGTCGGCTATTCGACTCGGCGAGTATGGTCTGGACGAGAAGAACCCTAATCCTGGGGGTTGTGCCTTATTTAAAGAACATTACATCCCTTCCCCAGCCTCTTTACCACCCTTTTGAGATCCATAAACCCTAAATCATGAGTGAGAGTCCCTGGAAGCAATTTGGAGCTTAGGTAAATTGTTTTGTGAAGAGATCTTGAAGATCAAGAAGCTTGGATCAAGGGGGTTTACAGAGATTTGGAATACTCTTCAGTGGAAGGTCATCTTGGAGGTAATAAGTTGTTACCTTCACCCTTTTTGCATCTAGATCTATTCTTGAATGAGATTTTGGGGCTATTTTGGTAAGATTGAGATCTATTTCGGGTTTGGGGCTTAGATGATGGCCCAAAATGTCTTAAAGCAGCAATCAATGAGTTATTGGTGAAGCCCCTTTTTCTTAAACTCTCAACCTAGATGTTTTGGACCTTTAGCTCCTTGGTTTCACATAAAGTTTGCAACTTTACATAGGGGTTACTTTAGAAGAGTGGGTCTATGGGTTGGAGCCCCTGCATGGCTCGAAAATCCACTGTATGGATTGAGAGTTGAATAGACTCGGAGAGTCACATTGGTGTACTCGGCGAGTTGCATGAGCATGAGCATGGACTCGACGAGTCTGTTGAAGATTGACTTGGAGTCGGTGAGTCTGTTCTTGGAGTTGGTGAGTCTAGTCATAGAACCTCAACCTTTTCTAGTTAAGACGCAGATCAGTGAGTTGAGTGGTGACTCAGTGAGTTGTTCATGATGAGACTCAGAGATCGTTGAGCTCGATGAGTTTTAGGGTGACTCGGCGAGTTTGTATTTTGAGAGTTTCTGAGTTTAAGAACTCGATGAGTCTATGCGTTGACTCGACGAATCGAATCAACTGGAAGGTTGACTTTGACCAGGACTTTGACTTTGACCAAAGTTGACTTAGTTTGACTTCTAGAGTTCAGTTTGAAGCTAAGTGTTATATTGATATTAGTAGCTCGGGGAGCTAGTGGAGCAGCGGTTCAGAAAGTTGTCGGACAACAGCCAAAGGGTTATCAACAAAGTTCAGCAGTGCATGTGAGTTTCCCTTTGTGTGAATGGGTCTACGGCCACAATGCCGGCCCATGTAGTTATGAGTAGGAAGATCCGGGGGTTAGCCCTAGGCACAGTATGCTAGTATGACATTCGGGACTAAGGTCCAATGTTAGCGGGCGAGTTCCCAAGGAATGGTTTGTATGATAGTTATACTTGTTGTCTGTGTGATTCATGTATGTGCCTGGTAGGGAGGTGAGTGTGGGCAAGGTCCCGTATCTCACCAATAGTAGAGGGTGGACGGTGTTCCATGCCTCATTAGCAGTAGAGCAGGGGTGAGGCCCAAGTTAGGAAAATAGTGAGTGTGGGCTAGGCCCGCATCTCACTGTCAGTAGGAGCATGGACGGGGTTCCATGATTCAACAGTATTAGGACAGGGGCGAGGCCCAAGATAGGCGAGGCCTTAGTACACTAATCCAGTAAAGCATGTTAGTTATGTGTTGTGATATGATTGTATGCTAGTATATGTTAGCGGGCGGGTCCCGGAGACAGGCGGGGCCTAAGGAAAACAGATCTGTACACCGAGCGGGGCTCGAAGCCAGGCGAGGCCTGGTGGCGGACGGGGTACGATAGCGGGCGAGGCCCAATGTAGCGGGCGGGAGCCCAGTATGTGGTTATGTGCTCAGTGTTATGTATGGCATGTATGGATCAGTAGATATGTATAGTATGCGGTAGGTTGGGGAACTCACTAAGCTTCGTGCTTACGGTTTTCAGTTTTGGTTTCAGGTGTTCAGCTTTCAGAAGAGGAGCTCGGGAGGGTTGCAATGCACACACCATGGCAAGTTAGCCTGGGATGTTTACTCTGGTAATTAAACAAGTGTTTTGGAAATGAAACTATGATTTGTTATATAAACCCTTTCTGTATGTTTGAATGACTTAACGCTATGCATTAGTAATGTTTTTAAAAGAAATTTTTGGACTCGAAATTTGGGATGTTACAAGTTGGTATCAGAGCCTTGTTTTGAGGGATTCGGGTACACTCTCAGGTGTGTCTTAACTTAAACTGAGGAAGTGGTATAAATTTTTTTCCAAAAGAAAAACCATATTTATAAAAGGATTTTGAGGAAAGGAAGGGGTTTTAGAAAAAGCAAAAGGAACTTTGAAAAGAGAAAAGGGTGTGGTGCATGCAATCATCCAAGCTCAAGTAAGTACTCCCAAATTAGCCATACAGGTTTATGTTATGATATGATTATATGATCAACATGCTAGATTTAGGGATAAGGATCTAGGAGGATTATGTGCCTGTTATATGCGCTTATTGAGCTATATGCTAGCACTGGTTAGATAGTGGTAAGATAGCCTGCTTAGGTTATGCCTGATTATGTGAGCTTATATTGCATGCTAGTACAAATTCTTGTATTTTGATATAACTGCTTAATTATGTTTTGGTTAGATTTCCCTTTGGTCTGAATGTTGCTTGCTTTGTGCTTCGTGGGATTCTGAGTGATAAGGGTTAGCTATTAGATGAATATGTTAAGTCACATGTGATCAGGGTTGAATAATCTCAGACTTTTGGATTTGACCCTACTGCACAGCTCTCGTTTGAGTCTAATCGTTGTAGGGACGAGTCCTTTACTTGAAGGATTATCTGAGCCTCGTCACATGTGATGGTATTCAGGTAATGGCTGATTGGCATTACAAGGAAACCTTTAGCAGCTGAGGATAGGTTGGGTCGGAGGTTTCCCCAGGATAGGCCTAGGATGAGTTTAGTGCTGGGAGCAGTGGTAGTCGTGCAAGGGACTTGGTGGAGTCGAGGAAACTCTTGAGGAAAGTACGGATAGATGTGGAAGGTAGTATGGGTCCGTACTACTGAAAGCAGAGGATCCGTACTCGATTCAAGAGGGGCCGAGATAAAACCAAGGAACTTGCAGTGTGTGTGAGGTCACTCAACAATGATATGTATTTTGATGATTGTTATGGCATGTTTTCAGTGTGACGACATCGCAATATGGGCCAGTGGATAGATCAGGTGTCATAGAGGGGTCAGGCTCGGGTTCAGGGATCGAGCAGCTCGAGGAGCAGATGAGAGAGTTTGTATTAGCTGAGATTACGCGTGGTATTCTTGACCAGACTCCTATGATCTTTGGCACGGTCAAGGAGGGCATCCTGGAAATTTTGGATGAGAGGCTTGGAGCCTTTCGCACAGAGTTGATGGCTATGTTAGGAGCACGTACTTTGACTTTCCAGTAGTTCAGGGCTTGTGGAGCTCCAGATTATCATGGGGCTAGGGACTCCATTGCTAGTGGTAGATAGTTGGCTGATGTCGCCAACGATTTTTGTTATAGTCGGTGTCCCGAGGGGTACAAGGTTCGACTCGCCTCCTGTCTTTTAAAGGATAGGGCACGGGATTGGTAGGAGGAGGTTAGTCATGCTAACGGGGATGATGTCGCGTTGGATGCAATGACATGGAGTGATTTCTCGGCCAGGTTCAAGGCCGAGTTTGCACCGATTGTTGAGGTGAAATAGTTAGCCTGGGAGTTCCAGGATCTGCAGTAGACGACCGAGACGGTGGCGGAGATCACTGCCAAGTTCAGTGAGAGAGCTCTTCTTGTTCCGCAGTATGTCGCCGATGAAGAGATGAAGAAGGCTCAATATCACGATATGCTGAGAGACAACTTCAAAGAGTTTGTGAATCGGTCCAGCTGCAAGATGCTGGAGGATATAATTGCTCGGGCCAGGGAAAGGGAGATCGATCTGGAACACCTCGGGAAGAGGAAGCCGAAGGAGGTTCAGGTATCTATGGGATTGGGAAAAAGGCCTAAGATATCAGACTCTAGATCGAGAGGTCCTCAGGACCGGGGCCATTTTGGCAAGTGCGGAAGGACGCACGAGGGTACGTGTAGGAGTGGCAGCGGTGGTGATTATGGTTGCTTCAAGTGCCGTCAGATTGGTCATTTCAGCAGAGATTGTACTACTACCACCACCATGGGATCAAACATTTTATGTTTCCATTCCAGTCAGAGGGGCCAAAAGAAGGCCCAATGTCCAAGTTTTCATTCAACAGGACAGGTGATGGCACCTGCCCCTGCAACCATGAGGATCACCGACGGCCGTCCGGGCCGGGCAGAGACGCCTGCAGCGAGGAGCAGGGCGTATCAGTTGGTTTCAGATGAGGTGTGAGCAGCTCGATATGTCAGGTACATATCTTCTTTCATTTCTATGATATGGTCTTATTGTTATGATTCTGCATCGGTATTGATAATGATACTTTGGATTTTGCAGCATGCTGGTGACTAATTTATATGCCATCTACATACCTTGGATGTTACAATGATAGTTGGAGGCCGTCTCCTTTAGAGGGG
This sequence comes from Lactuca saligna, assembly GCF_052625555.1. NCBI lineage: Eukaryota > Viridiplantae > Streptophyta > Magnoliopsida > Asterales > Asteraceae > Lactuca > Lactuca saligna. Next base: position 181,457,741 of record NC_136419.1, read on the forward strand.
GTCACTTAGGATGCATTATCCATAGCATGCCTGTGAGGGGCTTGGTAGTGCCTCGATAGTTCGGGAAGGTGTCGATTGGAAATGGATCGGTTAGATCCCCAGTTGTGGTAAGTCGGGTTTTCAGCGAAGTGACCAGGGGATGGTAGGAAGAAATGGAAATTATTCTAAGCTGTGAGCTGTGAGGAGCTAGTCAAGTCAAAGTGGGGGAGAGCCATCCGTGTGGCCAAGGATAGAAGTAAGTACAAGACTGGGGTGGTTTTGTAGTATTGATAAGTGATGGGTTTTAGCCATAAGAACTTTCCTATGTGCGCATGCAATACCCTAATGCTTGGATCTAGGCTTTCTAATAAACATGCTTTTGAATCCAAGACTTCTAATGGCTAATTAGGTTAAACAACAATATTGAAACAAATCTAGATAACCCTATGGACGATTTGAGCTATCCTCATCCATAGGGTCTATTTATACTATTAGACTCCTTAAGGGTTTCACCCTAAACCCTAATTGGATAATCTTCTCTTAAGGCTATCCAAATCCATTCCATAGATAACCCTATGGACGATTTGAGCTATCCTAAAGCTCTTAGAATCCATCCAAGGTATATCCTAATGGATTTACAGTCTAAAGTCTAACTATCAAACAATTGACAGTTTATACCCTCTTATTTAATTAATCTCTTTAAGTCACCAAATTAATACCAATTAATTTATGACTTATATTAATCAAATAGCCAAATATTATTCCTTATAATATTTACTCTCTCTTAATAAATCATCCTTCAAGTTGCTATGGTGAAGGCAACCCAAAAGGACCATGCACAACCAAATATAGTTATAGCCTTAGACACTATTCCAACAGTCTCCCACTTGGATAAGTCTAGTAACTATACAAGTACAATTCGGTTTGCAATCGTAGCTCTCAAAGACGCTGTCAACTCTGATCTAATCAATCTTGTCCTTTAGATAAGGGATCGTACAGTCCTATGTTAGATATCATGCTGACAATCCTATGGAATGGTTAGTCTAGCATTTAGATTTCTCGATCTCCGATTTATTTGACATAGAACTTAATCGAACACATCAATTCAGTTCTGACCGGGCCCGGCACATAAGTCAAATCAAATCATCGAGTGGCCAAGATATCTCTTCTATCCTCTTAGGATAAAATTTACAGATAAACTTCGACTTATATGCATTTACTTATTCATTAACCAACTATACACAACAATGCGTTTTATAACATCAAGTTACTGATGCGTTTTCGCATTATCAATGCACAATCAATTAACAAATAATAAACCATATATCTAGGTTTTAAGACCATATGATATTATCGTCTTGCGATCACCTTTTATATCGTATTCCATAAGGTGATTCCAGCAAGCGCGGGTTTATTCCAATGCTCAAAACCAGTTCATAAGCACTCATGAACGTTGCAGCAACCCTTCCTATGTCTAACACCATTTAGACATTCTACACACCAATTCATGACAATCTTCATTCATATCTACTCCCAACATATGAACGATTGTGGACCATTTGAATAATTCGATTATTCCTAATAAACTCAATTATTCTGGAAGTCAAAACATGCAAAGTGAAACAATAGTTAAACAACTAACATGTGACAGTAACTTTACTCATAAATAAAACTCCTTTATTTAATCATCAAATGTTAATTACATTTATCTATTATACGTTTCTAATACTATCTAATCTATACTAATATCATCCTTCAGCCCAATACTCCTAGCATGCTGCAAGTGCTTAACCCTACTCAGTCCCTTCGTAAGCGGATCTGCTGGGTTATCTTCTGATGATATCCTCTTCACTACGAGTTGTCCTTCTTCTACACGATGTCTAATGAAGTGATATTTTCTGTCGATATGTCGAGATCTACCATGATCCCTCGGTTCCTTGGTCAAGGCAACCGCACCTTCGTTATCACAGAAAATCTCCATGGGCTCCTTTATGGCCGGCACAACTCCAAGATCACCGATGAAGTTCTTCAACCATATTGCCTCCTTCGACGCTTCGCTCGCTGCGATGTACTCTGATTCGCACGTTGAATCAGCTACGGTTTCCTGCTTGGAACTTTTCCATGTCACTGCTCCTCCATTTAGGGTAAAGACCCAGCCCGACTGCGAACGGTAGTTGTCCCTGTCGGTCTGAAAGCTGGCGTCACTATACCCTCGCACCTTCAAGTCATCACTCCCTCCAAGGACTAAGAACCATTCTTTCGTCCTCCGAAGGTACTTAAGGATGTTTTTCACCGCAATCCAATGTGCTTTGCCAGGGTTCCCTTGATATCTGCTAACCATGCTCAAAGCGAAGGCTACATCATGGTGAGTACAAGTCATAGCGTACATGATTGAGCCAACTGCGGAAGCGTATGGTACTCGGCTCATTTCTGCTATCTCAGCTTCGGTACTCGGACTTTGAGTCTTACTCAACTTGGCATTTCCTTGTATCAGTAGTTCTCCCTTCTTTGAGTTTTCCATACTAAAACGTTTTAGTACCTTCTCCAAGTAAGTATTCTGACTAAGTCCAATTAGTCTCTTACTTCTTTCTCTTACTATCCTTATTCCCAAAATGTAAGAAGCCTCTCCGAGGTCCTTCATAGCGAAGCACTTCCCGAGCCAGGACTTAACCTCCTGCAGAGTCGGGATGTCGTTTCCTATGAGTAATATGTCATCGACATATAGAACGAGGAAGCTTACTATACTCCCACTGGCTTTGACATATACACAAGATTCGTCTTCGCTTCGTACAAATCCAAACTCTTTGACTTTCTCATCGAAGCAAAGATTCCATCTGCGAGACGCTTGCTTAAGTCCATAAATGGACTTCTTAAGCTTACACACTCTATTCGGATGCTTCGGATCCACAAACCCCTCTGGCTGAGCCATGTAAACATCCTCAGCCAACTTTCCGTTAAGGAAAGCGGTCTTGACATCCATTTGCCAAATCTCATAATCATGAAATGCGGCAATTGCTAGCATCACTCTAATAGATTTAATCTTCGCAACTGGTGAGAAGGTCTCATCATAGTCAACTCCGGGAGTTTGAGTAAAGCCCTTCGCAACCAATCACGCTTTATATGTGTGTACGTTCCCATCCATGTCGATCTTCTTCTTGAAGATCCACTTGCACCCTACGGTCTTACGTTCGGGCACGTAATCAACCAAATTCCAAACTTGGTTATCGTACATGGATTGGATCTCGCTATCCATCGCCTCTTTCCATTTCGCAGACTCCGGGCCTGCCATGGCTTCCTTATAGCTATTAGGTTCATCAAGATTTACTAGTGTACCATCACTAATATACGTGTCCCCTTCGGTGGTAATATGAAAACCATAAAACTGGGGTTGAACTCTAACTCTATCGGAACGTCTAAGAGGTAAAGATTTGTCAATCGGTTCAACCGGAGTTTCCTCCTCGGGTTGAATGCCAGCGGTAGAGGTTCCTTCATCTATCGATTCTTGAATCTCTTCAAGTTCGATTTGCCTCCCACTGTCTCCTTGGCTTATGAGTTCTCGCTCTCGGAAAACTCCTCTCCTCGCAACAAAGATAACATTATCTTTCGGTCTATAGAAGAGATATCCAAAGGAAGTTTGCGGGTAGCCGATGAAAATACATCGCTCACTTCAAGTTTCAAGCTTGTCGTGAGTATCTCGTCTTACGAAAGCCTCGCAACCCCAAACCTTGATATGTGCCAACGAGGGAGCTTTCCCCGTCCACATCTCGTGAGGTGTTTTGGCAACCTTCTTAGTAGGGACTCGGTTAAGGATATGGGCGGCAGTCTCTAAGGCATACCCCCAAAAGAAGATAGGTAGTGAAGCACGACTCATCATAGAGCGAACCATATCCAATAAGGTTCGATTACGCCTTTCTGCCACACCATTCAATTGCGGTGTCCTAGGAGGCGTCAATTGCGAAACTATTCCACACTCCTTGAGATAATCGTGGAATTCAAGACTTAGGTACTCTCCTCCTCGATCGGATCGAAGCATCTTGATTTTCCTGCCCAATTGATTCTCCACTTCATTCTTGAACTCCTTGAACTTTTCAAAGGTTTCTGACTTTTGCTTGATTAAATAGATATACCCATATCTACTATAATCATCGGTAAAAGTCACATAGAAGCGGTTCCCATCCTTCGTGGTTGATCTAAAGGGTCCACATACATCGGTATGTATTAGGTCCAATAGCCCCTCACCCCTTTCACAAGTACTCGTGAAGGGTGACTTAGTCATCTTTCCAAGTAAACAAGACTCGCATGTGTCATCTTCCCTAAGGTCGAATGACTCCAACACTCCATCCTTTTGGAGTTGGGCTATGCGTTTTTTGTTGACATGTCCAAGACGACAATGCCATAAGGATGCTTTATCCATACTAGTGGAAGAATCAATATTCAAAACATCATTTCCTAAGTTATCAACAATCATAACAGTTTCATATATTCCATTACATGGTATAGCTTCAAAGAAAAAGACACCATTTAGATAAGCCAAAATAGAACCATTCTCATTATTAAAAGAAAATCTAAATCCTTGTCTATATAAACCATGAAATGAAATGATGTTTCTAGCCATTTCTGGCGAATAGCAACAATTGTTCAAATCCAAAACTAGACTATTCTTAAGCACTAAAGAATACACTCCAATCTTGGTCACAGGCGACGATCTTTTGTTCCCCATGATTAGATTGATCCTTCCTTGATCCACATCCCTACTTCTTCTTAGTCCCTGCACATTAGAACAAATGTGATAACCACAACCGGTGTCAAGAACCCAAGAAATAGCATGATTAGAATCGTTAGATTTGATTGCATATATACCTGCGAAAGATGGCTTGATCTTTCCTTCCTTGATGGCTTGCAGGTAATCCGGGCAGCTTCTCTTCCAATGTCCTATCTTGTGACAGTGGTGGCACTCTGCCTCCTTCGGGTTAGAGCAGGGCTTAGAGGGATCAACTTTGGTCCCACTAGAAGAGGAACCATCTCTGGCTTTCACCTTGCGATAGTTGTTCGAAGAAGCTTTCCTCTTCTTTCCCTTCCCTTGACCAATAGCCAAGACAGGAGCAGCGGATGGATTGGGAGTTGGTGCAACAGACTTATCCTTGAAATTGCTCTCAGCAACCCTCAAGAGACCTTGGAGTTTACTTAGGGTGACCTCCTCTTTGTTCATATGGTAGGTCATCCTAAATTGATTGTACATCGGAGGCAAAGAGTGAAGCACCATGTCGATCGCCAAGTCTTCGCCGAAGTCAACATTTAACTTGCGAAGGCGGTCGACATACCTTTGCATCTTTTGCAAGTGCACGGTAAGAGATTCTCCATGACCCATCTTAGCGGAAATCATGTTAGTGAAGATCTCGTAACGCTCTTGTCTCGCGTTTTGGTGGTACCTCTCCAACAAGTCTTGATGCATCTCGTATGGATACATGTCCTCGTAGGACTTTTGGAATTCGGAGTTCATGGTGGCGATCATGATGCAATGTACCTTCATTGCATCTCGCTCATGAGTTTCAAAGGCGGTGATTTCTTCGGGAGTAGCAACTCTGGGGTTGATTTTCTTGAGCTTCTCATCGAGGACATACTCTTTATCCTCATAGCGAGCAATGGTGCGAATGTATCTTATCCATTCGCTAAAGTTCGTTCCATCGAAGGTGACCTTTTGGCAAAGGCTCATCAACGTGAAAGAACTAGCAGCAACGTTGTTTGCGTTTGACATCTATAGAAAGGACAAAGATAGATTAGAACAAGAATCCCTAATTATCACCCAATAAGAAAAATTAGGGCTAGGATCCAACAATAACATTTACATACTAGAAAAGGGATGCCGTAATCCAATATGCAAATAAATTGAAGGTAAGTGAATGACGATTCACTAATTCTCCATTACAAAACTTAAACTATTAGTCCTAAGTGTTTTTGAGAATTCCTAGATTCAGATGAGATTCATTGAACTATTCAATGGCATGTTTAAATCTCGATATGCCCCTCTTGTTTGTGACTGGGATGCCGAGGATCACAAAGCGGGTGTGAATTACCATGCAAATTCACATGGTGCCTTCATTGTAACGATCACCTATTCGATGTGCCGGTAAACCACACACGCTCCATCGAACTATGATGAACAATGAATCACCCTTTGCCACCTTCGCTTAGAACCAATTAGTGTGCCGGTAAACCACACACGCTCCACTAACATCTTAGCAAGGTGCAAAGTGTAATTTCATGGGATTGCATCAATTCACTTTTCCTAAAGTAACTAAGATTGGGAAATTTTAAAAAAAAATTTAGTTACTTCGTATTTCTTATTATACTTTTAATGAGAGGATGAGGTTGCCCTATCCTACCCGTTCGGCTAACGACCCTCCACCAATCAAGCAAGCGGTGGGTGTGAGTGTACACCCATTAAGCGCCATTTTATAGGCCGCAACCTTATACCCACCTTATAGATCGGCTTCGTGAATGAGGCCTACTAGCGGTAAGACTAGCATTTAGTTATACATATATATATATTATACTAGTAATATCATATAAGTATAGGGTTGCATTTTAAACTTTTCAAAATCTAGGGTTTGAAATTTAAGTTGTCTAAATTAAAACTTTTAATCACAAATATAAATTTCAAAACTTTAGGGTAGGTTTTAAACACTTAAAACATAGAGGATCAAATAACAAATAATTCCAATTAACAATTAATATTCTAATTATCTTTATTTAATTTATCTTGATTTCTTTGAAGATAATTACCAAAATAATTAATTATTATCATATAAGGAAATTAAATATTTTATTAGATGATAAATATCTTTAATTAGATCAAGATAATAGTCATATTTATCAAAAAATCGGATTTATATTGATCTAATATGATTAAGGTAAGTTTCCATAAGATAATTATGAAAAAATCCCGAATCTGGCCATTCCTGACGCCTGGACTCGCCGAGTCACAAGGGGACTCGCCGAGTCAGGCCTACTCGACGAGTCCACCTTGGAACTCGACGAGTTAGTGACTCAAAACCCAAAAAATCGAATTTTGCAGGTTTGTTTCAGTTAATCAAGCAACAATTTAAAGAAAACCAAGCTAGGCTCTGATACCACTGATGGGTTTTAGCCATAAGAACTTTCCTATGTGCACATGCAATACCCTAATGCTTGGATCTAGGCTTTCTAATAAACATGCTTTTGAATCCAAGACTTCTAATGGCTAATTAGGTTAAACAACAATATTGAAACAAATCTAGAATCATACCTTTGAATTCCTTGTTGATCTTGTTTGTCTTGGAGCTTCTAGAGTCACAGTTGTCACTCCTCTAATGGCTTACAAACACCAATAGCAAGCAAGATGATTTAGGAGAGAGGAGAGGGGAGGAATTCGACCAGAGGTTCCTTGCTTAAGGTTGTGTGTCGAATTCCCTCATCTATAGGGTCTATTTATACTATTAGACTCCTTAAGGGTTTCACCCTAAACCCTAATTGGATAATCTTCTCTTAAGGCTATCCAAATCCATTCCATAGATAACCCTATGGACGATTTGAGCTATCCTAAAGCTCTTAGAATCCGTCCAAGGTATATCCTAATGGATTTACAGTCTAAAGTCTAACTATCAAACAATTGACAGTTTATACCCTCTTATTTAATTAATCTCTTTAAGTCACCAAATTAATACCAATTAATTTATGACTTATATTAATCAAATAGCCAAATATTATTCCTTATAATATTTACTCTCTCTTAATAAATCATCCTTCAAGTTGCTATGGTGAAGGCAACCCAAAAGGACCATGCACAACCAAATATAGTTATAGCCTTAGACACTATTCCAACAATAAGGAAGCAGCTCAAGTGGCTGTTTGGATGGAGGATCAGGTTAGTTGGGAGTTGGAGAAACTTTCCAACCTTGAGTTTGTGTATTCATGTCTAGCGGGTGACTGATTCAACCAGGTCGCAGAGCCTTTGCCAGGTGCGAGTTTAGGCGGGATATAAGACTGTGGGGTAGCCGCAGCATTCCCCAGCAGCAAGTTGTAAGGAAAGTGTCGTAAGACTGTGGGTAAGCCATAGCATTCATTAGCAGTTTACTTCACGGAATGTGGGTGGAGGCCCGTATCTCCTAGTTCGCAGAGTGTGGGCGGAGGCCCATATCTCCTAGACAGCACGATGGGTATCAGGAAAGGCTAAGTCATTGAGTTTTAGTATGGAGTTGGCATGCATAGCCCTTGTTAGGTGAGGCCACTCGAGTATGCAGTTGGGTGAGACCCATGGGTGAGGCCTGTGAGATTATAACAGCACAGGTAGGACCTAATAGGGACCTTAGAGTCAAGATAGGGGATCGAGGATCCCAAGACTTGTAGCCCCAGAGTGGCAAGATAGATAGAGCAGTTTAGATAGCCAAAGTTTCTTCAGAAGTCGTTGGAAGCAACTAAGAGATTGTGCTAGTTGTAGTGACCGATGAGTATCCGGTAACCTAGTTATCGGCATAATATGTAGAAGGACCAGGGTGGTCTCGGTCCATTCGGAAGGTGAATGAGAAATGGTAGGACTTTAAGGCAGGGAAGTAATGATAGAGAAGTATGGTGTGAGACAGTTGGTTGACCGAGGAGAGCTACGCCTCTCACAGCAAGGTTGAATAATCTCAGAGGGAAGGATTTGACCCTGTTGCGCACCTCACGTATGAGTCTAACCGTTGTAGGGATGAATCTTTTACTCGAAGGATTATCTTATCCATTCATTGGGGTGGGTACTCAACACTAAGTTATAGTAGTAAGAAGTATTCAGTATGTATCGGCAGTAGTGACCAGCATCGGGAGTGACTGTAGTAATGGGTACCGTGAAGGATAGGTCCTTCATAGTGATGGAGGAAATGATTAGTTATGGAACGTTGCCTTGGGAAGGTTAGTAAACACGCAAGGAATAAGGGGTGAACCCCTAGGGTGTCCAACATAAGTACTCAGGGAGTACCGGGAGGATTGTCAGTTGAGTGAGTTGTGTGCTCAAGATTGGCGGGATTAGAGTGCACTTGAGGATTGATATCTATAAGGACTATTTTTATTCTAAGTGACCGGATGGAAGGTCCATGGGAGTGATCGACCGGAGTTATTTTCATAAGTCATGGGTGATGCGAGCAGATTACAGATCAGATGGTCGTAGCGGACTTCGAGGATGAAGTCTAGTTTAAGTGGGGGAGAGTTGTAACACCTAGAATCAGAAAGACCAAGAAAAGAAAGGAAAAGCTCCGAGTCAAGACTCTACTCGTCGAGTCCAAGGAGGAACTCGAAGAGTCGGAGCGGGATCCGGGGCATAGCGTAAGTGACCGACTCGACGAGTCGGCTATTGGACTCGACGAGTCTGGTCTGGATGAGAAAAACCCTAATCCTAGGGGTTGTGCCCTATTTAAAGAACATTACATCCCTTCCCCAGCCTCTTTGCCAACCTTTTGAGATCCAGAAACCCTAAATCATGAGTGACAGTCCTTGGAAGCAATTTGGAGCTTAGGTAAGTGGTTTTGTGAAGAGATCTTGAAGATCAAGAAGCTTGGATCAAGGGGGTTTACAGAGATTTGGATTATTCTTCAGTGGGAGGTCATCTTGGAGGTAATAAGTTGTTACCTTCACCCATTTTGCATCTCGATCTCTTCTTGAATGAGATTTTGGGGCTATTTTGGTAAGATTGAGATCTATTTCGGGTTTGGGGCTTAGATCTGAGGTTTCTACTTCAAATCTAGGGTTATGAAGGTCCAGAATGTCTTGAAGCAGCAGTCAATGAGTTAATGGTGAAGCCCTTTTGTCTTAAACCCTAGCCCTAGAGTGTTTTGGGCCTTTAGCTCCTTGGTTTCACGTAAAGTTTGCAACTTTACGTGGGGGTTAGACTTTAGAAGAGTGGATCTATGGGTTGGAGCCCCTACATGGCTCGAAAAGCCATTGTATGGATTGAGAGCTGAATAGACTCCATGAGTCACATGGGTGTACTCGGCAAGTTGTATGAACATGCGCATGGACTCGGCGAGTTGAAGAACAACTCGGCGAGTTTGTTTAAGATTGCCTTGGACTCGGCGAGTCTGGTCGCAGAACCTCAACCGTTTGTGGTCAAGACACAGATCAGTGAGTTGAGTGGTGAATCGGTGAGTTGGTCACGATGGGACTTAGAGATCACTGAACTCGAAGAGTCTTGGGGTGACTCGGTGAGTTGAGTCGTATTTTGAGAGATTATGAGTTTAAGAACTCGGTGAGTCAAGTCAACTGGAAGGTTGACTTTGACCAGGACTTTGACTTTGACCAAAGTTGACTTAGTTTGACTTCTAGAGTTCAGTTTGAAGCTAAGTGTTATATTGATATTAGTAGCTCGGGGAGCTAGTGGAGCAACGGTTCAGAAATTTGTCGGACAGCAGCCAAAGGGTTATCAACAAAGCTCAGCAGTGCAGGTAAGTTTCCCTTTGTGTGAATGGGTCTACGGCCACAATGTCGGCCCATGTAGTTATGAGTAGGAAGATCCGGGGGTTAGCCCTAGGCACAGTATGCCAATATGACATTCGGGACTAAGGTCCAATGTTAGCGGACGAGTTCCCAAGGAATGGTTTGTATGATAGTTATACTTGTTGTCTGTGTGATTCATGTATGTGCTTGCTAGGGAGGTGAGTGTGGGCGAGGTCCCGTATCTCACCAATAGTAGAGTGTGGAAGGTGTTCCATGCCTCATTAGAAGTAGAGCATGGACGAGGCCCAAGTTAGGAAAATAATGAGTGTGGGATAGGCCCGCATCTCACTGTCAGTAGGAGCGTGGACGGGGTTCCATGATTCAACAGTAGCAGGACAGGGGCGAGGCCCAAGATAGGCGAGGCCTTAGTACAATAATCCAGTAGAGCATGTTAGTTATGTGTCGTGATATGATTGTATGCTAATATTTGTTAGTGGGCGGGTCCCGAAGACAGAAGGGGCGGGCGACGCCCAATGTAACATGCGAGAGCCTAATATGTGGTTATGTGCTCAGTGTGATTTATGGCATGTATTGTAACGTTGGTGTTTATGGGCTTGTCATTAATGTTGATATAATAGTCTAGGTTAACCTTTGTAACCCGTTTTGAAATAATAGAAGTGTATAAGTGTATTATTTGAGTATTATGTGTTATGTGCTTAATTGTGTGTCTTAATTTAATTAAGAATAAAAATAAGCATCAAAATGAAATGTTAGATAAAGCCGATATCTATGGATAATGTTGTAGTAGTTGAAACGAGGTTTCCGAATATATAAAGAATGCCGAAATCCGAGTTATAACGAAGAAGTTATGACCTGTCGAAGTTTCGCGATGGAACCGGCAACGCTAAATGACGTAAAAAGTGAAATTTACATTACAGTGATATTTAGCCCTAGTGATCTAAACAAATGTCGCAGAGTTCGTTAAACCGAGAGTGTGCATATAAAGAACGCCCAAATCTGACTTCGTATGAGGAAGTTATGATTTTCTGAAGTTTCGACTTAGCAGTATGCAGCCCGAATACTCGATTTGAAATCGAGTGATTGTTGGTTGAAACAATCTAAACGAGAATCGAAGATCTCATTGATAGTATCGCATTGGTGAAAAGACAGACGAGAACGGACGTCGGACGAAGAAGTTATGAATTTATAATGGAGTTTTCTTGTCCCGACCTACTAAAAATAAATAGTATAAATAAAGTCAAAATTAGCTGACGAAGTCTAAACTAAAGTTGTAGAGCGTAGTCTCACCTACGCGTGGATATAAAGAATGTTGAAAACGGAGTTCGTATGAAGAAGATATGGATTTTCGAAGTTTATTAAGTAATTAAAATTTAAATTTAATTATTAAATCCGACATTATCCGAAGGGGAGTCACCGGACTTATCCGGGTTACGCCCAACGTACAGTGAAGCATGACACGCCTCGCACTCGAGTTCTTAGGATACGTAGGCAATGACGATTTCGGAGGCAGTACGCCCCGCATAAGGCAGTACGCCCAGCGTACTGTAAGGCCTCAGCCTCCTATAAAAGGGTTGCGAGGGCAGCCGACTCCTTTTGCCAAATTCTCTTCTCTTTTTCCCGTTTTGCATGCCAGAAGTATCCCGAAGACCCGATATTATTCCCGAGCCCCGAAGCAAGTTCCGAAGCCCCGAAGATCCCGAGAGGTGCAATTCCCGAGTCGAACCTCTGCTCGCGAGAAGCCCGTTTTTTGTGAAGATCTTCCAGATCTACTGAAGAATACTACTTCTGCAAGTCGTAGTGCTATTCGATCATCTTCTGATCAAGTGAGATTGTAGTTACTTTCTTCTAACGCATAATTATGAAGTATTTTATACGAAATACGTGTTATGTGTATAATTTTGTTGTTATGTGTGTGAATGTATATTCACTTTCTTTTATCTCATAGATATGATTTATTCTCTATGAAATACGTGTTATGTGGGTGTGCCTCATCTATTATGTGGAATATGGATTGAATGAGAATGCTATACAGGTTTTAAACTATGTATAAATATATATATATATATATATGTATATATATATATGTATATATATATATATATGTATATATATATATATATATATATATATATATATATTTATCTACTAATATGTTGGGTAGAACATGGGTAGATAGTTGGTGTGTGATAAACAAATGAGAGGTCTCGATGTTGTTGTTGTTGATCTAGTTATTCAGCGAAGTATGGATAACAACCACAAACTCCTTCTAGACAGTCTTGTGGAACGCTAGCAGGTTCATAACCTGTAGGTGTTGTGAAGGATGTGTTCACCGGTGTACTCTATCCCCCTCATGGTTGCCTTTAGGATATCTATTGTTGAGGAAACCCCTTAGCAGTAATGTTCGTCCCGATGAAAATCCTAGATTAGGTCCCTTGAGATAGATTTTGTTTTAGGGACATAAAGTGAGGATAACGGGAATGGGTAATCGGGTTATTATTGGTTGGTGAAATTAAATATAATTTATTTATTGTGGGTTGAAAACCCTATATGCTCAGCAGGCTCCCAAGCCTAACCCACTCAGTTTTATTTGTATTACAGGAAGTGACGCAAGGGTATAAGGTGGATGAATCATCGAGTTGTTTTGTTTACAAGTCTATATATGTATATATTTGTTGAATGACTTGTAATGTTATCGTTTATGCTTTATGGTTTGTATCGGAAAATGACATCCCGTGTTTTGATTATATAATGAAAATGCATCTCTTGATGAAATGCTTTGATAAACATTATCAAGGATTTACTCTGAAATTATTTTAAGAAGCATAAATGAAATCGGTCTTTTCTGGCCAAGTTTTTGGGGATGTCACATGTATGGATCAGTAGATATGTATGGTATGCGGTAGGTTGGGGAACTCACTAAGCTTCATGCTTATGGTTTTCAGTTTTGGTTTCAAGTGTTCAGTTTTCAGAAGAGGAGCTCGGGAGGGTTGCAGTGCAGACACCATGGCAAGTTAGCCTGGGATGTTTACTTTGATAATTAAACAAGTTTTTTGGAAATGAAACTATGATCTGTCATATAAACCCTTTATGTATTTTTGAATGACTTAACGCTATGAATTTGTAATGTTTTTAAAAGAAATTTTTGGACTCGAAATTTGGGATGTTACATAAGCAATCAAGAAGATGTTCATACAACTCAATAGACTTGGTCATTAACAATAAATAATTATCATTAACACATAAGGATCTTTTAACAAGCTTAACAAGATAAATAACCAAATCAATATAATCAAAGCCACTAATCAAACCATATTCATAAGATCCTCTAAATATAAACAGACGTATGGAGTTTTATCCCATAACTACAACAAATAAAACCCTAAAAACGTTATTTAATGTTGAAAACATGATTCACACAAAGAATTAAGAGAAAAGTAGTGAATAAATGCCTTTGATCTCTTCAAAGTTTCCCTCTAGTCAAATTTTGGTTTCCAAAGCCTCTTGATAATGTCTATGGTCTCCAAAAGTCGCCATAATTTTCTAGCAAAAGTTAAGGTTTCGAATGAGAAACGATCTATAAATAGATTCTGAAAATAGCTCTAACTCGTTGAGTTTTATGATCCAACTCGTCGAGTTTTTACTTAAATCATGTGTACGACAAGACACTATTTTATCTGGACTTTTCATCTAAACTCTTCGAGTTGAGGGACCAACTCATTGAGTTCTTCTTCAATTTTCCTTCTTCCTTCAAAATCCAACTTCCAAGCTTCCAATTGCTAAATCCACTTCCTTTTCTTCCCGAGCATGTTTTTATTGTTGAAAATGAAATTTCAAAGTAATTAAGCATATTTTGTTCACTATCTGAGATAAAATGAACAAAAGGTATTAAGATAATGCATAAATTTTATAACTAAATATGCCCATATTAACAGCTCTCGCGGTTACACTGTTAAAGTCAGGGGTACATAGCTGGTGGAAGCTACTAGTTGATACCATGCCCAAGGGAGAAGCTAGCAAGATGTATTGGGAAGAGTTTTGGTGCAACTAAAAATGCATGATGTGAGCAGGATCTACTGGAGATCAACAATGAATTTCAGAACCTAAAGAAGGGAAGAGTAGGCGTCACCGAGTATGTTGTAAGTTTTACGGAGAAAATGCAGCTTGGTCCTTACCTATTTCCAACTGAACTCTCCAAGTTCAAGAAGTTTGTGAATGGATTACCAACAGACCTTGGTTCAATGGTCAAACAAGCAACCACCTTGAAAGCCGCCATATGGGTTTGGGGAACCCTAAATCTGGGACTTTGCACCCTATTTAAACAACTTAAGCCTAAGGGTTTAGCCTCATTTCCAGCCTCCAAGTCCCTAACCCTAAATCTCAAAACCCTAAAGCTATTTTGAGAGATTGTGTGCGAGTTTGAGTGTTGTTGTGGGTGTTTGAAGATTTTGGAAGGAGGAGAATCTTGAAGGAACAAAAAAGAGCTGCTAGATCCAGAAACCTCACTCCATTTTTGTCACTTTCTGGTAATCAAGTCTCAAATTTGTCAAGTAGTTGATTAGATCTCCTTCTTAGCACTTTTACTTGGTTTTTGTCTAAATGAGATGGTTATTGATGGGTTGTATGTCCCTTATGGAAAACACTTCAGATCTAGGCTCTTGAGGGGTTTTCATGGCACAAAGGTGCCAATTTATGGCCATGGAAGTCCCATGAAACCTTTAGACCCTCATTTTGGCCTTTTGGAGCTTCTAATGGCCATGCATGTAAAGAAAGCTAGGACTATACGTGATCTTTTTGTCCCTAAGGTCTAGCTGTATGTTCTTATGCCTTATCTTGAAGTTTTCAGGACTTATGGATTTAGATCTAAGCCTTTTAGAGTTCGGGTATTGGCTTACTCTATTTAGGAAAGGTATTGACCGGTAAAGTTGGAAACTTTACCCTTCTAGAGGCATTTCCATTTGAGATCTGGAGTATAAGGTTTAAATCTGAAGAATAATTGCTTAATGCATTAAGAATGGTTAACATAGTGAAGAACTCAATGAGTTCACGAAGGAAATTAGCAAGTTGATATGAGTATGTCCTGATTCTATTGAAAAGGAAAGAACTCAACGAGTTAAGGGAGAACTCGATGAGTTGATTCGTAGTATCATAATTCTATGGTTTATGGGAAGTCGTTGAGTTGAAGGACAACTCGATGAGTTGAGTCAGCTCAGAGCGTTGACTTTTACCTCGACTTGGATGTTGAATTTGACCTTGACTTGACTTGACCAAGGTTGACCCCTAGAGGGTTATGAAGTACGTAGTGGGTTCTAACGGGTAGTTCCGTGTAAGGGTTTGGTCCTAATTTGGAAAATTGGGCCATTGATCGGTTTTCATGGATTTTTTAGTTTGGGCCTTGATTGGTTTGGGTGAAATGGTCCTTTCACCCCAAGTAAGGATTATGGATCATGGTTTGGAATCCAATTGCTAATTGGCTGATATTTTGGTATGGATAACTCAAGAAATTTTCAGGGCCGCAACCAAGGATTTCGTGCAGCGAGCTTCAACATTTGAGGTGGGTCTCCTCACTGTTTGCATGGGTCGAAGACACTAATGTCGGACCATGTTGTTTATGTATAGTAGGAAGACCCAGGGGTTAGCCCTTGGCATTATTTATGATTATATGTATTCTAGACTACGGTTCGATGTTGGGCGGTGCCCAAGGAATGATTATATGTATGTTTTCAGACTACGGTTCGATGTCGGGTGGTACCCGATGACTATGTGAATGTTTAGTTATACTTGTTGTCTGTGTGATACTTGTATGTTCCTGAATAGGGAAGTGAGTGTAGGTGGGGATCCGTATCTTACCATTAGCAGAGTGTGGACGGGGTTCCATATCTCATCATTAGCAAAGTAGGGTAGGGCTCATGATAGGCGAAGCCTTAGGACAGGAACACATGGTACTACTTATGTTTTCTTTATATGCTAGCATGATTATGTGATTTTGATTGTATGTGTATAACGCACGAGGACCAGTGATAGGCGGGGCCTGGGATAAACAAATATGTATACCGAGCGGGGCTCGATGCCAGACAGGGCCTGATGCCGGCAGGGCCCGATGAAGGGGCAGGGGCCCCGTATATGTGATTATGTGTATGGTATGTGGTATTATGGGGAACTCACTAAGCTTCGTGCTTATGGTTTTTAGTTTTGGTTTCAGGTACTTTCTGTTGCGGAAGGAAGAGCTCGGGATGACTGTATTGCACACACCATGATGTTTAACATGGGATGTTTACTATGATGTTTTTATTTGGAAACTCTAATAATAATGTTTGAGATACTTTGAATTTTGTTTTGAAAGGATGTTTTGATAACTATGGCTTTATTTAATAATTAAAAACAAAAAATTTTGGTCATGAATTTTGAGATGTTTCACATGAAGGAGATAGTAAGACTTCATGGTGTTCCATTAACGATTGTATCAGATTGTAAAAGTCATTTCACATCAAGATTTTGGAAAATTTTATAAGAGGAAATGGGTATAAAGTTGTGTTTAAGTACATCCTACCATCGGCAGACTGATGGTCAGAGCGAATGAACAGTTCAAACATTAGAAGATATGCTAAGAACATGTATCCTAGAATTTCAAGGTAACTGGGATGAGCATTTAACCATGGTAGGAGTTTTCCTACAAAAATAGTTAGTATTCAAGCATTAAGATGGCACCTTATCAAGCCTTGTATGGACAACAGTGTCGTACACCCTCTTGTTGGCTTGAGGCTAGAGAAAAGCAGTTTATGGGTCCCAAAATAGTCCATCAGACATTCGACAAGAAGTATCGACCAATGACATTCGAAGTTGGAGATTTGGTATTGCTCAAAGTCTCACCGTGGAAGGGACTTATAAGATTTGGAAATAGAGGAAAGTTGAGTCCAAGATTTACTGGACCATTCAAGATTCTTTAGAGGATTAGGAACCAAGCTTACAAACTGGAATTACCGGAAGAACTGGATGGTATTCATAACACTTCCCATACGTGTTACTTGAGGAAGTTCACATGAGAAGTTCTCGATATAATTCCACTTTCGGAGTTAAGGATGTATGAATATAAGAGGTTAATCGAAGAGCCTGAAGAAATTGTTAACCGTAAGACAAATAAGTTGTGATGCAAGATGGTCGAATTAGTGTTTGTGCGATGGAAACAAACGAATGGGCCGAACCTCACATGGGAAACAGAGAGTGACATGATAAGTCGTTATCCACATCTGTTTGCTATTGAATGATTCCGGGACGGAATCATCCTAAGGAGGAGAGAATTGTAACGTCGTGTTTCTGGCTAAGAATTAATATTATGATGTAATAGTTAGGTCAACAACTGTAACCTATTTTGAAGTAATGAAGACGAATTATTTGAGTATTATGTGATTTATATGCTGCATATGTGCTTATAACGATGTAATAAAATAATAATAAATATATGCATCAAAAAATAAAATAATAGATGGACCCAATATCTATGAAGAAAGTTGAAGTGGTCGTGACAAGGATTCCGGAGATATAAAGAACGCTAAAATTTGGCTTATAACGAAGAAGTTATGACCCGTCGAAGTTTTGCAACAAAACCGGCACGATGTTGTGTATCGTAAAAAGTGAGTTTGCGATAACATACTTTTTAGCCTTATCGATCTAAACGAGAGGCATAGTATACGTTAAATTGAGAGCGTGTATATAGAGAACATCCAAATATGACTTCGTTAGAGGAAGTTATGATTTTCTAAGGTTTGGCATAACAATATGCAGCCCGAAAATCAAATTTTAGATCAATCGATTTTTAGCTGACACAATCTAAACGAGAATCGAAAATCTTGTTAATAGGAGATCAACGATATAAATACAGACGAAAACGGACGTCAGATGACAAAGTTATTAATTTTTAATGAACTTTAATTGTCTAAACCTTTTAAAATATAACTTTAAAAATAAATTCAAAGTTGAAACAAATGTTGTAGATCACGTCGCTACCTACGTGTGGATATAAAGAACGTCAAAAATGGAACTCGTATGCGTAAGTTACGAATTTTACAAGATAATTGAATTATAGGTTAAGTTGCGAGGCTAACACGTGACACAATCCCAACCCCACCTTCTTCCCCATGGCTTCGCACACGATACTGACACTTGGCAGGGTTACGCACATCGTAACAAGCAGTATACCCAATGTACCTGTTTATTACGCCCAACGTTCTCCAAACTCCCAACCTATAAATAGAGGGGCAAATCTCTCATTTTCTTCACACCTTTTCTTACCAAACTCTCCCAATACCCCTAAACCCTCTGTTCCATTCCCTAGCACTTCCTAAGTGTTAGAGGCGAGTCTCGGAGCACCAGAAGACTCCGAGAAGAAGAGCTTATGGCTCTGAAGTTTTGCCTGAGCAGAGCCCGGTTCCTCGCTAAACCTCGTTGTAAGTGAGTTATGCTTACCCTACTTTAAATATAACTTATGTTTAAGTTCATTATCGTTATTATGAACCTATAAACAAGATCTATCAGTGATTCAAAGTCGTTATACTTATTGATTTACTTACGGGAGAGGTGTCTAGAATGGCTACGTTGGCTTGATTGTTGGATTTCAGAAAAACTATATTCCGAAGTGGTCTTTCCTCCCAACTGTCCTCTCTAGTTGATCCTTACTTGATAGATCATGAAAGTAAAATTTGAGTTAATGATGAATCTAGACTAATAATTAGTCGCAATAAATATTAGACTAAAATCTAATAATAATGATACTAGGTTTTGTCGAAGGAAAAGAAAATTGTTAGAAGCGAAGCACTGCCTGAATTTCGAGTTATCACTTTAACAAGTGAGTGCATAGTGTTGGATTAGTGTCTAAGTCCATAACTATAATTAGTATATACTTGACCCGATTCGACATGGTCCATTTGGGTTGCATGGCATCGCAACATTTGGGTAGACCTTTTAATGAGAAGAAGATATTTGTGACATATTAATATATTATAAGTTCTAATATATTAATATGAAATCATATTATTTAATTAATATTGATCAAGAATTAATTTGGAATTAATTTAGTGATTAAAAAGAGACTAATTAAATATATGGGGATTGATTGTGTAAATCATTGATTCTTATATATGTGGGCTTATGATCCATGATTCCTTATGTTGGGTTTAACCCATGTGGTGGACCATGGATACTCCATGGAGGTTAAAACACATGGAGCATAAGGAATGGTTAAAGTCATGGGTTACATGGTGTAACCCTAATGTGCACACTACACACTATATAAAGACCTCATTGGTTGGTGAAAATGGCACTAATGCATAATATGGAGGGCAAGCCAATTTCCATGTACTCATATCTTCTCTCATGGTTATTCCAAGATGTTCATGATGTTGTGTGAACCATTTGAGGCGTCACACTTAGGGCACTAGGCTCTTGAGATCCATGGAATCAAGCACCAACAAAGAGGTATGTAATTCTACTAGTTTTATATTACTTGTACTTCATAATATGCTAGTTAGGATAATACATTGGAGAAATTGATATTTGCATGTATAATAGAGAAAACATAGATTCAAGGTATTTAGGGTTGCATGTACACCATAGGAGTGTTAGAATGCTCAAAACCTAACACATAGTTACTTTCATATTACACATATATATGAAGTATTTAATATAAATTACATGCTATGTGTGCATATTATATGTGTTCTTGAAATCTATGTTGGATGAACAAAATATACATGTATTATTCGATCTAAATCGTATATGTATTTTATACCTAATATAGATGATGAAATAATTGAGGAGAGGTCTCGATGTTTAAGCTGATTCAATCATCTAGAGGAGTATAGATGACGACCATAAATTATTCTAGACAATCTAGTGGAACGCTGACAGGCTCGTAACCTGTAAGTGTTTTTGAACTACATGTTCACCAGGTGTACTCCATCCCCCTCATGGTTGCCTTATTAACATATATTGCTAAGGAATCCCCAAAGAAGTGTTGTCCATCCCGATGAAAATCCTTAGGCTAAGTCCCTTAATTTAGATGCTTTAGGGACAGAAAGTGAGGATAATGGGAACGGGTAATCGGGTTGATTGATTTGATGAAATTAATAAACTTAATTATTGTGGGTTGAAATCCCTATGTGCTCACTAGACTCCCAAGCCCGACCCACTCAGTTTTTGGTATTACAGGTAGTGGCAATAGAGCACATGAGTGATGATCTGATGAGAGATCAATGGATTATATGTCATTAGTATGATAGATGTTGTAAGGCGTGTACTATTTCTGTTTATGCTTATGTATTGTATTGCCAATGACATCCCAACATTTTTAATATAATGAAAACACATTTATTCATAAATGCTTCGATAATTTACTTATCATATTTTTTGGAACAAATTCCACAACGTATTTCTTCAAAAGGATACTTTGATTTTCAAATAAAGCATAAACAAATCGGTTTTTTCTGGCCGTGAAATTGGGGATGTCATAGAAACAAATAGAAAGCAATGGTAGAAACATTAGGAATTACATAACCTTTGGTAGAGGCGAGGGGTTCCCACTGTATTTTGGAATCTACACCACCTTTGTCATATGATGGAGGAGTAAAAGGGCGAAGAAACAACTATGAATGGTAGAAATGATCAATTTAGGTAAAATGGAAGCACTTTGACTATCAAGAAAACAAAAATGCAGACAGAAAGCACAAACTTACTGATCAACAAGCAGAACCTCAACGAAGATGGTAGAGAAGACCATAATTCGTGGACTGTAATAACAACTTCAATTCGGGAGGTGAGTAACACTTTCAATTTAGGAAAGACGGGAAATGG
Source organism: Lactuca saligna (assembly GCF_052625555.1). Taxonomy (NCBI): domain Eukaryota; kingdom Viridiplantae; phylum Streptophyta; class Magnoliopsida; order Asterales; family Asteraceae; genus Lactuca; species Lactuca saligna. The sequence goes on from NC_136419.1 coordinate 181,479,026, forward strand.
TACGTCGGATTTAAGGGTATGAAGTTGAGGTTATGGGAACTGAATCTGGAACCATTTATTATAAACACAAACTCTCTCAAATCTAGACATCTCCTTCTTCCCAAAGTTCACAAGAATTTGCAAACATAGTAAAATATTAAATGAAATTGTCCTCTCAAGGGTCAAAATGAAATAAAGGCATTAAGAGGGGAAACATGTGGTGATTGAATAAGGAATCACTGATCGTAGGATGACGGGGTGATGTCATGCAAACTCAGCTTAAATAGGGTGATACTGGAGTCGGCTCCAAACTACCTACTGTTCATGTCACGACCTTATTTAATATGTTATATAATGCAAATTTAAAACTTATATATATATATATATATATATATATATATATATATATATATTAAGTTCGATAGAGAAATGAATAGTATAGTTTTATGGTTTCATATTTTGACCACAAATGTTTCTTATTTCATATTTTGGCCACCAAACTTTCTTATATTGGTAGGTTTGATCCCTAATAGTACAGTTTTGTAGTTTCATATTTTGGTTATAAAAGTTTCTTATTTCATACTTTGGCCGCATAACTTCATTATGTTGGTAGATTTGATCCTTAAATCTCGTATGTTGGCACTTTCTACCCTCTACTTTGTAGAATGACACTTTCCACCCTAAATTTTTGGATTTCAGACTTTGGCCAAAAGTTTTTCGTGTATTGTCAGGTTCGGTAAGTACACTTTTGTATATTGTCAAGGTTTGGTCCTTAAACTTTTTGAGTTTCAGACTTTGCCCACAACAGTATTATATATTGATATCTTCGTCCCTAAACTATTATATTTGGCAGATTTGGTGTCCCAAAAAACGATAGTATCAGACCAAAACAAAACTTAACTATTGTCTATTGTATTTCATGCGGAATATATAAATTCGTTTAAGAGAAATTCCAACTCAACTAATTGGGCCTGTGTCTGGGCTTGGTCAGTGGTTTGGATTCTGAAATCTGAATTCGGACAAAACAAATTACGGAAAAAGTAAAAAATTGTGGTTCCTGGTTCGGTTTAAGACAGAGGAGAGAGAAGAGAGAAGAGAGAGAAAAGGAAGAGAAAGAGAGAACAAGGCAGAGACGGAAAACTACGTTCGACAATTCAAAGTTGCAAAACCTAATCGATCCAAAAAGGATACCAAAAGATCGAATCACAAAACCCTAACAAATCATCAATCCTGTTTTCGCCCCTCACTTCCCCCATTTCGATTGAACCCTAACGGTGGTAAGTCAATTGATTCATTTCATCAATTTTTTTGTCTTTCAATGGTGCTTTAACGTGTTCCAATATGAAATTGTCAACAATTCGAAGATATATATGTGTTTTATCGGTTAATTGTGCAATTTTGTATTGAAATGTTGTAAAGTATCGAAATTTGAATTCATCTTAGATGCGGGTATAATAAACTGGTTTGAGGAATCCGGAAGCGAGGATTGTTAAATGAATTATGAATTTTGTGGTGTTTTCAACGCTAGTGGATTGAAATTTATATCTAACCTATGTCTTTGTAAAACGTTGAAAAATTAGAGGACAAAGATACATCTTTTAACAGCTACAATGTTAAATTAGTTTTGCCTTTAGGTTAATTCTTTCTTCTGAGAAGCTTAAGCAGTTGCAAATCTCACAATAACATATCATTTCCCCCTTTGACATGTTTAAGTCTTGTTGCTAGCTTTCAATAATGTTTTTGTTGCTCTTGTAATTGAGAAAGCAATAGATTGTGGTTCTTCCATTGCATTGGACTGGGTTTATGAAATCAGGGTAGTTGCTAATGGGATCTTTTTGAGTAATGACTTCTAGTTCTTCAACTGCTCATTGGTTACCTCCATTTTGAGTAAGTGGTGGTAACATTATAATTGTCTCTGTATGATGATAATTATTGTTGTTGGCTTGTTTCTTTTATGTGACCGTTATGCCTATCATTTGTTGAGAAAAATTCTGTCACTTACGACTTTTAATATTGTTAATTTATGTGGAATCAATAGATTTTCTTTCTGAAAGAGCCCTTAAGGAGAGATGCGAGATTCCAACTTATATAGAGGTAGATAAGACTGTGTTTAACCGATGTGGGACTTTAATAAGGCTTGATGAATGATAAGATTAGACTAGAAGTGTGTTGAGTTTTTGGGTTGTGATACCATGTGAGATATTGGAGTCTCACCTCTCTTCCTAAGAAATCTTTCATATAGAAATTCAAGAACTCCACAATCCACATATATCACAATATGATTACATGTGTTTTTGTTCGTTTTGTTTTAGCTGCAATAACATTGTAACAAGGGTTTAGGGGCATCATATCTGGGTTAAAATATTTGATGTTTGAAAAGCATTTTTCTTGTTGTTTTAACAACCTTGTCATAGCTAATTTAACATCTCTTGCACTATTTAACACGATTTTAAATGTTAACATAACATTTGTTTCTGTTCTTGAAATCAAAATCTTCAAGATCAGGTGTTTTGTTAATTTCAACTTTAAATAGAACCTCAATTATGTATATTGAAATAAACCATGTCTCTTTTGGAAATTGTTAACTGTTTTCCATAACTCATACTTATATGATGTTTTGCATATTATGTCTTCTCTTATCAAATCTGGTTGGTTTATGTCTTTCCATATACTAATTTAAGCAAGTTAATCATTTAATACTTTGTAGTTTCGTTAAATTTTTTTTCCCTTTTTGAATGAGTCTTATTGGTTTATAATATCTTTTTGATCTTCTTAAATGTTTTTAAGTTTTTTTGACCTTGTAAATTCATTGATTATGTAGGAATCCAAAACACACAATGTCTCCAGCATCAAAGTCAAAGTCAAAGGACAAAAGGGCAGCCGCCAAGGACCCACCAAAATCATCCAATAAAACCACCTCAACTCCAACTTCCGGCGGCGGCACCGCCACCAACGGCTACAACCCCCTTCTCGGAACCTTCCATGCACTCGATATAAACAACACAGACGATCATACCCAAAACGCCCTTGGGGTCGAATACGACTCCTTATCCAACAACGGAAGCTGGTCCGGCGAATCCGAAGACCACAAAGACAAAACCTCCGGCACCCCCTCCCGTCACGAACCACCACCACCGCCAGGTGTCGACAACGATAAACGCGAAAAAATCCGCCAAAAGAACGAAAAAAAACATCAACGACAAAAAGAAAGACGCGCTCAAGAACTCCATGAAAGATGCAGCGGTTATCTAATGTCAAGAAAGCTCGAAGCATTAGCTCAACAGTTAGTTTCAATGGGGTTTTCTTCAGAACGTGCAACCATGGCTCTTATTTTAAACGAAGGCCGAGTCGAACAATCTGTCGCGTGGCTGTTCGACGGTGGTGAAGACTCCGACCACCGCGCCGCCGCCTCCGGCGGCGGCGGCCACCTCAAAATCGACATCTCCGAGGAGCTCGCGAGGATCACCGAAATGGAAACAAAATTTAAATGCTCAAAACAGGAAGTCGAACGGGCGGTTGTCGCCTGTGAAGGCGACCTTGACCAGGTGGCAGAAACCTTAAAATCTCAAAAACACGAACCGCCTGCCGCCCCGAAAGTTGAAGAATCCGGCGAACCACCTGCCGGGCCGCCGAAGGCCGCCCCAACAACTTCAAGAACGTTATTAAAACCGCAGAAAAGTGAAGATAAAGATTTTAATTATACTAAAACGGTGAATATCGGGCCGCCAGCTGGCGACCCCGGAGTCAAAAGCTTGCAGTTGTTGAAAAAAATTCCGGCGAGCTCCGAGAAGCGGTGGCCGGTGGCGGTTTCCGGAGCAAACCCTCCGCCGCCACCGAAACCCGAACTGAAAAGCCTCCAGCTTGGGTCAGTAAGGGAGCCGGTTATTGTAATGCAGAGGCCTAAATCAAAGCCTATACCTACAGTAAGCTCGTCATCCTCCGAGTGGCACCCTACAGTAACTAACATGAACCCTAACGGATTCTCACATAGCATGCCAAGCTACGGGACAAGTGTCAACACACAATTGTACGACCAGTTTCACTACCCGCACCAGCACGCGGTGGATAATCATCATTTTAGTCAACAAAACGGGATTAGCCATAGCCATAGCCATAACCATTTCAACAATGGTGGTATCTGGAACAGAATGGGCGGTGTAAGTGGCGGCACGACCACTCCACCGCTAGCTGCCGCCTCGTCTCTCGGGCTTTTCACCGGGTCAAACGGATCTTCCGGGCCGTCGTCTCCGGTGGATTGGAACGCCGGCGACTCGGTGCAATTTGATTATACAAACATCGACTGGAGTTTGGATCGGATTCCGGCGAGGCCGAACGGGATGTGGATGAATTTGGGGACGGCGGGGAACGGTGGTGAGTTTTATTCGTCCGGGAAGGCCGCCACGAGACCGCCGGGGTTGCATCCGGAGGTGGCGGTGGCGGTGGGTTCTGAAGCGGCGGCTGGTGGCGGTGGTGGTGGTCGTGAATGGAGCTCTCCGTTTGAAGAGAAAGAGTTGTTCAGTTTCCCGAGACAGTTTGTGTCTTCACCCTCGCTGTAATGAGAGTGGGAAAAAAAAGGGTAAACAAATAATAAGATGTGATAGGAGGAATGGGATGATGAAAAAACAATAAGAAAACAGAAACTTGAAAAACATGTGTTGGGATTTAAATGTTTCTATTGGTTTTTTCATTAACTGCTTCTTGTTTGTGTGTGTGTTTTGGGGTGTACTTGAAGTTGAAATTAACAAATCGAGAGCAATTGATGCTATAATGACTTGTACATTGTGCATTATGAGCTGTACATTGCTCGTGATTTGCAAATTTTGGCAAAGCTTATTGGTTGTTTTTGTTTATAAGTCTCATGAAAGTGAAACTGTTAATAGCGAAAAAGGTGATTGCTACAAAGAGATGCAATTGGGCTCTTGTAGTTGCTTTTTCCAAAGTGTTTCGTCAAATATTATTAGGGATAATGATTTGAAAGAGTACCGAATTTTCGATTTTGTTCACATTTAATCACTAAACTTTTTTTCGTTATCTATGTACCATTGAACTATTAAAATTGTTCATATTTTACTCTTATGACCGGCTGTTACCGGTCATAAGGGTAAAATGTAAATAGTTTCAATAGTTTAATGACAAATAGATAACGAAAAAAAGTTTAGTGACTAAATGTGAACAAAATCGAAAGTTCGTTTCCCTCTAAAAAGTTCAATGACTAAATGTGAACAAATTTCCTATTGTATTATGTTTTAACAAATTATTTATTTTTGTTTAATTGTAGCAACATTTGTTGATGAAGAAATCTATGAAATAAAAAAACAAAATGTAACATCCGGATTTCCAGGTATCATAATTTAAGTATTTTTCTTTTGAGGTAAGAAGAGAGACTCGACGAGTTAATGCCTCAACTCGTCGAATAAGGTCGCGACTGATGACTCGAGTTAATGAGGCGACTCGACGAGTCCGCGCTGTTGGCAGAAACCCTAAATCTTTGGGCCCGAGCCATATTTAAAGGCACTTATGGCCTTCAATTGCGACTACCTTTCCCATAAGTGACAACCCTAGCGAGCTTGAGTGTGTAGAGTGAAAGGAAGAGCTATCTTGAGCTTTTTGGTGTGATTTTGCAAGAAAGGAAAAGAGTTCCAGCAAGAGGAACCAAGGAAGGTTATTGTTTTGAGTTATTTAAGCAAGGAGCTTCATTCTGAGGTACAAAAATGATCCCCTTTCCTTCCCTATTGTGTAGATTCCATTTTGGGGTTAAGGTTTGAATCACTTCATCTTTGGGGTGTTGAATGCCTCAAACCCCTCTTGCAAGTTTGTGTTATAGATCTGGACCCTTCTAGGTCCAGAGAGCCGAGAATAAGAAGCTTTAGTAGAGTAAACTTTGGGGTTTGAAGTTAGAAATCTGGACCCTTCTAGGTCCAGAGAGCCGAGAATATGAAGCTTTAGTAGAGTAAACCTTAGGGTTTGAAGTTAGGAATCTGGACCCTTCTAGGTCCAGAGAGTCGAGAATATGAAGCTTTAGTAAAGTAAACCTTGGGGTTTGAAGTTAGGAAGCATTTATGGTATATATAGTTACTTTCATCTTACACATAGATATGAAGTATTTTATATAAATTACGTGCTATGTGTGCATATTATCTGAATACTTGTTGTCTATGCTGGATGAACGATTTTATACATGTTTCAAAAGATTTAAACGATATATTTATTTTATATCTACAAATAAGTTGCGGATGAAATATGGGTAGATGAAATAGTTGGTGTGTGATGAAATAAAATGATGAGAGATAGGTGATGATAGAAAGGTGATAATAATTAGGTAAATAGATGATGATGAATAGGTGATGTAGGATGAAAGGAGATACCATAACCATAACCGACAATGTGGCGATGTAGTCATCTACCAGAGTATAGATGACGAACACGGACTATTCTAGACAATTCAATGGAAACACCAGCAAGCCCATGTTAGAAATATGGTTTAGTGGCACTTGGAAATCTGAGAATTGTGATAATCACTTTCAAATCGAAGTATTTGGGTGGTACTCCCAAATCCTCAATTGGATAAGACTCAGATAAAATCAAAGAGAAAGAAAGAGAGAATGAGATGGTGTAATTTTCGTGAGTACCAGAAAACTGACTAAAAATTGGTTATATACATTTCATGTCTGAAAAACTGTCAAAACTGTCATATAACAATTTTTCTCAACAGTCAAAACAGCTCGATCCCAGCCAAGGGCTCTGCCCCTTGGACCCCGCCAGGGGCTGCCGCCCCTTGGACCCCGCTCCCAGGGGCGCTGCCCCTGGACCCCCGTTCGTTCAGGGGTTTCCCCCTTAAATGATAGTGTACTTTGATACTTGATCAAACTTAAAACAAGTGTGTACTCCACACATTCCTTACTTGTTTAATATTTATCAAGATCATTTTCAGTCAACAAAGTAATCCCATTACACTTAAATAACATTGATGATAACAAATCACCAACAGCCCATAACCTATAGGTGATGAATTACGAGTTCAGACGATGTTGTAACTACGTATTCATGCGATGATACTCTAACCCCTTACTATGAATTACGAGTTCAGATGATGTTGTAACTACGTATTCATGGGATGTCACAAATTCCGCATGCTAAACCAATAATCATAATTCACATCAGTGAGAATGATTCATTTTTTGTAAAACCAAAATCAGATTGGAAATTTTGATTTTTTATTTTGGAAAATGTCAAACCATTGGTTTTTTATTTCGGTTTCGGTTTTTTGTTTTTTTTTTTTTTTTAAATATATTAGGGTTTTTTTATTTCATAGATTTCTTCATCAACAAATGTTGCTACAATTTAACAAAAATAAATAATTTGCTAAAACATAATACAAGAGGAAGTTTGTTCACATTTAGTCATTGAACTTTTTAGAGGGAAACGAACTTTCGATTGTTACCGGTCATAAGGGTAAAATCTGAATAGTTTCAATAGTTTAGTGGCAAATAGATAACGAAAAAAAATTTAGTGACTAAATGTGAAAAAAGTCAAAAATTCGTTACCCTTTCAAGTCATTATCCCATATTATTAGGAGTATAAAGTGAAACTTGTAAAGCTTTGATGCTTGTAAATTTTTTGTTATACATGATTATTATTAATATAAAAAAGTATTAATACATTATTATTATTATATGCGCAAGACATGAGCCAAACATTGTGTCTCAAGCCTTTGTATTATAACGAGTGTGTGTCAAGTTGGTGTTTTTCGGAAGCCGACGTCAAGAAGAACAATAATGAATAATGAACAAAAGTCGAACAATAATGAATAATGAACAAAAGTCGACGTCAAGAACAATAATGAATAATGAACGATCACTTTTGTGCATATTTAAGGGATGTTTGATAAAGTTTAAAAAATAAACTTTTTGATTTATTATCGGTTTGATACCGATATAAGTTAAAAAAAATGTTTGGATAAAAAATAACTTATAGTTGTTGATAATCTCTAGTAAATCAAAAAGTGATAAGTAACATACTTCTTACTTATTAAAAACTCTCTATTTCATCAAATAAGTTATAAGTCTCTTTAAATAAGTTTTATCAAACACCCTTTTAGTCCGAGTCGGTCTAAACATATATTTTGGGTTCAACATAAAGGAAAAAAAGGACCGTCACAAGCGTAAATATTATAAAGTCCACTTATTATGTTAACAAATATAACTAGTTAGTAGTGAATAAACAAAAAAACGTAAGATTGTAGTTGTCGAGCTCATATAGAATATTTTGTTTTTCAATTTTCTTTATTTATTATTATTATTTTTCGGTTTCTTGAACCTTTGAATATCACTATCATATGATAAATAAGCAATAAAACTGCAAATTAAAACCATATACCAATTTGGTAAAATAGCAAACAAGTGAAAATACACAAACATCACATTGTTATCATATTCAAATTCAAACGCAAATGATTGTATTGAAATTAAAAGCTAAATAAATATAATTGCATTCAATTTGATTAATTCAAATGCAAGTTATTTGGTGTAAAAATTGACAAGTTGCAAACTTTTTTTTTATGACTTAGGCCGGTGGATGTGATACCACAAATAATAATATTTTTAAACCATCAGGCTGAAAGGAGTGGAGGCTCGCTACCGGGTCGCTACTCTCGCTAAGAGGAAGAGAACACCGCCCCCTAACGCTCGCTAAGGGATGCTAGTCGACTCCATGACGAGAAGAAAGAGAAAGGATTAGAAGGATGTGATTGGTGCAAACGATTTCTGGTTCTTCTCCTACAATTTCATCAACATGAGGTACTTATTTCGCCTTCTTCTTGTTACTTATTTTGCCTTCTTCTTGTTATGATTTCTTCTTTTCATTTGTAAGTTTTGATGCTCTGGTACTATATTTTATTATGTGATTTATTATGTTTTAAGGTGTTTAAGGCCCTCAAAGTGGGTTTTTACGTTTTGTAAATGGATTAATTGCTCTTTAAAGTTGAAGGAACCGTGTGAACAAAACTGATTTGCCTTCAAGTTTGTGTTAATGTTGAAGAATTACAATTATAGATTCTCACAGTGTTGTGTTTTTTGTAGCTAAGGTCATCGAAACAAACATGAAGATAAGATGTTTAATGAAATGCTCAAATGAAAAAACAAAAACATTTTATAGTGGTATTGAACTACATTTTCCAAATTTGTAATGTATCGGTATATTTAGACTAAATCCTCTTTGAAGTTTCTCCAAAAGACTAAATCCTTTATGAATTTTGGAATCATATCTTTAATTTTGCATCTTTAGTTTCTCATTTTTATCTCCATATTCTGATGCATTAATTTTTCCGAATATCTAAACAATATGTTGATGCATTAATTTTTCTGAATATCTATACATTATGTTGATGCTAAGGTAGTCTTTTATCTTCATATTTTTCAGTTACACATATCAATATAATTACTTAAAAGTTCAATCATCATAAGTTTATCAGAACCCCTTGATGTTAATATTTATGTTGTTAGATAAATGCCAAAAACGGAGTTCCTTTCACATCTATTTATCGTGTTAATATGGGACTTAAATGGTGATAGTCTGAAGCAAAAAGAAACTATTGAGGAATTGAAGCAAGCACGTTGGTTTGGTAGGTTTGTTTCAAAGAATGCACACAAACATTGTTCTATGTGATTTTGTAGGTTTTTGTGGGTATTGAAATGAATTTTATCTGAATGTAAAATATATTGCACTTTTGTTATTTAAAACTTTTTTGTATATGTGTTTGATCTATTGTAATGCACAAGCGGATGTTGCATTTTTGTTATATGTGTTTGGTCTAAATGTAAAATATATTTGTAACGCCCGTAGATCTACGCTAGTCAATTTAGAGATAATAGGGGTCGAAAATGACTTTTCGACAAAAGATTATTTAGAATAAATAATCTTAACCAAGTTGTAAAATATGTCTCAAGGGTTCCGTACATATAAAGAACGCCGAAGTCCGAGTTATAACGAAGAAGTTATAGCTCGTCGAAGTTTTACAGCAAAACCGGCACGACACCAGGAGACGTAAATAGTGAATTTTTGATAAATGACTTTTTAGATTTAGTGTTCTAAACCAAAGTTATATTATACGTTAAACCGAGAACATACAAAAAAAGGAACGCCAAAATCTGACTTCGTATGAGGAAGTTATGAATTTTCTAAGATTTGGCATATTAGTGCACGACCCAAAACTCGAATTTTAGATCAAGCGGTTTTTGGCCTATGCGACCTAAATGAGAGTTGAAGTCTTGAAGATCTCATTAATAGGAACTCAACGGTAAAAAGACGGACGAAAACGGAGTCCGTATGAAGGAGTTATGAATTTTACGCGGACATTTAACAGTATAATCTCCTCGTACTATAAAATTTAAGATAGGTTGAGAATTAGCCGACGGAGTCTAAATGAAAGCTGTAGATCTTGTTTTTACCTATGCGTGGATATAAATAACGTCAAAAACGGAGTTCGTATGCGAAAGTTATGAATTTTTGAAATCGGCTGATTTCCACCCTGTGTGCGATCCACATGTCAGCACCAGGCTGTGCCTGGGTGTCTCCAGTTGGCTCATGACATGAGCATCATAAAACTCATTACGTGAGTGACCCTCCAGCCCCTATAAATAAGAGGTGAAGCCCTCTTCATTCCTCACACCTCCCATCACATCCCTTTCTCTAGAACTTCTCTCTAGCCCCCGAAAACCCCCGAAAAGCCTAGGGAACCTCCCTAGCACGAGGCGGAAGCCCCAGAGCGGATGACGGCTCCAAGAAGAAGAGCCTTTCAGCTCGGAAACGCTGCTCCAGCGAAGCCCGATTTTGAGAAAAACCTGTTGTAAGTGAGTTACGCCTAACCTATCTTTAGTATAGCTTTTGTTTCAATATAGTAATGTTATTAGGACCTTATAAGGAGTATTTGGGCTATTATTATGGGTTATATAAGTATTTTTTAACGCTTATATAATAGTAATAATAGCTAGACTATTAATTAGTCTCGTCAAACGTTGGACTAAACTTTAGTGATAATGATACTAGGTTTCGTCAAGGGATAATTGTTTCAAGAGTAACGAAGTGTTGTCCGAATGCCGACTCACCACCTTAATAGGTGAGTGCATAGTTACTTTCATCTTACACATAGATATGAAGTATTTTATATAAACTACGTGCTATGTGTGCATATTATATGTATACCTGCTATCTATGTTGGATAAATGATTTTATACAAGTTTTATATGATTTAAACTTTATATGTATTTATATATACATAATATGTTGGGTAAAATATGGGTAGATGAAATATGAGTTGGATGATAAGTTGAGAGGTGGTATAGACCATGAGGTAAGGGTGAGAGGTGGAAGATGTGAGAAGCCTTGTTCTCAAATGTTGTCCCCGTCATCTAGCAGAGTATGGATGACAACCACGGGCTATTCTAGAGAGTCCAGTGGAACACTAGCAGACTCGCAACCTGTAGGTGTTGTGAACGATGTGTTCACCCGGTGTACTCTAAACATTGGCGTTCATGCATACTTGATGCCTAAACCCTGGTGACTATGCAGACTTAGTGCCCAAACCTTGGCGATCATGTATACTTGATGCCTAAACGCTGGTGACCATGCAGACTTGGTGCCTAAACCCTGGCGACTATGCAGACTTAGTGCATGTTGTATAAACCGTGGCAACAATGGACTTCATGCCAATTCCTTAGTATGATCCTTAGTAATAAATGAACGAGGAATAACTGATTATTAGGGTAAATCCTTAAGAGTAAAGAAGATAATGGGGATGGGTAATTGGATTGATTGTTTGATGTTTAAACATAATAATAATATTGTTGTGGGTTGAAAACCTTATGTACTCACCAGGTTTCCCAACCTGACCCACTCAGATAATCCTTCGAGTAAAAGACTCGTCCCTACAACGGTTAGACTCAAACGAGAGCTGCGCAGTAGGGCCAAATCTAGCACTCTAAGACTATTCAACCCTGGTCACATGTGATGTGATGTATTCACCTAATGGATAATTCCCATTACTCGGAGTTCCACAAAGCACATAGCAAGTAGCATTTGGACACAAGAAACTACTCAAGCTATTATATCCTCATAACGAGAAACTGCACTAGCATACCATCCTAAGCTCATACTACCAGGCATAAGCTAAACAGGCTATCCTACTGCTGTCTCCTTAGTACTAGCTTGCAATTCTCAATAAGCTGGAACACATATAGCAGGCACATAAGGCATCCTCCTAGATCCTCAGTCCTATACTAGCATGATGTTCTACTGAAACTGAAACAGATAATATAAACTTGTATGGGTAATTTGGGAGTACTTACTTGAGCTCGGCTAATCGCATGCACCACACCCTTTTCTTGTTTTCAAAATTATTTTATTTCTAAGTTCTTTTTCAAAAATCCCTTTTTAAAAATGTTTTTCTTTTGAAATCCTTTTACCGTGTCCTTAGTTTGAGTTCAGACACACCCGAAAGTGTTTCCGAATCCCTCAAACCAAGGTTCTGATACCAACTTGTAACATCCCAAAATACGACCCACAATTTTTTGTTTAATCATTAATAAAATCATTAGATCAATACCATAAGATAAAACCCATACGTCAATGTATCCAAAACCATAACAAAGTATCACAAGAAAACTGTATCAAGACTGTATCGAATCATGTCAATGAAAAGCTAATCAACTCCCAGGACAAAAACTAAAGCTGTGGTGTGTACGATGCCATCATCCCGAGCTCTTCCCTTTACTTGCGGAAGTACCTGAAACCAAAACTGAAATTGTAAGCACGAAGCTTAGTGAGCTCCCCCAAGCTACCACATACCATACAATAACATATAAACACATATTGGGCCTTGTCTACTGCATCGGACCGAAGTCCGGAAATTGCATTATCCCTTGCATCGGACCGAAGTTCGGAACTAACTGCATCAGACCAAAATCCGGAACTGACTGGCACCTTGTCCCCTGCATCGAACCGTAGTCTGGAAAATGACTGAGCGTAACATCGCATAGCATAAAACATATCAAATGGCATAAGCACATATACTGCATACTGCATTGGACTGAAGTCCAGAACACATAATACAAAACATACTTGAATCACAAAGACATCAAGCAATCTAACTATTGCATCGGACCGAGGTCCGGAACTACTGCTAACTAACGGGCCGACATTGTGGCCGTAAACCCGTTCCTACTGGAAGGAAGACTCACCTCGTAGTCTAGCTGCTGAATGAACTACTCCAGAATCTCTCTGCTGCGGCTCTGGTTTCACCCCGACTATAATTTCCATAAGTACACTCAATCAAATACTGATAACCATACTGAGGGTAAAATGACCATTTTACCCCAAGTCAAAGTCAACCCTCTGGTCTAAGTCAACATACATTTGACCTGACTCGTCGAGTTGGGCCGCCAACTCGTTGAGTCCTCTCATCTCTCAATCTTGCCCGCTACTACTCGTCGAGTTTGGCATAGACTCAACGAGTTCCTCTTCGATACTAACATTCAGTCAATCTGCATCTGACTCGCTGAGTCGTATGAACAACTCGTCGAGTTCTCCTTCATCAGATGAACACTCTACCTGTGACTCGCCGAGTTGTATGAACAACTCGCCGAGTCTGTTCTTGAGGTATGAAGATTGTCTTAGACTCACCGAGTCAGGGCATTGAATCACCGAGTCCCTCCATGAATGAGTCTCATCTCCGACTCACTGAGTCCATCTACAACCCACTGGTTCCACTCGGCATAACTCACAAAGAGAAACATCAGGGACACGCGACTCGACTCGCCGAGTTCGAAGAACGACTCACCGAGTCGGTTGCATGCAACTTCTATACAGTCGATTATGCTCGAATCCAACACATCCAACTTATATATTTGGGTTCCTAAGGCTTGATTTACACGTAAAGTTTCCAACTTTACGTGTACATAAGCATCCATAAAGGTTTAAAGGCTCAAAATGCACTAAAAGGGATAGATCTAGGGTCCTCATGCAAAATGGTTCCATAAAGGCAAAAGATCTGAGCTTCTAGAGCTCTAATCTTGGTAGATCCGAAGGCTATTCGACACCACATGATCTCCATAACACTATTAAGCCAAAATGGAAAAAACAAGCTACTTATGAGATCTACTTGAAGAAGAATAAGGGTTTGGGGCTAATACCTCAATGAAGATTGTGATACCACCAAGAACTCAGATCCACTTACTTCTTCCTTGATTCATCCTCTTCTCTTCTCTTCCTCTAATTCAACAATGAATCACAACTTCACAAAGTGAGGAAAAATCACACCAAAATAATAAGGGAGGCTAGGGTTTTCGTGTGAGGCTTTTTTGTGGGTGAGGGGCTAATGGATGCCCAAAAAGTTGTTTAAATAGGGTACAAACCCGTGGATTTAGGGTTTCTTCCAGACTGGCGGACTCGCCGAGTCCCGAATATGGACTCATCGAGTCTCCTAACTACACGTGCTCAGGAACCCGTCTCTACTCAACGAGTCGGGCTACTGACTCGCCGAGTTCCTATTAAAAAATATTTGACTAAAACGTAATTAAATAGCATACCAAAATTTGGGGCGTTACACTAATCATCGTCGCCCATACATCATCCTAATCCTCACACGAATCTTACTCAAACATGTCTGATTCATCGTATGTATCGTCGAACAAGTTGTCTTTAAAATTGTAGACAACAGGGTTCACTTGAGCATTGAATACATGTTCCACCGAATCATCATGGAGGTTATTGTTAGGAAATCAGACGATACTTGTCAAGAATCAGAATAGATCTGATGCCACTTGCCAAGCTCTAATACCACTTGTTAGGAAGTAAAGCGGATAACAAGCAAAACTAAAAACACACAAGACACAATATTTACGTGGTTTGGTTAAAGTGACATACATCTACGGGCAGGAGGGGAGTATTAATTCTTTATTTCAGAGTTCTTAAACAGAGGTTACAAGTACAAATTCTTTGAGATTCGCCTATCATTCTATAATTCATGACTCTCAAATGACTTAGCCTGCATCCATATTTATACTTGAGGGATCAGAACTAAAACCCTAATGGGCCAAGCCCATTAGCCTATGAATTGTGTCAACCAATCACATTCTACCATGCATCAACTTTTAGAACATTCTTCCATGACATAAAATATATGAGCATCAACAATGCACATGATGGATCACCATAAGTAACCCCTACTCAAGAGGCTCCAAAGCCTCTGAAAGGACAACTCAAATGGATTAAAGTAACCCCTACTCATAATACCAAGCTTAGGGGACCAAAAAAACATAAAATCAAGCCCAAAACAAGATCTAAGTATAACTTCACCAAGTTTAGAACTTTATACCTCCAAGAGAAGCCAAATGATGGTGTGATTTTGGATATAAGGTGCTTCACTCCTTTAAGATGGTCTCTACTTCCTTCTTTTTTCTTCAAAGGCACAAAACACACACACTCAAGCTCAAAAATGCTTACAAGGTAGATTAGGGTTTGCAAAAACGTTTTGTGAGGATGGCGGCTGATGAAGGGAACCATGTTTGAGAGTTAAGGATGAATAAATAGATCTAAACCCTAAATATAGGGTTTGGGTCTTCATCACGTACGCCCAACGTATGCAAATGTACCCCAACATACGTGGCTACACCCAACAATTCCAAAAATGGCCATAATAGCCCCTCTCATCCACAAGTCTTACATTTTAAGGAACAAAATGCAATAAATCTCAATATAAGGGTCAAAAATAAAGTACCTCAAAACAAAATGTTACACCATCATGCTCTTATATCTCTCCGAATCCCCATCAATTCTTTCTTTTTTTTTTTAGCTCCTAAATCGTCCATCGTAAACTCATTCTCCAGAAGTTTCATCAAGTTGTTTTTCTCGACATCAGCATCACCAAAGACTTCTTCCCTTTGTTGTTCAAGGGATTCCCCATGTCTATGTTTTTCCATGCCACCTTGATGTTCCTTATTTGTCACAAACAGTGTGGGTTTTATGTTTCAAACTCCACCTTTTGGCTAACACCCTGATCGTTCCCTGCAACACTTGTACCACCTCCTCTATGGTTACACGATAAATTCAAAGGTCACATATATGATAATAACAATTCTTGGAGTCTTTCCTTCTTCTGTATACCATAGATGATGATCTTTCCCTCATAATGCATATCCTAGAATTATGCACTTCATTGCCCTCAGTTCCAGCTTACCATCATTTACACGAGCGTAAGCATGACATTCAAACATTCGTAAACTAGAATTATCACAGGCTTTCCCATACCATACCTATTGAGGAGTCTTACAATTAGTTACAGTTGTTGGAGATCTATTCGTCAGATGGCAAACAATGTTGACTGCTTCCACCTAAAATTTGTAACACTCAAATCCATGTAAGCATTGTTTTGAATTATCAATTATATTTCTAAGAACTTAGACCTTGGTCACAACGCAAACAGTTAGGTGTCACAACATGAATAGTTAGGTGTCACAACGTGATGGTTCTCGAGCAGAACGCGCACCGTTCTTGGTTCTCACAATGTGGCCACATAAGGGTCACGACTTGACAGCTCCAGCATGTAAGCATTCTTTTGAATTATCAATTATATTTCTAAGAATTTAGACCTTGGTCACAACGCAAATAGCTAGGTGTCACAACATGAATAGTTAGGTGTCACAACGTGACGGTTCTCGAGCAGAACGCGCACCGTTCTTGGTTCTCACGACGTGGCCACGTAAGGGTCACGACTTGACAGCTCTAGCATGCCAAAACCCTAATTTCAAGGATTGCTCCCTATTTAAGGGAATAGAGGGCGAGATTTTCTCACCCTTAGCCTCCATTACCTCCCTTCAGCCTCCAAAACCCTAATCTTTCATTGTTGACTCTTGAGCTCCATTTCTTGGTGATTTGAAACCTTAAAAAAGAAGAGAAGGCATTTGGTGCATCATCTTAGCTTGCACACAACTCCCTCATCATCTTGAGTTGCATCAGGACTCATGTAAGTCTTCAAGTTCCCACCTTTTTAGCTCAATCATATTATATCTAGAGTTTTGTTTACTTTTCTCTATGTTTGAGGAAGTTTGAAGGTTGGAAACTCATAAAGTTGGAAACTTTATGAGTTCTTGAGAATCCTTTGTACCCCTTTGTTCTAGATCTAGAGAGTTAGTGAGTTTTGGGTTCCATGCATGGGATTTGGTCCTATTTTCCCTTCATTTTGACCTAGCTTGTGGTTGGGACATGCATGTCTAAAAGCTACAACTTTTATGATATTCTGAGTTGGAGAAGGCCTTCTGGAAGTTTTGGTTGCATGAACTTAAGGATTAAGAACTTACATCATTAATTTGACCAGAGCGTTTTTCACGACGTGACGATTGGACCCTTACGACGTGAAGAGGGTCTGATCCCGACTATTTTGTCTTCATTGTGCCACGACGTGACCAATGGGTGATAACGATGTGGCGACCGATTGAATGACCTTGAGTGTTGACTTTGACCATTTACTTTTTGACCACGTTTGACTTTATGTAAAACTTGGGTTTTGGGTTGTAATTCTGAGTTTCAGCTCCTGATTACTTTATTGGTGACATGAAGTGCTGGTTATCAAATCTATGATCATTTACGTCATCTTCTAGACTGTGAGGTGAGTTTTCTTATTATGCTTATGGGTCTAAGGCACCAAGGTCGGCCCACTTGTTGTGTTTATATATATATATATATATATATATATAGGCTTAGGTTATTCTATTTAAACTAATTATTGTGTTATTGTATGCATAAATATGGGCCAATCATTTTACTTATTTTAAGAAGGTGATTAATACATATTATTGAATTAAAAATAATCGAAAAATACCGTCTAATTTAACTAGAAGGGTATTTTAGTCAATTAATATAGATTTAATAAAGGAAATTTGCATATTTTAAGGGATCATTGATTCTATTAATTTTAAAAATCCAATTTTACAAATTATAAGATTTTTAATTCGGACATTCTGACAGAATATGTTTGATTATGTTCAAAAATAAAAATATTTTTGAACATATTTCTTGTAGAATAACAAATTCTCGAACCAACAATTGAAGAATTAAAAAAAATTATATTAATTATTATAGAATACATGTTACAATTGCTAAGAATTACATTTATTGTTAAAGAATAAAACAAAAAAACTTTCAATTCAAAAAAAAAAACATCAAAATCTAACAAATGCACTAATTTATTCTAAAAGAATACGTTGCTAAGAGGCATCGTTCAAATTTCGTGGTCCGTTCTTCAAGCATCAGCTTCTGTGGAAACAAATCCAATGAATAAATTAGTGAGAAAATATCAATATTCCATTCCAGCATAATTGGAATTCGTGATTCTATTTTGATAGAATTGTAATTAATTTACCAATAATTATATTAATTTGGGGCATTCTAACAGAATATGTTCATGATTATCATAAAAAAAACATTCTTTTCTGATAGAGTACTATAAACAAAGAAATACCATTCAGCTGAAGCATTTTAGCAAGCGCTTGGTGTGCATCAAAACAACTTACAATTTCCTGTAAAAATTAGACAATCAGAACAAATTCCCAATAAACCTAAACACATCGAGTTTATCAGAAAACCATTGTACCTTACATTTGTTTATATCATATTATCGTTAATCTATGCCTTGGAGCTTGTAAATGTAAGCAATTTTGCGTAGGTTTCGTTCAATGTCATCATTCAAGACTATATTTTTGAATCATCCAACAGAAGATTCCTAATTTCTTACATTTTTGTTGGGGATTTCGTTTGGGATGGATCAATAAGAAATCACAAAATAAGAAATTAGTTTTCAACAGTGCATTTGAAGGGTGAAGAGTCAACTAGTGGCTTGTTATTTCACTCTAGATTAACAGGAACCTGTGATCGGTTTCAAGAAAGCAAGAAGAGAAAGAAGGGTGTGATTGATTAAAGAAGAGAAGAGATCCAATTTTGAGTTTAATATTGATACCTATGATTTATGCTTGTGTGTGTGGTGTCGATAAAAGGTGGAGACAGAACGAGAGCCATATCGATTTTTGGGGACGTGATTGTTGAAACATGAACAGGAAGAACCGAAGAAGGTACACAAAGAGAGTTGCAGTTTTTTTTTCTTATTTCCTTGGATCATGTCGATCAATTTTTCAAGAGGTGAAGGAAGGCGTGCCTATTCTCGTCGATTTTGACCTGCACCTGCCAATATGCGATAGGCCAAACCGTGGTTGTTGCCTTGCTGGTCGCTGCTTGCTATTGATTATGGAGGGAATGAGTTAATGATGGTTGGAAGAGTCAATCACGGCTGGAAGAGAAGGGGTGTGATTTTGGTGTTGACAAGATCCGCTGGTGACAGGCAATTGATACACTTTCCCGCTTCTTGCTTCAGCACTTGGCGGACCTAGGTAGATGGTGGTTTTAAAAAGCCGATGGATAGAGAAACCCTAGGTAGCTGAAGTCAATCGTTACCATAATTATAGGATATTATTTGTGGAAACTAATTATCAAATTACCTATTTACCCTTATTTATTTATTTATTTAATTAGTTATTTTTAATTTAAATGTTGATTGGCCCACATTTATGCATACAATAACACAATAATTACTTTAAATACCTGAACCTAGCTCTCTCTCTCTATATATATATATATATATATATATATATATATATATATCCTAGGATGTAGGATTATTGTTATGATTATCTGTATGGTCTGTTATTTGCATATGTTGACTTATTAGAGGTTAGATTGAGGCGGGAGGCCAACAAACCCTGATATGGTTGGGTTGAGGCAATATGCCAACAAACACTGGATGGTTGAGTTGAGGTGGTACTGCTTTGTGTTGTAGACCAAAAAACCCAGGATGGTTAGGTTGAGGCCAAGTGCTAACAAACTCGGGATGGTAGAGTTGAGGTTACAGACCAACAAACCATTTATACATACATTGTAATTATATATGCGTTGTTATGTGGGGTATTTTGGGGAAACTCGCTAAGTTTTGGCTTACAGTTTGGATTTCAATGTTTCAGGTACTTCAGATGATCGGGGGAAAGCGAATGCTTGTTCGTACACATCATCCCATTGATTTTTATATTTGAGAGATGTTTGGATACTCTGATTTGTGTTTATGTTTAGGAAACAATGTTGTTTGACGTATGGTTTTCATGAAAATGACTTTAAAAATTAAAAAATTTCAGTATAGTTTTTGGGATGTTATAGAATTGCTCTGATAAATCAGCAGATAATCGCATGCACCGAGCATGCTCCACCAGTGTTTGGTTCATAAGTTCTGCCACTCTGTTTTGTAGTGGTGTTAGTCGTACAGTGTGATGCCTCACTATACCTTCTATTTTACAGAAGTTGTTAAATGAAGCCATGCAGAACTACATCCTATTTTCTGTTCTGAGTGGCTTGACTTGGTTCCTAGTATGCTTGTCAACCATATTCTTCCACTCCTTAAACCTCCCAAACACTTCATCTTCGTCCTTTATCTTCAAAAATTACACCCATGTCTTCCTTGATTAATCATCAATAAAAGTTATAGAGTATTGGCATCCACCATGAGACTTCACAAGAGTGAGAACCCATAGATCTGAGTGAACACACTCTAGGATCTTCTTGCTTGAGTGTTGAACCAAATTGAACTTCACCATGCATTGTATCTCGTGAACATAAGCTTCACTAGGATTAGAATTCCCAATTGCATCTCAACCAAACAACCTTTTCTTACTCAAATGTCCCAAATTATGATGCAACAACTTTCTTTCATCGTCATAGTTATCCAAGGATTGGGATACAGTCACTATTCCTCTAACCGTAGAGTCTTCCAAGATATATATATCCCATGAGGATTAATCTTTCCTTCCATAACTACAGGATCAACCTTGGATACTTTTAAGCATTCACCCTCTCCGTAATACTTCAATCCATCTTTCGCCAAAGTGCCAAGAGAAATCAAATTCTTACGAAGCTTCGGGACGAACCAACAATCCAGTTTGCTAACTATACTATCATGCATCTTGATCTGCATCATGACATTGCGCTTGATATTTATAACCCAATCATCACCCATTTTGATTGTACTGTCACACACCCGAACCAGACGGCAGAAACGTCCGGGGGCTTGTGCATGACTTCATCTTGAAATATCATTACAGTGAATATAAATGAACATAACAACATCATCACCATGCATAATATCATACAACTACCATTGTTTACATCAAGTACAATCTTTTAAATTACATGACCGAAACATTCAAGGTAAGGTGTTTAACAACACACAAAACAAAATCCCATATTCTTGTGATTCTTCTGCTTAACGAGTTCCTGAGAATACAAGTTATTTTGAAAACGTCAACATATATAATGTTGGTGAGTTAATAAGCATGTTTGATTGAAAAGTTTTGTAGGGTTCGTAAAACACCAGAAAATCCGATATTTTCTGTAAAGTGGTTTGAAAATAATGTGTCAAATCAAGTATTAATGCATGTGTGTTTGCTGCTTTTGGAATGTATAAATAAACAAAAATGTAATCTAGATAAAAGACCCCTGTATTTTTCCATTGTAAGTAGAAGATAATGTATAAATGTATTTATCCCAGAAAATCCGATATTTTTAGCATATAAAAGTATCGTAATTCAGAAAATCCTAAGACTGAGTATCGATGTATGTATGTTTTTAGTATCGTCTAGATTTGTATACATATACCGAAATCTTTGATGAAGTTAGTCTCTAACCGAGCCATTACAACCATGATTGATAATGACTAATTCGCCTTTCTTGGCGTTTTTAGGCACCGATTTTGATGTATGTAAGGTTTGTCGCCTTAGACTGGCCTAGTCTAGCTATAGCAAACAGCTAAGGCGTGGGGGGTCACCCCGTATAGATTTATACACAAAATCCCACTCTCCCTCTAGGAAACTCTGGTTATAACTACATGCTACGATTGTACACTCAAAGGTGTCAGTCGACAAGTCTCACTAGATTCTCAACCTTTCATACCATGTTTAATGTTTACGTGTATGTTGTATGTTTTCATATCCAAAAGGTACATATATATATAAGTATACGGAGTTCAATAATGATGTAAAGGTATAGCTACGATCTACTAAACATGTGAGTTTCAGTCCAAACCCAATTAGCATGTAAGTGGACCACAAATGTCCAATAACATGTAATAGGGTAATTTAGGCCCAATAGGCATGTAAATGGACCACCAATGCCCAACGAACATGTGACCCATAGCTCAGGCCCAAATTAACATGTAAATGCGTTTCAAGGCCCAATAAACATTTCATGGAAAATATTGGGCTCAATATACACTTGAATTAGCCGTTAAGGCCCATTGGCCAAGTAATGTGGGTATTAGGTCCAATAAAATTGTTATCGATGTCTTACGTCCATTTGTTATTATTTCGTTGTTTATTTTAGCTCGTGGTTTACCAAATTTATTATAAAAAGCCTCCTTTCTCGTAAAACAACATTTTTGGTCAAAAGCCTGAAATTTTCAACTAAGGCCCAAAGTTTTGTAAAAATGACACTTTAGTCCATAATTTGTAAAAAATTGTAATTTTGTCCCAAATGTCTAGAAATTCACATTTTTAGTCCAAAAATATATATTTTGACATTTAAGACCCAGTTTTGCAGAAAAGTGCATTTTCAGCCCCTTGTTTGTAAATATTTACACTTTTGGCCCAATTTTGATAAAAGTTACATTTTTGGTCCAATTTGGAAATAAATGTTTTTTCACCCCTAAATTTGGTTTATTTACATTTATGACTCAAATTTTGCTCAAATAACATTTTTAATCCCAAAACTTCATTTTTTCGCAAATTTGGGCCCAAAACTGTGAGGCCCAAATGTTTGGCCCATTAAGCTCAAATTTACATTTTTGGCCCCTTGGAAAGTATGTTTGACATAAAAATCCCTTTTTATACAAGTAGGATCTATTTGGTCCATATAAAAACATAAATATCACTTTTTACCCTTATCTTTTGTTTTCTTGATAGTTTTGACCCTTAACAAGGTTTATGTTTTAAACTTTATATCTTAAAAACATAATCACTTTTGACTTGATAATATGATGTATAAAGTGTCTTAGTTCATGAATCTTTACTCAATGTTACTTAAAATGTCGATATTTGTTTAGATCTAACGCATTTTTACAAAATAAACTAAGAAATCACACAAGACATGTATATAACACATAGATCTACACATTTTGCTTGCATTCTCCCCCAAAAATCATGTAAAAACCGAAAAAAGGGGGTATGAACTCACGTTTTCTTTGTTGTTTCGGTTTTGAAGAAGAAGTGGAAGAAGTTGATGTGATTTTTGGCTCTAATAAGCTCCTTGAGTAGATTTCGAGCTTAAGAAGGTTTCTAGGAGTATGATCATGGAATAAAGCTATGTAAGAAAGAGTTTTTCTTGTTAAAATGAAAGGAGATGTCTGTGTTTGATAATAACTTACCAAAGATTGGAAATACTTGATGAAGATCCTTAGAATTCAAGCAAAATTTTGAGATCTTGAAGGAAGAAGGATGACCTTGGAGAGTGTTTGGAGAGGATTTGAAAGAGTGAGTGTGTGTGTGTGTGTTTAGCTCTCGGCCAAGAGATAAAGAGAAGAGAGAGTGAGATGAGTCTGCATGGAAACATGAGATGACTTAGTTGTTTGAGGTGTAATATGATTAGTTGTCCATCAAGTAAGAATGAGGTGGCATAGCTTGGAGAATTAGCCATTTCTCTTTATTATTTTTTATTTTTTTTGGTGATGGGCCGAGAATTGCAATTATGGGGAGACTTGGGCCTTGTCTTGTTCTTTGTTCGAACTTATGAGGCCCATAGAGAAGTTTTCGGCCCATTGGGCCTTTGGGGTAGTTCACGGCCCAAAATGGCATAAAAGAATGGATTTATGGCTTATTAGGTTTAATTGGATTAGCTATGGCCCAATAAGGCCCATTAGGGTTAGAATGGATCATTCTAGGCCCAAATGGTCCAAAGTGTTATAGATTTGTGAATTGGGTCCACTTAGAATCCAAATAGGGTTTCTAAGCCCAATATAGATGAATTGAATGCTTATTGGTCCATTAGGCCCAATAAGGAAATCCTAGTCCAATATGGACTCAAACCGGGATTCCTAGGGGTTTCAGACTTTTATTGAACATGAGAGGTGAATTTAAATGAGCACTGAGTGATATTTACTTGGAGTATATGTCACACCCCAAAACCGGAACGATGGAAACGTTCTGGGGTGGATGATGTCATGTCAAGTATCACAACACATGCATTATAGTAATCAAAGTACAACAACCATTGCATTAATAGTAATAGTTTTACATGGTTTACATTACAGTACATCAAAATAATACAAGTAATAATATAGGTGCAGCTTGGTACTAAACTGTCTTCGTCAAAAGCTCCGGGAATGTACCTGTCTAATGCTGACCTGAGAATACAAGTTATTTGAAAAGCGAGTATCAGCATTTTTACAAATGCTGGTGAGTTCATAAGTATTTAGTGTCATTTTATTCAAATAAATTTAATAAAAGTGTTACTTTTAGAGTATCCATTAAATTAGTGTCTTTTCCAGAAAATCCTATATTTTCTTTAATAAAAGCAGTCTTCTACCAAGATTGGACGGAGTTATGTGGTAAAAAGTAGTTTTCCCTTAATCGCTATCATTATCAAAATAGAAAATTTGATAATTAAAGAAAGCAAGAGAAATCAGGGAAATAACATATGCCTCAGCAGTGAAGACTGTTGACTAAGGCAAAAGGAATCATAGACTCCAGGAGAGTATCGAACAAACGACACGCCTGGCTCAGTCTAATCAAAGGGAGACACAGACCCCAGACGGGTTCAAATGGAAGGTACAGCTAGCAAGGTCTAAAAATAGAGAATACAGACCCCAGACAGTATCAAATGAAAGATACAGCTAGCAAGGTCTAATACAGTGAACACAGTGAAATACTGTGTATAAAACCCGTTACCTTAAAGCCATGAATTATAAGGTACATCGAGATACTCATAACCATACTGATCGACACTAGAGAATCTTGACGCCCTGCAAGCGTCGGTATAATTATGACATTTGTCACCCCTTAGCTTGGTAGGCCGTGGACTGTAGCTAGCAGTCAGGGTGCGGGGGTGTCAATCCTGTATAGATCTATACACACAATGTCCGCTCTCCCTACAAGAGACTCTGGTTATCAACTCAACAACAGAGAAGGCCGTGTACTGAGGATTTATCTCGTATAGTGAGATCTAATGTAAAAATACTGAACTAGTGATAGAGACTCATAACCGAGCTGACTAATGTAAACCCATATGAGCATGCTTGTATACATAATATATAATTAATGATCAAACGACATTCGAACGGACATCCGATCCCAGCAGACCACATCTCAACGAAGAAAAGGAAATAGGGCGAACAAGCCTTCCTAAGTCCTTCAAACATTATTTATATGCATCTATACAAGCACAGGCATACATCTAACTAACCGAAGTGCTTAACAAAGTATGAGTGTTTAACGAGTGAGTAAGAGCGTCTAATGAGTGAAGGAGCATATAACGAGTGAGTAGGAACGTTTAACAAGTGAAGGAGAGTCTAACAAGTATGAGAGTATAACGAGTGAGTAGGAGCGTCTAACAAGTGAAGGAACGTCTAACAAGTATAAGTGTTGAACGAGTGAGTAGGAGCGTCTAACCAGTATAAGCGTTTAACTATGTAGAAGTATAACGAAACAGTAGTATCTAACAAATAAGAGTAATAAAACATGGAATAAAACCTTAATGAAAACTTTAGAAAAACCTTTATACTTAAGAAATCACAACTTGGTACTTATTTGTAAAACAAGTTTGAAAACCTTTAGAAATCCTTTGGAAACTTTTCATAAACAAGTTTAAAATGAAACTTTGATTAAACATTATAAGTAAAAGCTGAACAAGTAACTACGTTTTTAGAAAACCATTTGCAGTGTCATTCTCGGTAAAACAGTTAAAAGTGTGGTAAATCCTAGTGCATGCGGGTTATCAATCACATATTATTGATATGATAATTGGCATGTTTAACTTGTATTCCCCCTATAAAACATGTAAAAACATTTAAAAGGTTCATTCAGGGGTATGAACTCACCTGATGTAAGCGGATCCGACGAAGGTGCCGGTTGGGTGATCGGTGTCAAGTAAAGACTTGGACACACTTAGTGACCTATTTAACATATGATAACATATGTTCACATACAACTAGTACATTTAATACTAATTAAACAAGTATACGCACTCTAAGGAGCGGAAAACACTTTGGTTAAGTGTTTGTGGTGTCCCGGGTAACATTTAAGGGTGTGAATGGCTTAGGAATGGAGTTTACTCTCCAAGAGTAAACTCTATACATTGTGTTTACGGCCCTGGGACAACTCCCCATGAGTTTACAACCGTAAACTCATGGTGAGGGGGTTCTAGGATGTTTAAAGGCCTTATATTGATCGTGGAATTTATCAAGGTCCAAATCTAAAATGTATGAGTGGATTTAATGTGTTTAAAGGGACCATATGGGAGTTTACAGCCCATGAACCACCCCTATGGGAGTTCACAGCCATGAACTCCTATACCCTTGGTTTTATAGAAGTTTAAGGCCCTTATTCCAATCCTAGTAATTTATAATGAAGGTATAAGGCCATTTAGGGGAAAAAAACTATCATTTGACATGGTTTGGGGGTGTTTACGGCCTAAGCATGTGCTTGGGCCATAAACTCCTTTTTACCCCTCATTTCTTTGTGTTTAATTGCTCCAAACCCGAAATAGCAAGTCCCTAATTTATGTTTTAAGCCTAAGGGTGGTTTGGGAGTGTTTGGAACTTGATTTTACAAGTTTAGAGGGTGTTTACGGCCTAAGCATGTGCTTGGCCCGTAAACCCTCTTTTATGCCCCAAAATTGATTGTTTTATGGTTCAAACACTCCTAGGCTAAATCCCCAATTAGTTTCCAACCTTAAGGATGAGTTTAAAGGCAAGTTTGGCATCATTTTAGGGGTTTACGGCCCTAGAGTGTTCTTGGGCCGTAAACTCCTTACTCCTTGCCTTCTTGGATGATTTTTGAGCTATAATGACATGCAATGGGTTGTAGAACAAGCTAGGGTGCAAGAACTTACGATTTGGAGGCGGAAACTCGCGAATTTGAGGCGAAATCGGGCTCGAGAAAGAGAGTAGAGGGAGGAAATGGGTTTGGGGTGGTAAAAAGCTTCAATGGAGTGTCCAACTCCCTATATATATATATATATATATATATATATATATATATATATATATATATATATATATATATATATATATATATATATATACCTTGGGTGTTGCACCCGGTATAGGACTACCCGATACTAAAGCTTTCCGAGGTTTAAATTTTTTACCCGGGTTAAATAGTCGTAATAAAAATTAACTTTTTCCAATTAAATGGAAATGTAAGTTACTTGTCTTTATTTATTTTATCACGACGATACGACATAAGATATAAATAAATAAATAAAACATTTATTTATTTGCTGACCTCACATTAACGGGACTTTTATAAAATGGAATATTCCGTTAACGGAAACGGGGTAATGTAACGGAATAGACTTTGGGTTGTCACATCATCCCCCCGTTAGATGTAATTTTGTCCCGAAATTCAGGTTTAGGCGAGGAAGTAGGTATGAATAACTGAGTAGAGGCAGGAGGGTACTTCTTATTTGGCCTATTTTCGCACTCCCAAGTGAACTCTGGCCTATGTCTGTCATTCCAACAAACCTTCACCTATGGGATGCAGATTCCGTCTCATGCAGTTAGCGATTTCCTACAGGTATGTCTACGAAGTTAGGGTTCTCAATGGTTTCTGTCAAGATGAGTGGGATACAAAGGGTGACATCGGGCAAGCACTTATCAAGTCTTAGAAGTGGATCGATCGGGTGTGAAACTTGGGGAATATCCTAAAGCAGTTGTGGACTGACGAGGGTTGGACCAAATCTCCATGAGGATTCTTAGATGGTCCTAAGCTCTCGGAAGGGTAGAGCTTTTCTGTACTTAGAACACTGTGTACTTCTATGGCAAGATCACAATTGACGTGATCGCCATTCTGAAGTTCCTAACGTTCTCTCTCATACTGGTAGTGTAGTCCATCAGGTTGGTTCTTAGGAAGCTCGGGTTGTCCTTGGTTTCTCCTTTCCTGTAAATTAGATTTTAGAGAATTTCTAGATCATCAAATGGGTTGCGTGTCTACGGTTATCTGTTTGCTGTAGAGTGTCTATCTCAAGCTCGTGCAGAATGAACCTGCACTTCTGATGCTTGAGATATTTCTAACGGAAACCCTTAGGGTCAGGGAGATAGGGTTTCACCAGACGAGTGTTGGACTATCTCGGAAGGTGGTTCTACTATTTCTGCATGAGATAGTATTCATGGAACACCTAATAGTCCAATGAATCTCTAAGACTTTGGTTTATTCTAGTGCGGAAAGCACGTGCTCCTGCATAACCCCTCGACTAACACCAAGGCTGGTGTCAATTCTATAATCTCTTCGGGATCTGGGTCATGAGGCTTGACGCAACTACTTATTCTTGGCTGCGAAGGTTATCCTTTGGTTCTCGGTATTCTAGCGTTCGCTTTGGAGAATTTACTCTATTGTCTAAAGGGCGATGGTGACTTCCTCCATGCAAGGGGGCGGAGGATTCTAGGCACTATTTGTCTGTAACTAGGTGGACGAAGTGCCTGAGTAGTGCGAACGTCTTCAGCAACTACTCTTCCGAAGGTTCTGAGTTTTCTCGGTCTAGGTCAAATCTAGTGAGTATAGGGTTCCATCACGCGGAACTTTAATCTCCTCATCCACTCTTCTCAGAGTTTAATTTATCGCAGCTCTCGGATTTCCGGGATATTCGCTGCGATGCTTAATTCGGGGGATTAAGCGTGAATGGATGGTCGTAGTCGATGTCCTTGACTCTTACAACTCAGATTTCTTTATCAACCGAAGGTGTTAGCTACTATGTTGGCTTAACCGGAATGACAACAAATTTCAGATTTGTGGTCATTATAGTAGCTCAACCCACCATGGTTCTCTTGACTCTAGATCCCGTTCCATTGGATAGGATGAAGGGTCTTTCTAGAGAATCTACGAGGTATGCTTCGGGTGGTTATCGTATTTTGGAATACATGCAGTGTCCTTCACATCGGTTTCCATCTGTCTAAGGAGGGTTGGTTAACAGCGCGTGGTACCCCTCTCCTGGGTACTTCGGAAGGATTGAAATAAAAGTGACGATTGACAGATCATGTTAGCTTTCATTATTCTTATTTTGTTTAGGTTCGGAAGAACCTTTATTTTTCGAAAGGGCTATGGAGAAAGTAATGTTTACACAACACTAAGGATTTACACATGGCTGAAGAAGTCAAACCATGATCGATAGAGGCGTCAAAGTTGGAGCACTTTGACATGATATATAATGATGGTCGGTAGAGTCCTGTGCCGAACGGGCACACCAGTTCTAGGCATCTCGGGTTTCGTCCCGTGTATCACTGCCGCAGATACTTGGACCGATAGAGTCGACGCGGAACTATAGAGGGTCCTGAGTGTTTCTGAGTAGAGTGCCTTTTCATGAATGAATTCTCACGAGGCATTTCTATAATCGCCTCACATATACTAGTCATGCATAATTAAGATGGGGACGACTGTTGACTGAGCGACTCCACCTTAAATCCACAACCAAACGAGGAACAGGAAATGAGGCGGCCTTCACTCACTCTAGGTCTATCCATCTCAATTATACCTAGCCGTAACGTATATATTTAGCCAGTATAGTTTTACTTGATGAAATTTTAAATTTTATAACAGTGCTGCGACTTTCGCCTTAACCGGGAAATAATTACATTAATAATTATTCTTTTTATGTTTTCTGTTAGTTATCTGAGATCGAGAGACGTACCAAAATCTACCAGTTTCCTTGATGCTTCTCCCTAAGCATTAGAGTTAAACTCCTTCCTGTGTCCTTGTCTTTTCCTTCGGTTAGGCAGTCCTTCTTGTAGTGTCCAATCTCACCACATAGACGACAAAATGGATTGGTCGCCAAATTGGTGGTTGATGTAATGAACTCAACCGGGGTTCTGCAGACGCGAGCATTATGCCCCAACATGTGGCACCTAGCACAATAGAGTTCCCGACATATACCATGATGATGGTAGTTGCACTTGCTGCAGTGGGGAAGGTTTCCTAGGTATGGTCTTCTTGAAGTAGGGATGGAAGAGCTGGCAAGGGTATTGACTGTCTCAGATCGTTGCCCTTCGGAAGGTCCTTGAGCCGAGGTACTTCCCTCCTCGATCTTGATCTTTCTCTTCAGTGGATTTGAGTGAGATTCTTGGGTGGCTGGGTAGGCAAGTGTTGGTTGCTGCTGTCCATTTGGGATCAGAATTCCCGATAGGGCTCTTGCTAACACTGGCGTTGTTAGCACTCAGTTGATCCATGACAGCTGCTATGGCTGCTGAGACCGCAACTTGGAAAGTAGCTTCAACGAATAGGAGAGTCGGTTTCTTGCCAGCGGATGGGTTACACTTCTTCGGAGGCATGGTTTTTCCTACACGGAAAGAGGAAGACAAGCTGATGAGAGACAAAGTTTAACCCTGGACGTATCAATCCTCACTATGTTAGGCCTAAATTTTTCCCGTGCCTCGGATAATGGCTGTCTGAGTTTAGACCTACATCCCTATGATGTAGTCCTTGTTGGATAAGGTGTCAGTCCATAACTATTTCTAGTATGTACTTGACCTGACCCGACATGGTCCATTTGGGTTGCATGGCACCATGCAATTGGATAGACTAAATGAGAGAAATAACACTTGGAGATTATTAATATATTATAAGTTCTAATATATTAATAATATTATTTGATTAGTTTGATCAAGAATTAATTTAGAATTAATTAAGTGATCAAAAGATAACTAATTAAATATATGGGTTGATTATGTAAATCATCCATATCTTGT
This sequence comes from Lactuca saligna, assembly GCF_052625555.1. NCBI lineage: Eukaryota > Viridiplantae > Streptophyta > Magnoliopsida > Asterales > Asteraceae > Lactuca > Lactuca saligna. The sequence goes on from NC_136419.1 coordinate 181,510,032, forward strand.
ATAGTGGGCGGCTCCATGGATTATCAAGTTGGGTTCCACCCATTGGATGCTCCATGGGAGTTACAAACCCATGGGTCATGGAAATGAAGAGTCATGACACATTAGGGTTTACATGGTGTAACCCTAGATGTGTCAACACTATATAAGGATTCCATTCTCCACCAAAATCGGCTACACATATGAAACAAGAGGGCTAGGCCGATTTCTAGAAGGGTGTATTCTCTCAAAAGTCTTTCCAAGAGCATTTGGTGTTGTGTGAAGCATTTGAGGCATCACACTTGGGGTGCTAGGCTCACAAGGTTTCAAGGATCATAAGCAACAACAAGGTAAGTTATTCTATCTATCATTCAAGTTAAAAATTGTTCCCCATGTATGCTAGATAGGAATATAGCCTTGGAATTCAACTTTGCATGATAATTAGACAAACATAGATCCAAGGTTATTAGGGTTACATGTACACTTAGGAAGTGTTAGAATGCTCAAAACCTATCAGTGGTATCAGAGCCTAGGCTTGTTTGTTTGTTATTTGTGCTAAAAAGTTGAAAAAAGTCGAAAAACTTACTGTCTGATTGCTGGACTCGTCGAGTTCACTTGTATCTTCAACCTACTCGTCGAGTAGGTTTATGCACTCGACGGGTAGGGTCGACAAAGTGCAGATTTTCAACTTTAGTTGCTGGAAATGGATTAGAAACATTACCTAAACTGTTTTGGTACTTGAAAACTTGTTTTAGATGGTGTAATGTCTTTGCTAATTCATTTACAACAACTAGTTATCAAAATTACAAAGTTTTAAGTGTAATTTTGATTTATGAAAGTGTTCATATTCATGTTCTTGTTCTTATGATGTTTAGATGATCATAGGAATTATTTGTAACCTATGTGGTAGATTAATTCTTGATCATAATGTGTTTTAATGGAGTCCATAACTTGTCCTCAAGTTATGGAAAACCAAAAGTCACTTGAATTAAAACCATTAAAAGAACACAAGAGTTAGAAAAATGAAGAGTCTTCATTTTATTACTCTATTAAACTCATAAGTTACAAGAAATGAAAAGTTTTGAAAGTTTACAAAACTTGCCCTCAAGTGTTGGAACAAGTAAAGTCATATTAAAACTTTAGTTCCAACCCTTAGAATTTTAAAAGTTAAAATTCAACCCTTATACTTATATTATTATAATTTAATAATTTTATATATATATATATATATATATATATATATATATATATATATATATATATATATGTATGTATGTATGTATAAGAACAAAGTCGTCTTACCACTAGTACGCCTCATTCACGAAGCCGGTCTATAAGGTGGGTATAAGGTTGTTGCCTATAAAATGGCAACTTAATGGGTGTCCACTCTCACCCACCGCTCGCTTGACTGGTGGAGGGTCGTTAGCCGAACGGGTAAGACAAGGACTTATAAATTCTCATTAAAAGTATGATGAATATTATAAAGTAACTAAATGTTTTATTAAATTCCCAATCTTAGTTACTTTGGGAAAATGTGAATAAGGTGCTAATCCATGAAATTACACTTTACACTTTGTTTAAGTCGTTGGTGGAGCGTGTGTGGTTAACCGGCACACTAACTGGGACTTAACAAGGTAGGTAAAGGGTGACTTAAGGTTTATTATAGTATCGGTGGAGCGTGTGTGGTTTACCGGCACATCGATTGAGTGATAAAATTTAAGGGTACCAAGTGATTTGCATGGTTACTTCACACCTCGTTTTGTGATCCTCGGTATCCCAGTCACAAAACTTAGAGGGCACACTCGAGATTGAAACATGCCTTTGAAAAGTTCATTGAATCTCAAAGAATCTAGGAATTTCTAAGAACCAATCAAAAACCTAATATTTAATATTTCGGTTTTCGTAGAGGAAATTGGTGAATCGTCATTCACCTACCTTTCAAATATGTTATAGCTTGGATTACGACATACCTCTTCTAAGTTATAATATATTGTGATTGGATCCTAGCCTTAATATTACATTTGGGTGTTTTATTAAGGAATCTCTTAATATCTAAACTAATCTTGTCCTCTTCCTTCAGATGTCTTCAAACAATGCTGCTTCTGGCTCTAATCCAAATAGCTCCTTTACCCTTATGAACTTGTGTGGGAAAGTCACTTTTGATGGATCCAACTTCAATGAGTAGATCAGAAACATCAGGATGATTTCCCGCTACGAGGACAAAGAATATGTCCTTGACAAGGAGCTTAAGGAGATTGATGAGACCACTACAACTCCTCAGGAGATCGCTGACTTTCAGGCACATGAAAGGGATGCTACGAAAGTGGCATGCATCATGTTGGCCATGATAATAGTGGAACTCCAAAAGTCCTATGAGGATTTCTACCCTTATGAAATGCACCAAGATTTGATGGAAAGATACCATCAAAGTGCACAACAGGAGAGGTATGAAACCATTTGCTCCATGATAACAACCATGATGAAGGACGGGGATTCCGTCACGAGCCACATGCAGAAAATGCAAAGGTATGTGGATCGATTGCTGAAGCTTAATGTGAACTTCCCTGAGGAGCTTTCAATAGATATAATTTTGCGCTCCTTACCATCGTGCTATGATCAATTCCGCATGACATATCACATGAATAAGGAAGAGGTCACACTCAGCAAACTTCAGGGACTTCTCAAGACCGTTGAATCAGGTCTTAAGGGGAAGTCGGTTGTTAACACTCCTACTCCAAACTCCACTCCGGTTTTGGCAATCGGGAAAAGTCGAGGGAAGAAGAGAAAGAGTTCTTCAAAGTGTACCAAGGTTAGGACCCTTGATGGCTCTTCTTCAAGTGGAACCAAGAAAGGTTTTGTAACTCCTTCTTTTGATCCAAAAGAGGCTGAATGCTTCTATTGCCATGGAAAATCACATTGGAAGCAGAACTGCCCAAAATACCAGCAAGATGTGAAGGATGGGAAAGTTAAACCCAACCATGCAGGTATTTACACTATCATTTCTAATAACTCACCCCATTCTAAATCTTGGGTACTTGATACCGGTTGTGGTATTCACATTTTTTGTGACTTGCAGGGACTAAGAAGAAGTGAGAATGTGGAGCAAGGAAGAATAAACTTAATCATGGGAAATAGGGAAGTTACACCTGTCACCAAGATTGGAGTTTATACTTTATCGCTAAGTAGTGGGTTAAATTTAGATTTGAATAAATGTTGTTATTCGCCAGAAATGGCAAGAAATATTATTTCCTTTCATGCATTGTATAAACAAGGTTTCACCTTTTCATTTGATAATGAAGTTGGTTCGATTAATGCTTTCTTTAATAATGTTCTTTATTTTAAAGCATTACCTTGTGATGGTGTGTATGAAGTTGTATCTGTTGTAGATAACTTAGGAAATAATGTTCTGTGTATTGATTCTCTTAATAATAATAACTTGGATAAAGCATCATTATGGCATTGTCATCTTGGACATATAAGCAAGAAACGCATAGGCCAACTCCAAAAGGATGGAGTCTTGGAGTCGTTTGACCTAAAGTCAGATGATAGTTGCGAATCATGCTTACTTGGAAAAATGACAAAGTCACCCTTCACAGGCTCGTGTGAGAGGGGTGAAGGTTTGTTGGACCTTGTACACACGGATGTGTGTGGACCATTCAAACATGCCACAAGGGATGCTAATCGTTATTATTTGACTTTTAATGATGATTACAGTAGATATGGATATGTCTACTTAATCAAGCATAAGTCAGAGACTTTCGAAAGGTTTAAGGAATTTAAACAAGAAGTAGAGAATCAATTGGGCAGGAACATTAAGATGCTTCGATCCGATCGAGGTGGTGAGTATCTTAGTTCAGAGTTCCTCAACTATCTAAGGTGGAATGTGGGATTGTCTCACAATTGACACCTCCTAGGACACCGCAGCTGAATGGTGTGGCTGAGAGGCGTAATCGAACCTTGTTAGACATGGTTCATTCCATGATGAGTCGAGCTTCGCTACCAATCTCATTTAGGGGTATGCCTTAGAGACTGCCGCCTACATCCTTAATCTAGTCCCTACAAAGAAAGTTGCCAAAACTCCTCACGAGATGTGGACTGGTAAAGTACCCAAACTAGACCACATCAAGATTTGGGGTTGCGATGCTTTCGTGAGATGTGAGACTCATGATAAGCTCGAACCTCGAAGCGAGAGGTGTATTTTCATCGGCTACCCACAGCAATCCTTTGGTTACCTCTTCTACAAACCTAGTGATAATGTGGTCTTTGTAGCAAGAAGAGGAGTCTTTCAAGAAAGAGAGTTTATAAGCCAAGGAGACAGTGGAAGGCAAATTGATCTTGAAGAAATTCAAGAGTCAAGTGGTGAAGGAACTTCAAACACTAGCCCTCAACTTGAGGAGGAAACTCCTGTTGAGCCAATTGACGAATCTGTACCTCTGAGGCGTTCCACGAGAGTTAGGAGTGCACCTGAGCATTACTATGGTTTCCATATTACTGCAGAAGGTGAGACACTTATTAGTGATGGGACACTAGTAGGTCTGGATGACCCTAACAACTACGAGGAAGCCATGGCAGGCCCTGAGTCTGCTAAATGGAAAGAGGCTATGGATAGCGAGATACAATCCATGTATGACAATCAAGTTTGGAACTTGGTTGAGAATGTACCAGGTCGTAAGACTGTAGGATGCAAATGGATGTTCAAGAAGAAGACCGACATGGATGGTAATGTACACACTTATAACGCTCGACTGGTCGCAAAGGGCTTCTCTCAAATTCCTGGAGTGGATTATGATGAGACCTTTTCTCCAGTAGCCAAGATTAAGACTATTAGGGTTATGTTAGCCATAACTGCATTTCATGACTATGAAATTTGGCAAATGGATGTTAAAACCGCTTTCCTTAATGGAAAGTTGGCTGAAGATGTTTACATGAGTCATGCAGAAGGTTTTGTCAGCAACGAGTACCCTAATAGAGTGTGTAAGCTTGAGAAATCCATTTATGGATTAAAGCAAGCACCTCGCAGATGGAATCTTTGCTTTGATGAAAACGTCAAGGAATTTGGCTTTTCTAGGAGTGAAGATGAATCTTGTGTGTATGTCAAGGCTAGTGGGAGTATAGTTAGCTTTTTGGTATTGTATGTGGATGACATACTACTCTTAGGAAACGACATCCCAACCTTGCAGGAAGTAAAGTCCTGGCTTGGGAAGTGTTTCGCTATGAAGGACCTTGGTGAAGCTGCCTATATTCTTGGGTTAAGGATCTTGAGAGATCGGAGTAAAAGACTAATTGGACTTAGTCAGAGTACCTACTTGGATAAGGTGCTGAAGAGATTCAGCATGCAGGACTCCAAGAAAGGAGAGTTACCCATCCAGAGTAACACCAGATTGAGTAAGACACAAATCCCTAGCACTGAGGCTGAGATAGCAGAAATGAGTCGAATACCTTATGCTTCGGCTGTAGGATCGATCATGTATGTTATGACGTGTACTCGACCTGATGTAGCCTTTTCCCTGAGCATGGTTAGCAGGTATCAGGGGAACCCTGGCAAGGCACACTGGACTGCGGTAAAGAATATCCTCAAGTACCTACGAAGGACTAAGGACTAGGTCCTTAACCTCGGTGGGAGTGATGACTTGAGAGTTGTAGGGTATAGTGATGCTAGCTTCCATACTGATAGGGATAATTTCCGCTCTCAGTCGGGCTGGGTCTTTACCCTAAACGGAGGAGCAATTTCTTGGAACAGTTCCAAGCAAGAGATAGTGGCTGATTCAACTTGCGAATCAGATTATATTGCATCGAGCGAGGTGGCAAAGGAGGCTATATGGCTAAAGAACTTCATCGGAGACCTTGGAGTTGTACCAGCTATTAAAGAGCCAATGGAAATTTTCTGTGATAGTGAAAGCATTGTTGCCTTAGCCAAGGGACCAAGGGATCACGGGAGATCCAGACACATCGACAGAAAATACCATTTTATTAGAAATCAAATAGAAGAAGGACTCCTCGTGGAAAAGAGGGTATCATCGGATGAGAACCCAGCAGATCCCCTCACGAAGGGACTGACTCGGGTTAAGCATCTCCAGCATGCTCGAAGCATAGGGCTGAAGGATGATATTAGATTTAGTAGTTAGATAATCTCGAAATTTGTAAAGTGTAATTGACATTAGATGATGAATAAAAGGTGTTTTATTTATGAGTAAAGTGTTGCTATCTCTTGTTAATCGTTTACTATATTTCTTTTGCATGTTTTGACTTCCAGAATAATGTTGTTTGGAATAACATATTATTCAAACCTCCACAGTCAGTCATATGTCGGAAGTAGGTATGAATCAAGACATTCATGATTGGTTGCATAGGTCTAAGGTGTTGGACAAGGCTACAACAATCATGAGTGCTCATAAGTTCTGAGTATTGGACTCAACCCACGCTCACTGGAATCACTTCATGGAATTCTATCTCGAGTGATCGTGAGACGGTAATATCATATAAGTCTTCAAACCTAGAGATATGATTTGTTACTTACAAGTTGGTTGTACATTGATTGTACGAAAAATGCATTGGTAACTCGATGTTATAAAACGTGCTTTTGTGTATAATTCAATGAGTGGTAGAACAAATATATGAGTTGAAGTTTATCTGTTCCTTCTTGGATTAGAAGTTAATATCTGGGCCCCTCGATGATTTTGTTTTGACCTATGTATCGGGCCCGATCAGAACTAAGTTGATGTGTTCAATTAAGTTCTTTGTCAAACAGATCGGAAATCAGGAAACAAACTGTTGGACAATAAGTAAGACATTGTTCCATGTATTTGTCCGACTGATATCTAGAACAGAGGATTATATGATCACTTATCTTAAATGGCGTACCATCATCTTCTCAGTTCCGAGAAACCTTGAAAAGAGCTATGATTGTCGATCGGTTCCTGAAGTTATACTTGCAGTAATAGTTATTAGACTTATCCAAGTGGGAGACTGTTGGATAAGGTGTCTAAGTCCATAACTATTTCTGGTATGTACTTGACCCGACCCGGCATGGTCCATTTGGGTTGCATGGCACCATGCAATTAGATAGACTAAATGAGAGAAATAACACTTGGAGATTATTAATATATTATAAGTTCTAATATATTAATAATATTATTTGATTAGTTTGAACAAGAATTGATTTAGAATTAATTAAGTGATCAAAAGATAACTAATTAAATATATGGGTTGATTATGTAAATCATCCATATCTTGTATAGTGGGCGGCTCCATGGATTATCAAGTTGGGTTCCACCCATAGGATGCTTCATGGATGGTCCATGGGAGTTACAAACCCATGGGTCATGGAAATGAAGAGTCATGACACATTAGGGTTTACATGGTGTAACCCTAGATGTGTCAACACTATATAAGGATTCCATTCTCCACCAAAATCGGCTACACATATGAAACAAGAGGGCTAGGACGATTTCAAGAAGGGTGTATTCTCTCAAAAGTCATTCCAAGAGTATTTGGTGTTGTGTGAAGCATTTGAGGCATCACACTTGGGGTGCTAGGCTCACAAGGTTTCAAGGATCATAAGCAACAACAAGGTAAGTTATTCTATCTATCATTCAAGTTAAAAATTGTTCCCCATGTATGCTAGATTGGAATATAGCCTTGGAATTCAACTTTGCATGATAATTAGACAAACATAGATCCAAGGTTATTAGGGTTGCATGTACACTTAGGAAGTGTTAGAATGCTCAAAACCTATCAGTCCTGGTATGCAAGGTAGGAGTATGAGTATCGGAAAGGCCATAAGATGCGAGTCGTTCCTACTAAGTTACCTTTATACTGGGAAAGGTTTCACTCTCCGATTTGGAGAGATTTGAGAACCGTTCGGAATGAATTACCCACAGAATTTGGCCCAATGGTCAAAATGTCAACTACCTTGAAAACAGTTGTTAGGGTAGCTAAGAACATAGAGGCCCAGATAAGAGAAAAGGGTCTAGAAAAAGATAAGGTAGGAGAGAAGCAGAAGTTTGAAGGACCTTCAAGGTCCAACAAGGAAACCAAATTCTCAAAGCTTGGAGGCGGAAATGGAGGTGAAGCGAGATGGTGTGATAAATGCAAGAAGAAGCATTGTGGGAAGTGCAACGAAGAAGTGACTTGTTACAAGTGTGGAAGGACTGGTCACTATTCCAAGGATTGCACACATAATGATAAAGTATGCTACGGATGTGGAGGTAAGGGTCACATGTCCAGAGATTGCCCGAGGAAAAATAAAGCAGCAAGACCAGAAATGCCACCAATGCCAAGGGCATTCCACATGATCCCCGATGAAGCGGAAAACAACACGAGAAACCAAGGATAAGGAATCTATACCCGAAGATCGAAATACAAGGTAGCCTAATAGATAAAACCACATGATGTAGCCTCTTAGAGGCATAGTCTAGGGTGAACTTGAACACCTATGTAATAGTTTCGAGAAATAATAAAGCCCTTGTTTTGTTATCTGATGTGTTAAACTGTTATGTGATTTTTCCTGTATGGTGACATGGAAAACTGCGAGACAATACTTGGGATGAGTATGAGTAGGTGTGAAAAGTAGTAGATGCATATACTACCGGAAGCACATGACTCACGCTTGGATCAGGGAAAGTCACAAGGTTACCAAGAAGCCAATAATTGAGTCTGTTTTATTCAAGCATGTAGTTACCATCGTTTCGGTAATGACTAAGAAGATTGTTGTTATTCTGACCCTAGTGGTCATATCAAATTGAGTCCGAATACGATGAGTATGTTACGTGGTTCAGAGAACCAAGTTCGATGTAGTATCTAACTTAAACCAAAAGATTGAAATGAAAGCTAACCCAGGGCGATCAGTAGAAGTATCGCGATGATTCTTAAAGAAGTTGGTAGCTAGAAATGCTACATATTAAAATGTGATTGTATCACATTAGAACATGAAGGAAGGTATACTCTATTTTGGAGTTTGAATCTAAGAGACCTAAGTCTAAAGCGTTGCAACATACGATGATAGGTCATTAGAATATGACACATAGATCCATAGTAGTAATAAAAGAACTTATCCCAAGTTCGTATCCAGTAAGGATCGAGATTGTGACTTGAAGGTCATAATTTGGAGTCTAGCCTGAGGAAGAGAGCAGGTGCACGATCGAGTACCGCTTACAGTCAATGAGTCTAAGACATAGACTTAAAGGAATATAGAAGTTACAATTATTACCTAGGATGAAGAGATGACATATGGAATCATTATACGAGCCATGTTTCGTTGATGATTCCGGGACGTAATCATCCTAAGGGGGAGATAATTGTAACGCCCGTAGATTCAGGCTAGTCAATTTAGAGGTAATAGGGGTTTAAAATGACTTTTCGACAAAATATTATTTTCCGTACATATAAAGAGCGTCGAAATCGGAGTTATAACGAAGAAGTTATGACCCGTCGATGTTTCGCGATGGAACCGACACGGCACCGGGAAGCGTAAATAGTGATTTTACGATGGAGGACTTTTTAGCCTTAGTGATCTAAATGAAAGTCATATAATATGTTAAACCGAGAAAATCCATAAAAAGAACGCCCAAATCTGACTTCGTATGAAGAAGTTATGATTTTTCTAAGATTCGGCTTAACAGTGCACGACCCAAAACTCGAATTTTAGTTCGAGCGGTTTTTGGCTTACGTGACTTAAATGAGAGTTTAAGATCTCATTAATAGGAACTTAACAGAAAAAGATAGACGAAAATAGAGTCCGTCTGAAGGAGTTACGAATTCTTCGTGGTCATTTAACAGTCTAAACGCCTCGTACTGTTAAATTTAAGATCAGTTGAGAATTAGCCGACGGAGTCAAAATGAAATTTGTAGATATTATTTTTACCTACGCGTGGATATAAATAACGTCTAAAATGGAGGTCGTATGTGAAAGTTACGAATTTTAGAAGTCGGAAGTGTGCTGTGCCAAAATGGGTGATGTGGCACAATCTTGGCCATTGCTTTCTCCCCAAGTCTTGCCACTAGATGGTGACATGTGGCACCAAGTTCAACCATTTTCACCCTATAAATAGAACCTCTCCCACCCTCATTTTCCTCACACCTTTCTCATTCTTTCTTCTCTTTACTATCTCTCTAGAACCTCTCTCTAGCCCCGAAACCCCCCGAAAAGCCTAGGGAACCTCCCTAGCACAAGGCGGAAGCCCCTGAGTGCTCGACGGCTCCGAGAAGAAGAGATTTTCCGCATGGGAAAGCTACTACAAGCAAAGCCTGGTTTTCTATAAAACCTACTGTAAGTGAGCTACGCCTACGCTATTTTTAATATAGTTTTTATTTAATTATATTAACGTTATTAAGAACATATAATAAGTAATTGGGCTATTATTATGGGTTATATAAGTATTATTTAACGGTTATATAATAGTAATAATAGCTAGACTATTAATTAGTCTCGGTGAATAATAGACTAAACTCTAGTGGTAATAATACTAGGTTTCGTCGAAGATTTTTTTTTTTCAAGAAGTGAAGCGTTGTCTGAGTTCGGAATCACCACCTTTTCAAGTGAGTGCATAGTTACTTTCATCTTACACATAGATATGAAGTGTTTTATATAAACTACGTGCTATGTGTGCATATTATCTGTATACTTGCTGTCTATGTTGGATGAATGTTTTTATATATGTTTTAGATGATTTAAATTGTATATGTATTTTATATACACGAATATGTTGGGTATGATACGTGTAGATGAATGATGAGAGATAAAAGATGATGTGAGTAAACATTGGCAACTATAGACTTAATGCCTAACTAATAAACATCGGCAGCTATGGACTTAGTGCCTATTGGACAAACACCGGTAGCTATGGATTTAGTACCTGTTAAGGAATTGGTAGCTATGGACTTAGTACCTATTAGATAAACACTGGTAGCTATGGATTTAGTACCTGATGAATAGACTATAGCAGCTATGGAATTAGTGCTTTATGAACGAACATTGGTAGCTATGGATTTAGTGCCAGTCCTATAACCCTGGAAGTAAGGGACTTCGGAATAAACGAATGTAGAATAGATGACTCTTAGGATAAATCCTTAAGAGTAAAGAAGATAATGGGGATGGGTAATTGGGTTGATTGTTTGATTGTTTAAACATAATAATTATATTATTGTGGGTTGAAAACCCTATGTACTCACCAGGTTTCCCAACCTGCCCCACTCAGTTTATTTATATCACAGGTGTTGATATGAAGTCACATTACACTGAGAGATTAAAGAGATGTAGATCACTAGTGTAAATAAATGTAAGTTCTGTTTATGCGTATGTTCATGTATTGACGATGACATCCCAAACGTTTTAAAATGAATAAAATACGTTTCTTCGAAAATGTTTTAATAACGTATTTATCGTGTTTTCCTGGGAACGAATTCCGCAACATTTTTATTAAAAGAAGAACTCCGATTTTTATAAAGCATAAACAAAATCGGTCTTTTTTGGCCGTGAAAATGGGGATTTCACAGTTGGTATTAGAGCATTAGTTTAAGCGAACTAGGAATATGGATTTATTTCTAGACTTAAACTTAGAATGCTAAGCGATGATTGTGAGGTGTGAGCACTAGCTTAATTTAGGAATGATGCCTAAATTGCTTTTATGTGCTAAATGATTTGTTATGCTATAGTTTGATCGGATCTATGGTCTGTTGCCGACCGGATCTGGAAACCTTATGTGTTTAGGATTCTAAACGTACGAATACGATATTAGAACTAGCATATAAACGTTTCGAAGTGATAAGGATGATTTAAACGTCAATCCGAAATAAAGATCTAGATTCACCTTATTCGGTGTATAGATCAAGATGGCAAGGACCCGTATTGGAAACATAAACGCAAATGGAAATAGGAACCAACCCCCTCAACCCCCAGTGGTTCAGCAAATACCTGTTGTAGAAGAAGTTGCACCTGAGCCAGTCACCATGGATGAAGTTCAAGCCATGATTCGGGCTATGCTAGCTGAACAAAGGGAAGAAATGAGACAGATGTTCCACGAAAATAGGGACGAACCTACCATACATGTTGAGCCGACCGAGCCAATTCCCGAACAATCTGAGGAAGGGAACTACAGCCGCCAAGCGAGTCAAATGGGGACTCAAGGCGAACGAAGGGAAGGCCCGAAGGGGAGAAACGACAAGGATGGGCAAATGTACAAGAATTTCCTAAGTGCGAAACCACCGAGTCTCTCAGGAAGCCCGAAGCCGGTTGAGATTATGGATTGGATCTCCAAGATGGAGATGGTGTTTGAGAGCTACGATTGTAACGAGAAACAGAAAACCGTCTTCGCTGTAAGACAACTAAAAACTGGAGTCTTGAGCTGGTGGAAGCTATTGGCAGATACGATGCCACGAGGAGAAGCCTTAAGGATGTCATGGGAAGAGTTCTTGGAACAGTTGAAAATGCAATACTGCTCGGAGATAGATCTGATAGACCTAAACAACGAGTTTCAGAACCTGAAGAAAGGGAAGATGAGTGTTGATGAGTATTCCACCGCATTCACCGAGAGGATGAAGCTATTCCCCTACTTGGTGCCTACTGAACTCTCCAAGATTGATAGGTTTGCTAACGGATTACCCACAGACTTTGGCCCAATGGTCAAAATGGAAACTACCTTGAAAACAGTTGTTAGGGAAGCTAAGAACATAGAGGCCCAGATAAGAGAAAAGTGTCTAGAAAAAGATAAGGTAGGAGAGAAGCAGAAGTTTGAAGGACCTTCAAGGTCCAACAAGGAAACCAAATTCTCAAAGCTTAGAGGAGGAAATGGAGGTAAAGCGAGATGGTGTAATAAATGCAAGAAGAAGCATTGTGGGAAGTGCAACGAAGAAGTGACTTGTTACAAGTGTGGAAGGACTGGTCACTATTCCAAGGATTGCACACATAATGATAAAGTATGCTACGGATGTGGAGGTAAGGGTCACATGTCCAGTGACTGCCCGAGGAAAAATAAAGCAGCAAGACCAGAAATGCCACCAAGGCCAAGGGCATTCCACATGATCCTCGACGAAGCGGAAAACAACGCGAGAAACCAAGGATAAGGAATCTATACCTGAAGATCGAGTTACGAGGTAGCCTAATAGATAAAACCACATGATGTAGCCTCTTAGAGGCATAGTCTAGGGTGAACTTGAACACCTATGTAATAGTTTCGAGAAATAATAAAGCCCTTGTTTTGTTATCTGATGTGTTAAACTGTTATGTGATTTTTCCTGTATGGTGACATGGAAAACTGCGAGACAATACTTGGGACGAGTATGAGTAGGTGTGAAAGGTAGTAGATGCATATACTACCGGAAGCACATGACTCACGCTTGGATCAGGGAAAGTCACAAGGTTACCAAGAAGCCAATAATTGAGTCTGTTTTATTCAAGCATGTAGTTACCATCATTTTGGTAATGACTAAGAAGATTGTTGTTATTCTAACCCTAGTGGTCATATCAAATTGAGTCCGAATACGATGAGTATGTTACGTGGTTCAGAGAACCAAGTTCGATGTAGCATCTAACTTAAACCAAAAGATTGAAATGAAAGCTAACCCAGGGCAATCAGTAGAAGTATCGCGATGATTCTTAAAGAAGTTGGTAGCTAGAAATGCTACATATTAAAATGTGATTGTATCACATTAGAACATGAAGGAAGGTATACTCTGTTTTGGAGTTTGACTCTAAGAGACCTAAGTCTAAAGCGTTGCAACATACGATGATAGGTCATTAGAATATGACACATAGATCCATAGTAGTAATAAAAGAACTTATCTCAAGTTCGTATCCAGTAAGGATCAAGATTGTGACTTGAAGGTCATAATTTGGAGTCTAGCTTGAGGAAGAGAGCAGGTGCACGATCGAGTACCGCTTACAGTCAATGAGTCTAAGAGATAGACTTGAAGGAATATAGAAGTTACAATTATTACCTAGGATGAAGAGATGACATATGGAGTCATTATACGAGCCATGTTTCGTTGATGATTCCAGGACGTAATCATCCTAAGGGGAAGATAATTGTAATGCCCGTAGATCCGGGCTAGTCAATTTAGAGGTAATAGGGGTCGAAAATGAATTTTCGACAAAAGATTATTTTTCGTACATATAAAGAGCGTCGAAATCGGAGTTATAACGAAGAAGTTATGACCCGTCGATGTTTCGCGACGGAACCGGCACGGCACCGGGAAGCGTAAATAGTGATTTTACGATGGAGGACTTTTTAGCCTTAGTGATCTAAAAGAAAGTCGTATAATATGTTAAACCGAGAAAATCCATAAAAAGAACGCCCAAATCTGACTTCGTATGAAGAAGTTATGATTTTTCTAAGATTCGGCTTAACAGTGCACGACCCGAAACTCGAATTTTAGTTCAAGCGGTTTTTAGCTTACATGACTTAAATGAGAGTTGAAGATCTCATTAATAGGAACTTAACAGTAAAAAGACGGACGAAAATAGAGTTTGTATGAAGGAGTTACGAATTCTTCGCGGTCATTTAATAGTCTAAACGCCTCGTACTGTTACGGATTTTAGAAGTCAGAAGTGTGCTGTGCCAAAATGGGTGATGTGGCACAATCTTGGCCATTGCTTTCTCCCCAAGTCTTGCCACTAGATGGTGACATGTGGCACCAAGTTCAACCATTTTCACCCTATAAATAGAACTTCTCCCACCCTCATTTTCCTCACACCTTTCTCATTCTTTCTTCTCTTTACTATCTCTCTAGAACCTCTCTCTAGCCCCGAAACCCCCCGAAAAGCCTAGAGAACCTCCCTAGCACAAGGCGGAAGCCCCTGAGTGCTCTACGGCTCCGAGAAGAAGAGATTTTCTGCATGGGAATGCTGCTACAAGCAAAGCCTGGTTTCTATAAAACCTACTATAAGTGAGCTACGCCTACGCTATTTTTAATATAGTTTTTATTTAATTATATTAACGTTATTAAGAACATATAATAAGTAATTGGGCTATTATTATGGGTTATATAAGTATTATTTAACGGTTATATAATAGTAATAATAGATAGACTATTAATTAGTCTCGGTGAATAATAGACTAAACTCTAGTGGTAATAATACTAGGTTTCGTCGAAGAATTTTTTTTTTTCAAGAAGTGAAGCGTTGTCTGAGTTCGGAATCACCACCTTTTCAAGTGAGTGCATAGTTACTTTCATCTTACACATAGATATGAAGTGTTTTATATAAACTACGTGCTATGTGTGCACATTATCTGTATACTTGCTGTAGCATGTGAATTTTCGGACATTCCCGTAGCATGTGAATTTCCGGACGTGTTTCCTGAAGATCTCCCGGGAGTACCCCCAGAGAGACAGGTTGAGTTTCGAATCGACCTTATTCCAGGAGCAACTCCTCTCGCTAAATCACCCTACCGGCTGGCTCCTGCCGAGATGCAGGAATTATCCAGCCAACTCAGCGAACTTTTGGACAAGGGATTTATCCGAGCTAGCTACTCGCCGTGGGGAGCTCCGGTGCTCTTTGTCAAAAAGAAGGACGGATCCTTCAGAATGTGCATCAATTACAGAGAGTTGAATAAACTCACTGTTAAAAACCGCTACTCACTCCCACGAATCGATGATCTATTCGACCAGCTCCAAGGAGCTAGTTATTTCTCCAAAATAGATGTACGGTCTGGATACCACCAACTCAAGGTCCGAGAAGAGGATATTCCCAAAACTGCTTTCCGAACCCGCTATGGACATTATGAATTCGTCGTAATGCCCTTCGGTCTAACAAATGCACCTGCCGCATTTATGGACCTAATGAATCGAATCTGTCGACCGTTCCTTGACAACTTCGTCATTGTATTTATCGATGACATCCTCGTCTATTCTCGAAGCAAAGAGGAGCATGGCCAACATCTACGACAAATTCTGGACACCCTGCGATCGGAAAAGCTTTACGCCAAACTCTCCAAGTGTGAGTTCTGGCTTCGGAGTGTGAATTTCCTAGGCCACGTGGTTAGCCAAGACGGAATTCATGTGGACCCCTCTAAGGTCAAAGCTGTGGAAGGATGGGCAACCCCGACTACGCCCACAGAAATTCGTCAGTTCTTAGGCCTAGCAGGCTACTATAGGAGATTCATCCAAAACTTCTCCAGGATCGCCAAGCCGCTTACCTTGCTTACGCAAAAGGGCGTGCCATTCAAGTGGACATACCGACAAGAGATTGCGTTTCGAACCTTGAAGCAAGCTCTCTGTAGCGCTCCTGTATTATCTTTGCCTGAAGGAACGGAAGATTTTGTGGTCTACTGTGACGCGTCGAATCAGGGCTTAGGTTGTGTTCTTATGCAACGTGGAAGAGTGATAGCATATGCGTCCCGCCAACTAAAGACGCACGAGGTAAATTACACGACCCATGACCTAGAACTGGGAGCCGTGGTCTTTGCTCTAAAAATTTGGAGGCACTACCTGTACGGTACAAAGTGCACCATCTTCACGGACCACAAGAGCCTCCAACACATCTTGAATCAGAAGGAGCTGAACATGAGACAGCGAAGATGGGTGGAATTACTAAACGACTACGAATGCGAGATCAAGTACCATCCAGGTAAGGCCAACGTGGTAGCTGATGCATTAAGTCGAAAAGAGTACACTAATCGCCGTACGAAAACGCACTCGATAACCATTCAATCTCATCTGGCCACTCAAATTGCATCAGTCCAGCCGGAGGCTATGAATGCGGAAAATAGAGCAAGCGAAGCATTGCGCGGAATGGAAAAGAACCTGGAAGCAAAGAAGAATGGAGTATACTATTTCATGAACCGTATTTGGGTCCCTAAACTTGGAGGGTTCAGGGATGTTGTCATGAAGGAAGCCCACAAGACGCGATACTCCATTCATCCCGGTTCCGATAAGATGTATTTGGACATTAAACAACACTATTGGTGGCCTAACATGAAGGCGGAAATCGCGACTTATGTCAGTAAGTGCCTTACGTGCGCCAAAGTAAAGGTGGAATACCAAAAACCCTCAGGATTGTTACAGCAACCGGAAATTCCTGAGTGGAAATGGGAAGGGATTTCTATGGATTTCGTGACCAAGCTACCCAAAACGTCGGATGGATTAGATACCATATGGGTAATAATTGACCGACTGACGAAATCTGCCCATTTCCTGCCAATTAAGGAATCGTACAAGATGGAGAGATTGACGCGTTTATACATTCGAGAGATCGTGAGACTTCACGGAATGCCAACATCTATCATCTCGGATAGGGACAGTAGGTGAACGTCCCGATTTTGGCAATCACTCCATAAGGCGATGGGAACAAACCTCGATATGAGCACCGCTTATCATCCACAAACGGATGGTCAAAGCGAGCGAACCATCCAAACGCTCGAAGATATGCTCCGCGCATGCGTGATAGACTTTGGAAAGTCTTGGGATACCCACCTACCCTTAATCGAATTCTCATACAACAATAGTTACCATTCGAGCATCAAGGTGGCTCCTTTCGAAGCACTTTACGGACGTAAATGTAGATCACCGTTATGTTGGGCTGAAGTAGGTGACACCCAGCTAGCAAAAACACATGCGTCGGACAAAGCACTAACGGGACCGGAGATCATCCGTGAAACCACGGATAAGATCGTTCAAATCAGAGCTCGATTGCAAGCATCGCGTGACCGACAAAAGAGCTACGCTGACAAACGGCGAAAGCCCTTAGAATTTCAGGTCAGTGATCGAGTACTGTTAAAAGTCTCGCCCTGGAAAGGGGTTATACGTTTCGAAAAACGGGGAAAACTAAATCCGCGATACATTGGACCTTTCGAAATCGTCGCCCGAATTGGTCCAGTAGCATACAGACTGCAATTACCCGCAGAGCTAAACGGTGTACACCCCGTGTTCCATGTCTCTAACCTAAAGAAGTGCCTATCAGATGAAACCCTTGTCATTCCTCTTGACGAAATCGAAATCAATGAGAATCTCCTGTTCGTCGAAGAACCAATCGAAATCATGGACAGGGAGGTAAAGCGTACTAAACAGAGCCGCATCCCAATCGTGAAGGTACGGTGAAGCGCAAAGCGTGGACCAGAATTCACTTGGGAACGCGAAGATCAAATGAAGCAAAAGTACCCTCACCTATTCTAGCATTCTCAAATCTAGCTTTCCAACAGAATTTCGGGACGAAATTCCCTCTAACGGGGGGATGATGTCACAACTGGAAATTTTGTGTCTTGTAAACTATACACTCAAGCTAAAGTGAATCAAAAGCTTAAGAACATGTGTAACACCCATGATTGTAACAACAAAATTTCAATCAAATACACCATACAATCATTCAAATGGTCAACAAACAATTGGAAACCCTAGAAGTTCTTATTTAGGTCCACTTTGGACTAGAACTCCCTTATTGGATCCAAATGGACCAATAAGCTTCCAATTGGACTATCATGGGCTTAGAACCCTAATTGGGCTCTAATTGGACCCACATTCATTTATTTCAATATTATGGGCCATATTGGCCCTAGAATGAAATAAATTGAAAGCTTTGATCCATGATTAACCTAATCTAGCTTATTAAAACATAAAAATCACAATTTTATTTTATAAGGCCAATAAATACCTAAGACTAACTCTAATATTGGGCTTAGGAGCAAAAAGCCCAAATTTTCCTTTTTCCTTCCATGTTTTCGGCCCAAAACAAGCCCAAGAGAAAGGTTTGACTTTCTCATGCCACCTCACTATTAACTAAAGGACTTCCATGCAAGAAACTCATATCTCCATGCAAACCTCACCTCAAATATCATTTCTTCTTCCTCTCTCTCTCACTCTCGGCCGAGCAAACACACACACACCACAAAAATCTCTTCCAAACTCTCTAAGTCTAGAATAACAATCCTCCCTCCTTCTTCAAAATTTTCATGAATCTAAGAAGATTTCAAGAGGATCTTGCAAGTTAATCATCATCTTAGGTAAGTTTTTACTTATATCCATGATCTAGCTACTTCACTCCACCAAAAACCTCTTCTAAATCTATTCCAACTCATGATCTTGTACCTTAGAAACACCTCAAGGCCGAGATCTTCATCAAGGGGTGCTAAGGCCGAAAATCACCAAACTTTCTTCCATATTCTCTTCAAAAACCGAAAGCTTCAAACAAGGTGAGCTTCATACCCCCTATTTTCGGTTTTCATGAGTTTTTTTTTTTTTTTTTTGGGGGGGGGGGGAATACAAGTGAAAGTGTAGATCTATATGTATTTTGTATGCTTGGTATGATTCCATGCTTATATGTGTGATTTTTGTGTGTTATAATGTTGGATATAGTCATAAAACCCCTCAAAACCGAGATATACCTCTAGTTAAAAGACTCTAGCATCAATTATGCTTCTACATACAAAGTATTTCTAGAAAAGTGGTTATATGGTTTAGTAACAATTTCTTTGAGCTAAAAACACCATTTTTGGACCTAAAATGCGAAAAATACAAACTTTAAGGGCCTAAATTGACAAATCACGAACTTTGATGGTTGAACTATGTCAAAACAGTTTCAATAAAGAAATTTCTGGAAATATACTTATTTAGAGGATTAAAAACATAACCTTCAAGCTTAATGGGCTAAAAATGACATTTTAGGCCCAATGAGGCCCATTATGCGAGATTTTCTGTTTTGGAGGGTCAAAACTACATTTTCCTGTAAAACAGTGGACTATAAGTGTTCCAAGTCCTTTTCAAAGGTTTAAAATGCTTTTTAAATTTAAAAAGGACTAAAGTTGCAAAAAATTTTCAAATTGGGCCAAAATTGTCAAACTTTCGAAAAAGAAGGGTTATAGCCGAGAAAAACTGAAATTCAGGGACTTAAGCTGTTTTCTATGAAAAATATGCTGGAAAATACTTATTTCAATAATTTTTAGTATTAAAATGTCAAGAAAATTGATTTAAGGACCAAACCGGAAAGTTTTTAAATGAAGGGTTGAAAAAGTAAATTTTTACAAATAATGAGGGGCTGAAAACAGAAAATTCTCAAGACTAGTTCAATACATGAAAATTTATCCAATGATGATACCACAACTATCGACGAAATACAATACATTACAACACCAAAAGTCGTTGTCAAACGAATTGGTTAGGTCTCGAACCAATAAAAATCCGAAATTACTAACACGACGACACTATGACATTACGACATTACAATAACGATTGGGAAGTCACTATACATGCGAGTGTGCACAGACGTCTACGCACCACCTTTGGGCCCCAAAAGTGTAAAATCTTGTTCGTTGAGCCTAGCTAGCCCAATGACCTGATCTTAAGGCCCGAAGACCTCTCTCTTACGAAGTGTTGGGTTTCACCGATCCGACATAACGTAAAAGGACTTTCAATGGCTTGTATACTACTGGTCCCCAAGGGTCCTTTGGTATTGCTAGTAAAGTCTATCTTTTCATGCGAGGCGGGTCTGGTACCCCTCGTACCTTTTATCCCCAACCGGCTAATGGAGTTATTGAGGCCTTCGTGTCCTCGTTCTCTTCGGGTGTGGGACTACACGTAGTCAGGGCGGTTGGAGAACGTGATTAGTACAGACGACGCCTTCAGGATCGTTAGTATCGCTATAGACTAGTCGTTTGTGTAACGTGTGTTTGTAGCAAATAATCACGCTCAACAATAATCCAACGTCGCCTGGTACCGACAACTTCACACGTTGCAATTGTTTCAATGTACGAATTAGGAAAACATCGGGTTTTCCTAGGGTATTTCAATACATACGGATTCGGAATACACACAAATTTTAGATGAACAAATTTTACAAGTATAGAAACAAACAAGCATACCTATGGATCTTCACACATTTTTGACTTTACTATTTTCAGAAAATATCGGATTTTCTGGTGTTTCTCAAAACATTACAAACATTGGATTTCAAACATTACTTATGAACTCACCAACGTTTTTCAAAATACTTGTATTCTTAGGTAACAGATAAAGTGGAGGATGAATTGTACTCTATGACATTTTGCTGTGGTTTAATTTAGTAGCAAACAGTTATTTTTGAGAATGTCATGTTTTGGGAACAATGTAATGGATGTAAACGCTACCAGTTGTATCATTCCAAATGTTGGTGATGTATAATATTATGTTTCATGTATATGCAATGTGATGGTATTCAATTGAGTCACGATAGCCCTCGGACGTTTCCGCCGTCTGGTTCGGGGGTGTGACAGGTTGGTATCAGAGCCTTGTTTATAGTGAACTAGCATATCTAGCCACACTTGGATATGCAACTATAAACCAAAAAGAGGGACTAACATAACTCTGAACAAAACAAGTGAATAAAACACCCTTGCTTGCACTAGGAATAGGAACATAACGCCGAACCAAACAAAAATAATACTAGTGTCTCGGTTAATTCGGGAACTGTTCTTAGTGATACCAAGGAGTGAATGCAGCCTGATCAACTACATTCTCTCCAACGTAAAACTAACACACGTCCTGATGAGATTGGGATTTCTAGGGAATCTAAAACCATACCCCTACCACCGAAAAGAGAACGCCTGTTTAGCTTGTGCAATAGCGGTAGAGTCATAGGAAAGTGATAGCTTATTCGTATACTTTCTCCCAGTCTTCATGGAAGGAGAGCATCAGGGCATTCAGTTTCACCAAGCCTTAGGAGCACACGGGATACTCGAAGACGAACCAGAGGGGAATCAGGAGGGAGTCCACGACGTTGAACCTGACGAATACATGGACACCGACTACGAGTTCGAGGAGACCGACGATGACATGGGGGAGGATCAGGCCCCGGATATAGATCACATCGCATCTCCTGTTAGCGAAGCGCAACAGGATCACCACGTCCCACCAGTGAATCCCGCGAGGGAAAATCGCTTCCCAGAAGCCGAGATTGCCGACTTGCAGCAACAACTGTTCGCCATGGAAGCACGTGCCGTGCAAGCAGAGCTGGAGAGGGATGAGGTCATTGTAGACATGACTGAGATGGCTCAGTTGTTGGCTCAGCACTTCGGCATATAATTTCACCGTTATAGTAGGACGCAGCTCATCGCGGTTAGGGATAGACTTATCATAGTAGGTCGTTAGGAAATATGCTATGTACTCCGACTCTATGTTTAAGTGACTACACTACTCATAGAGTCGTTATGCTGTCGAACTAGTATCACTCATGTATGCTCCTACGAACAAATTTTCATGTATCAAATGTGGATAATATTAATAAATTTTTATGTGTTCTATTACGATATTGCAAATTGCTATGTGTTGAGAAATTATTATTGATTGGTCAATGGTAGTAGTGTTTAAGTTCGTACCCTGCACCTAGTCAGTAGGATCACGACCTCACCGAAACAACATACCCTCAACATCTTTCCGTATTGTGACAGAAAGATGCCTCTCCGACCTGCTCGCGGAGACCCAGGACCAACCCCACCTGAAGTTGACTCAGCCGCTTTCCAGGCGGCTGTATCTGCAGCAGTCACTGCAGCGATTGCGCAAATTCAACAAGGGAACAATGGAGGAGTCAATGGGCAAGGATCCGGAAGTTCAAACAATGGAATGAATCAAGGACTCACCAAGACATGTACCTACAAGGACTTCACAAACGCCAAACCACGAACTTTTAATGGCACTGGAGGGGTGATCACTCTTAAGCGATGGATCGAAAAGGTAGAGTCGGTATTCGAGATATGCGACTGCCCTGAGCACATGAAGGTGAAGTTCGCAGCCTGCACTTTTGTGGATCAAGCACTCACCTGGTGGAACGGACATGTAGAATCCATGACACTCCTTGTAGCCAACTCTATGCCGTGGATAGAGATGAAAGAAATGTTAATGGCAGAGTACTGCCCACGAGGCGAAATACAGAAGATGGAACAAGAACTATGGAACCTCACTGTGCAGAACGCGAATATCGATGCCTACATATCGAGATTTAGCGAACTATCTCTGTTGTGCCCGGGTATGATCGCCTCGGAAGGAAAGAAGATTGAGCGATTCATCTGGGGACTCACATCACTAATTCAAGGGAATGTGATAGCTGCAAACCCCGAAAACATTTAACAGTGCAAAAAGATTGGCAAAAAGATTGTATGACCATAACAACAAAAAGGGAGAGAAGCCAATGGAGACTGAGAAGACGAAGGAAAGTGATGGCAAGAGGGGAAAGAATAATAAGCGGAAGGGGCGCCAGGGCCCCGACACCTCCAAGAAGCAGCAGACAATGGTGGTTAATGCTGTTACCGCACCGGTTCCAGCCGCGCCACATGCTCCAACCTCAGCCACTTCAAATGCTTCCAGACCTTATTCCGGTAATCTTCCCAAATGCAACAAGTGCGGTTTCCATCACTATGGAGAATGCAAGGTTTTTCAGTGCACCCGTTGCAACCGAAGGGGTCACACCGCAAAGTACTGCAAGGCTTACCCTCCCCATAACCAAAATCAGGGAACCAACAACAACAACCCTCGCAACAACAACAACACCCATGCCAGCGGCAATAACGCAGGGCCTAGCTACACCTGCTTCGGATGTGGAAAGACTGGACACATCCGCCGAGACTGTCCTAACAACAACAATTTAAGAAATGGAGGAACAGGAAGGATGTTGACCATGGGTCAGGGTGAGGCCCTTAAAGACCCCTCTGTTGTTACCGGTACGTTTCCCTTAAACCACGCTTATGCATGCATCTTATTTGACACCGGAGCGGAACGAAGCTTCGTAAGCAATAAGTTTAAGCATTTATTAAGACAACTACCCCAAAAGCTAAATGAAACCTATACGGTGGAAATGGCCAATGGGATAACCGAATCCACTGGGGAAATCTACACCGGATGTACCCTAACTCTTAATCAACACGTCTTTCGAATAGATCTAATGCCAGTGTCAATTAGGAGTTTCGATGTGATCATCGGCATGGACTGGTTAAGCCCCCACCATGCCGAAATTATGTGCCATGAGAAGGCCGTTCGTCTTCGCCTCCCAAATCACGAAACCCTGGTAATTTACGGAGACAAATCTAGCATGAACCTTCGCCTCGTTTCGTGCATCAAAGCACAGAAGTATCTAAGAAGGAACAATTTGGCGTTCCTAGCTCACGTGGTGGATAAAACCAAGGAGGAGATTAACGTTCGAGACATTCCCGTAGCATGTGAATTTCCGGACGTGTTTCCTGAAGATCTCCCGGGAGTACCCCCAGAGAGACAGGTTGAGTTTCGAATCGACCTTATTCCAGGAGCAACTCCTCTCGCTAAATCACCCTACCATCTGGCTCCTGCCGAGATGCAGGAATTATCCAGCCAACTCAACGAACTTTTGGACAAGGGACTTATCCGACCTAGCTACTCGCCGTGGGGAGCTCCGGTGCTCTTTGTCAAAAAGAAGGACGGATCCTTCAGAATGTGCATCGATTACAGAGAGTTGAATAAACTCACTGTTAAAAACCGCTACCCACTCCCACGAATCGATGATCTATTCGACCAGCTCCAAGGAGCTAGTTATTTCTCCAAAATAGATGTACGGTCTGGATACCACCAACTCAAGGTCCGAGAAGAGGATATTCCCAAAACCGCTTTCCGAACCCGCTATGGACATTATGAATTCGTCGTAATGCCCTTCGGTCTAACAAATGCACCTGCCGCATTTATGGACCTAATGAATCAAATCTGTCGACCGTTCCTTGACAACTTCGTCATTGTATTTATCGATGACATCCTCGTCTATTCTCGAAGCAAAGAGGAGCATGGCCAACATCTACGACAAATTCTGGACACCCTGCGATCGGAAAAGCTTTACGCCAAACTCTCCAAGTGTGAGTTCTGGCTTCGGAGTGTGAATTTCCTAGGCCATGTGGTTAGCCAAGACGGAATTCATGTGGACCCCTCTAAGGTCAAAGCTGTGGAAGGATGGGCAACCCTGACTACACCCATAGAAATTCGTCAGTTCTTAGGCCTAGCAGGCTACTATAGGAGATTCATCCAAAACTTCTCCAGGATCGCCAAGCCGCTTACCTTGCTTACGCAAAAGGGCGTGCCATTCAAGTGGACATACCGACAAGAGATTGCGTTTCGAACCTTGAAGCAAGCTCTCTGTAGCGCTCCTGTATTATCTTTGCCTAAAGGAACGGAAGATTTTGTGGTCTACTGTGACGCGTCGAATCAGGGCTTAGGTTGTGTTCTTATGCAACGTGGAAGAGTGATAGCATATGCGTCCCGCCAACTAAAGACGCACGAGGTAAATTACACGACCCATGACCTAGAAATGGGAGCCGTGGTCTTTGCTCTAAAAATTTGGAGGCACTACCTGTACGGTACAAAGTGCACCATCTTCACGGACCACAAGAGCCTCCAACACATCTTGAATCAGAGGGAGCTGAACATGAGACAACGAAGATGGGTGGAATTACTAAACGACTACGAATGCGAGATCAGTTACCATCCAGGTAAGGCCAACGTGGTAGCTGATGCATTAATTCGAAAAGAGTACACTAATCGCCGTACGAAAACGCACTCGATAACCATTCAATCTCATCTGGCCACTCAAATTGCATCAATCCAGCCGGAGGCTATGAAAGCGGAAAATAGAGCAAGCGAAGCATTGCGCGGAATGGAAAAGAACCTGGAAGCAAAGGAGAATGGAGTATACTATTTCATGAACCGTATTTGGGTCCCTAAACTTGGAGGGTTCAGGGATGTTGTCATGAAGGAAGCCCACAAGACGCGATACTCCATTCATCCCGGTTCCGATAAGATGTATTTGGACATTAAACAACACTATTGGTGGCCTAACATGAAGGCGGAAATCGCGACTTATGTCAGTAAGTGCCTTACGTGCGCCAAAGTAAAGGTGGAATACCAAAAACCCTCAGGATTGTTACAGCAACCGGCAATTCCTGAGTGGAAATGGGAAGGGATTTCTATGGATTTCGTGACCAAGCTACCCAAAACGTCGGATGGATTAGATACCATATGGGTAATAATTGACCGACTGACGAAATCTGCCCATTTCCTGCCAATTAAGGAATCGTACAAGATGGAGAGATTGACGCGTTTATACATTCGAGAGATCGTGAGACTTCACGGAATACCAACATCTATCATCTCGGATAGGGACAGTAGGTGAACGTCCCGATTTTGGCAATCACTCCATAAGGCGATGGGAACAAACCTCGATATGAGCACCGCTTATCATCCACAAACGGATGGTCAAAGCGAGCGAACCATCCAAACGCTCGAAGATATGCTCCGCGCATGCGTGATAGACTTTGGAAAGTCTTGGGATACCCACCTACCCTTAATCGAATTCTCATACAACAATAGTTACCATTCGAGCATCAAGGTGGCTCCTTTCGAAGCACTTTACGGACGTAAATGTAGATCACCGTTATGTTGGGCTGAAGTAGGTGACACCCAGCTAGCAAAAACACATGCGTCGGACAAAGCACTAATGGGACCGGAGATCATTCGTGAAACCACGGAAAAGATCGTTCAAATCAGAGCTCGATTGCAAGCATCGCGTGACCGACAAAAGAGCTACGCTGACAAACGGCGAAAGCCCTTAGAATTTCAGGTCGGTGATCGAGTACTGTTAAAAGTCTCGCCCTGGAAAGGGGTTATACGTTTCGGAAAACAGGGAAAACTAAATCCGCGATACATTGGACCTTTCGAAATCGTCGCCCGAATTGGTCCAGTAGCATACAGACTGCAATTACCCGTAGAGCTAAACGGTGTACACCCCGTGTTCCATGTCTCTAACCTAAAGAAGTGCCTATCAGATGAAACCCTTGTCATTCCTCTTGACGAAATCGAAATCAATGAGAATCTCCTGTTCGTCGAAGAACCAATCGAAATCATGGACAGGGAGGTAAAGCGTACTAAACAGAGCCGCATCCCAATCGTGAAGGTACGGTGGAGCGCAAAGCGTGGACCAGAATTCACTTGGGAACGCGAAGATCAAATGAAGCAAAAGTACCCTCACCTATTCTAGCATTCTCAAATCTAGCTTTCCAACAGAATTTCGGGACGAAATTCCCTCTAACGGGGGGATGATGTCACAACTGGAAATTTTGTGTCTTGTAAACTATACACTTAAGCTAAAGTGAATCAAAAGCTTAAGAACATGTGTAACACCCATGATTGTAACAACAAAATTTCAATCAAATACGCCATACAATCATTCAAATGGTCAACAAACAATTGGAAACCCTAGAAGTTCTTATTTAGTTCCACTTTGGACTAGAACTCCCTTATTGGATCCAAATGGACCAATAAGCTTCCAATTGGACTATCATGGGCTTAGAACCCTAATTGGGCTCTAATTGGACCCACATTCATTTATTTCAATATTATGGGCCATATTGGCCCTAGAATGAAATAAATTGAAAGCTTTGATCCATGATTAACCTAATCTAGCTTATTAAAACATAAAAATCACAATTTTATTTTATAAGGCCAATAAATACCTAAGACTAACTCTAATATTGGGCTTAGGAGCAAAAAGCCCAAATTTTCCTTTTTCCTTCCATGTTTTCGGCCCAAAACAAGCCCAAGAGAAAGGTTTGACTTTCTCATGCCACCTCACTATTAACTAAAGGACTTCCATGCAAGAAACTCATATCTCCATGAAAACCTCACCTCAAATATCATTTCTTCTTCCTCTCTCTCTCACTCTCGGTCGAGCAAACACACACACACCACAAAAATCTCTTCCAAACTCTCTAAGTCTAGAATAACAATCCTCCCTCCTTCTTCAAAATTTTCGTGAATCTAAGAAGCTTTCAAGAGGATCTTGCAAGTTAATCATCATCTTAGGTAAGTTTTTACTTATATCCATGATCTAGATACTTCACTCCACCAAAAACCTCTTCTAAATATATTCCAACTCATGATCTTGTACCTTAGAAACACCTCAAGGCTGAGATCTTCATCAAGGGGTGCTAAGGCCGAAAATCACCAAACTTTCTTCCATATTCTCTTCAAAAACCGAAAGCTTCAAACAATGTGAGCTTCATACCCCCTATTTTCGGTTTTCATGAGTTTTTTTTTTTGGGGGGGGGGGGGGGAATACAAGTGAAAGTGTAGATCTATATGTATTTTGTATGCTTGGTATGATTCCATGCTTATATGTGTGATTTTTGTGTGTTATAATGTTGGATATAGTCATAAAACCCCTCAAAACCGAGATATACCTCTAGTTAAAAGACTCTAGCATCAATTATGCTTCTACATACAAAGTATTTCTAGAAAAGTGGTTATATGGTTTAGTAACAATTTCTTTGAGCTAAAAACACCATTTTTGGACCTAAAATGCGAAAAATACAAACTTTAAGGGCCTAAATTGACAAATCACGAACTTTGATGGTTGAACTATGTCAAAACAGTTTCAATAAAGAAATTTCTGGAAATATACTTATTTAGAGGATTAAAAACATAAACTTCAAGCTTAATGGGCTAAAAATGACATTTTAGGCCCAATGAGGCCCATTATGCGAGATTTTCTGTTTTGGAGGGTCAAAACTACATTTTCCTGTAAAACAGTGGACTATAAGTGTTCCAAGTCCTTTTCAAAGGTTTAAAATGCTTTTTAAATTTAAAAAGGACTAAAGTTGCAAAAAAATTTCAAATTGGGCCAAAATTGTCAAACTTTCGAAAAAGAAGGGTTATAGCCGAGAAAAACTGAAATTCAGGGACTTAAGCTGTTTTCTATGAAAAATATGCTGGAAAATACTTATTTCAATAATTTTTAGTATTAAAATGTCAAGAAAATTGATTTAAGGACCAAACCGGAAAGTTTTTAAATGAAGGGTTGAAAAAGTAAATTTTTACAAATAATGAGGGGCTGAAAACAGAAAATTCTCAAGACTAGTTCAATACATGCAAATTGATCCAATGATGATACCACAACTATCGACGAAATACAATACATTACAACACCAAAAGTCGTTGTCAAACGAATTGGTTCGCTCTCAAACCAATAAAAATCCGAAATTACTAACACGACGACACTATGACATTACGACATTACGATAACGATTGGGAAGTTACTATACATGCAAGTGTGCACAGACGTCTACGCACCACCTTTGGGCCCCAAAAGTGTAAAATCTTGTTCGTTGAGCCTAGCTAGCCCAATGACCTGATCTTAAGGCCCGGAGACCTCTCTCTTACGAAGTGTTGGGTTTCACCGATCCGACATAACATAAAAGGACTTTCAATGGCTTGTATACTACTGGTCCCCAAGGGTCCTTTGGTATTGCTAGTAAAGTCTACCTTTTCATGCGAGGCGGGTCTGGGACCCCTCGTACCTTTTATCCCCAACCGGCTAATGGAGTTATTGAGGCCTTCGTGTCCTCGTTCTCTTCGGGTGTGGGACTACACGTAGTCAGGGCGGTTGGAGAACGTGATTAGTACAGACGACGCCTTCGGGATCGTTAGTATCGCTATAGACTAGTCGTTTGTGTAACGTGTGTTTGTAGCAAATAATCACGCTCAACAATAATCCAACGTCGCCTGGTACCGACAACTTCACACGTTGCAATTGTTTCAATGTACGAATTAGGAAAACATCGGGTTTTCCTAGGGTATTTCAATACATACGGATTCGGAATACACACAAATTTTAGATGAACAAATTTTACAAGTATAGAAACAAACAAGCATACCTATGGATCTTCACACATTTTTGACTTTACTATTTTCAGAAAATATCGGATTTTCTGGTGTTTCTCAAAACATTACAAACATTGGATTTCAAACATTACTTATGAACTCACCAACATTTCATATGTTGATGTTTTTCAAAATACTTGTATTCTCAGGTAACAGATAAAGTGGAGGATGAATTGTACTCTATGACGTTTTGCTGTGGTTTAATTTAGTAGCAAACAGTTATTTTTGAGAATGTCATGTTTGGGAACAATGCAATGGATGTAAACGCTACCAGTTGTATCATTCCAAATGTTGGTGATGTATAATGTTATGTTTCATGTATATGCAATGTGATGGTATTCAATTGAGTCACGATAGCCCTCGGACGTTTCCGCCGTCTGGTTCGGGGGTGTGACAATGGGTAATTGGGTTGATTGTTTGATTATTTAAACATAATAATTATATTTTTGTGGGTTGAAAACCCTATGTACTCACCAGGTTTCCCAACCTGCCCCACTCAGTTTATTTATATCACAGGTGTTGATATGAAGTCACATTACACTGAGAGATTAAAGAGATGTAGATCACTAGTGTAAATAAATATAAGTTCTGTTTATGCTTATGTTTCTGTATTGATGATGACATCCCAAACGTTTTAAAATGAATAAAATACGTTTCTTCGAAAATGTTTTAATAACGTATTTATCATGTTTTTCTGGGAACGAATTCCGCAACATTTTTATTAAAAGAAGAACTCTGATTTTTATAAAGCATAAACAAAATCGGTCTTTTCTGGCCGTGAAAATGGGGATGTCGCAGGGTGTCATCACTTCATGATGGATGACTGGAACTCTCGGAAGTTTAGGCGAATCTCTCACCGATGTTCCTAAAAGATATAGGCACTTGGTGAATTTAATAGTCTCGACCTAGTTCATTCATTTCCGAACCGGAAATCCTCTTAATGAACCTCTTCTGGGTCAGCATGACCTCTTCTGCCGAGTACTGAAGTGGATAGGGTTTTCTACAGGGTTCGTGCGAGAATGGAAATGTCTAAAGAATCCTAAGAGATTATTAACATTTCACTGAGTGATCCATATCGAGTCCTGCTACGATTACACAGGGTATACAAATCATATATAGCTTAGATCCGATAGGCCTTCGAATAAGTGATACTACTCTAGATCCACATCCCAACGAGGAAAAGGAAATAGGGCGAAACCACACATTCTTAGCCTATGGGATCCTTATTATATATAACCTTGGGAGTATACTATCTGTAATTGTTGGTATATCAATAAGGATCTTTTTAGTTCTTCATACAAGGTTATCTATGTATTCCAAAATACCCCTATGGTATTTTAGTTTCTTGTTTGTTTCTTAACTTTTGAATATAATTCTGGTATTAGTGTGAGTTTTTTAGTATTCCAAAATACTCCTATAGTATTTTTAAACTTTATGTTTGGCTCTAGCATTCCTAGTTGGTAAGTTTCAGACTTGTTGCAACACCACTATCACTCCCAAGCACATGTTCATCACATCTTGAATACATGTAGTTGATCAGGTTACATTTATTCCAGCTTGCGATTACATAACTGCCCAGGTTTGACGGTAATGCTCAACATCCGAAGACTTTTATTCTTGTTCTTCTTGTGATACTTGTGTTCGAGTGTTTAGATTCTGGATGTTTTTATACTTTGGTAAAATATGGTTATATTTTAAAGTATAATTCTTGGTCAGAGTGTTTTATCCCTATGTATTTATAGGTTGTATATCTTTTATGAATTGATATACTTAGCTCACTATAAACAATGCTCTGATACCAATCTGTCACACCCCAAAACCGGAACGGCGGAAACGTTCTGGGGTGGATGACGTCATGCCAAGTATCACAACACATGCATTATAGTAATCAAAGTACAACAACCATTGCATTAATAGTAATAGTTTTACATGGTTTACATTACAATACATCAAAATAATACAAGTAATAATATAGGTGCAGCTTGGTAATAAATTGTTTTCGTCAAAAGCTTCGGGGATGTACCTGTCTAATGTTGACCTGAGAATACAAGTTATTTGAAAAGCGAGTATCAGCATTTTTACAAATGCTGGTGAGTTCATAAGTATTTAGTGTCATTTTATTCAAATAACTTTAATAAAAGTGGTAGTTTTAGAGTATCTATTAAATTAATGTCTTTTCCAGAAAATCCTATATTTTCTTTAATAAAAGCAGTCTTATACCAAGACTAGACGGAGTTATGTGGTAAAAAGTAGTTTTCCCTTAATCGCTATCATTATGAAAATAGAAAATTTGATTATTAAAGAAAGCAAGAGAAATCAGGGAAATAACATATGCCTCAGCAGTGAAGACTGTTGACTAAGGCAAAAGGAATCATAGACTCCAGTAGAGTATCGAACAAACGACACGCCTGGCTCAGTCTAATCAAAGGGAGACACAGACCCCAGATGGTACCAAATGAAAGGTACAGCTAGCAAGGTCTAAAAACAGAGAATACAGACCCCAGACAGTATCAAATGAAAGATACAGCTAGCAAGGTCTAATACAGTGAAAAAATGTGTATAAAACCCGTTACCTTAAAGCCATGAATTATAAGGTAACCCCGAGATACTCGTAACCATACTGATCGACACTAGAGAATCTTGGTGCCCTACAAGCGTCGGTATAATTATGACATTTGTCACCCCTTGGCTTGGTAGGCCGTGGACTGTAGCTAGTAGTTAGAGTGCGGGGGTGTCAATCCCGTATAGATCTATACACACAATGTCCGCTCTCCATACAAGAGACTCTGGTTACCAACTCGACAACAGAGAAGGCCATGTACTGAGGATGTATCTCGTATAGTGAGATCTAATGTAAAAATACTGAACTAGTGATAGAGACTCATAAACAAACTGACTAATGTAAACCCATATGACCATGCTTGTATACATAATATATAATTAATGATCAAACGACCTTCGGACGGACATCTGATCCCACCAGACCACATCTCAATGAAGAAAAGGAAATAGGGCGAACAAGCCTTCCTAAGTTCTTCAAACATTATTTATATGCATCTATACAAGCACAAGCATACATCTAACTAACCGAAGTGCTAAACGAAGTAGGAGTGTTTAACGAGTGAGTAAGAGCGTCTAACGAGTGAAGGAGCGTCTAACAAGTATGAGCGCATAACGAGTGAGTAGGAGCGTTTAACAAGTGAAGGAGCGTCTAACAAGTATGAGCGTATAACGAGTGAGTAAGAGCGTCTAACAAGTATGAGCGTATAACGAGTGAGTAGGAGCGTCTAACAAGTGAAGGAACGTCTAACAAGTATAAGTGTTGAACGAGCGAGTAGGAGCGTATAACCAATATAAGTGTTTAACTATGCAGAAGTATAACAAAACAGTAGAATCTAACAAATAAGAGTAATAAAACATGGAAGAAAACCTTAATGAAAACTTTAGAAAAAACCTTTATACTTAAGAACTCACAACTTGGTACTTATTTGTAAAACAAGTTTGAAAACCTTTAGAAATCCTTTGGAAACTTTTCATAAACAAGTTTAAAATGAAACTTTGATTAAACATTATAAGTAAAAGCTGAACAAGTAACTACATTTTTAGAAAACCATTTGCAGTGTCATTCTCGGTAAAACAGTTAACAGTGTGGTAAATCCTCGTGGATGTGGGTTATCAATCACATATGATTGATATGATAACTGGCATGTTTAACTTGTATTCCCCCTATAAAACATGTAAAAATATTTAAAAGGTTCATTCAGGGGTATGAACTCATCTGATGTAGGTGGATCCGAGGAAGGTGCCGGTTGGGTGCTCGGTGTCAAGTAAAGACTTGAACACACTTAGTGACCTATTTAACATATGATAACATATGTTCACATACAACTAGTACATTTAATACTAATTAAACAAGTATACGCACTCTAAGGAGCGGAAAACACTTTGGTTAAGTGTTTGGGGTGTCCCGGGTAACATTTAAGGGTGTGAATGGCTTAGGAATGGAGTTTACTCTCCAAGAGTAAACTCTATACATAGTTTTTACGGCCCTGGGACAACTCCCCATGAGTTTACGGCCATAAACTCATGGTGAGGGGGTTCTAGGATGTTTAAAGGCCTTATATTGATCGTGGAATTTAGCAAGGTCCAATTTAAAATGTATGAGTGGATTTAATGTGTTTAAAGGGACCATATGGGAGTTTATGGCCCATGAACCACCCCTATGGGAGTTCACGGCCGTGAACTCCTATACCCTTGGTTTTATAGAAGTTTAAGGCCCTTATTCCAATCCTAGTAATTTATAATGAAGGTATAAGGCCATTTAGGGGACAAAAACTATCATTTGACATGGTTTGGGGGTGTTTACGGCCTAAGCATGTGCTTGGGCCATAAACTCCTTTTTACCCCTCATTTCTTTGTGTTTAATTGCTCCAAACCCGAAATAGCAAGTCCCTAATTTATGTCTTAAGCCTAAGGGTGGTTTCGGAGTGTTTGGAACTTGATTTTACAAGTTTAGAGGGTGTTTATGGCCTAAGCATGTGCTTGGGCTGTAAACCCTATTTTATGACCCAAAATTTGATTGTTTTATGGTTCAAACACTCCTAGGCTAAATCCCCAATTAGTTTCCAACCTTAAGTATGAGTTTAAAGGCAAGTTTGGCATCATTTTAGGGGTTTACGGCCCTAGAGTGTTCTTGGGCCGTAAACTCCTTACTCCTTGCCTTCTTGGATGATTTTTGAGCTATAATGACATGCAATGGGTTGTAGAACAAGCTAGGGTGCAAGAACTTACGATTTGGAGGCGGAAACTCACGAATTTGAGGCAAAATCGGGCTCGAGAGAGAGAGAGAGTAGAGGTAGGAAATGGGTTTGGGGTGGTAAAAAGCTTCAATGGAGTGTCCAACTCCCTATATATATATATATATACCTTGGGTGTTGCACCCGGTATACGACTACCCGATACTAAAGCTTACCGAGGTTTAAACTTTTTACCCGGGTTAAATGGTCGTAATAAAAATTAACTTTTTCCAATTAAATGGAAATGTAAGCTACTTGTCTTTATTTATTTTATCACGACGATACGACATAAGATATAAATAAATAAATAAAACATTTATTTATTTGATGACCTCACATTAACGGGACTTTTATAAAATGGAATATTCCGTTAACGGAAACGGGGTAATGTAACGGAATAGACTTTGGGTTGTCACAGTATATGTTTTACAATGGTTGAATGATTACACAAGAATAGAATTTCCTAGCTGAAATGCTAGTTGTGACATGTACCGTTCCACTCTCTGAAGGAGTTAAATTAGTCACGATTGCATGTCATATGATAGGATTCTACAAAGTCCAAGACCCAAGCATCAACAGAACTAGATGTATATATTGTCAAAACTTCACCATTATCCCCTTCATTAGAATTTCCTTGAACCACAACATCATTGTTGTTGCTTAGTCCAACACCATTATTCCCTTTCTTCAGGAATGGAAAATCTCTTATAAAGTGCCCCTTTTCCTTTCAATCATAACATTTGATGTTAGATTTAGATTCAAAACTTGACTTCCCTCTGTTACCTCCACCTATATCTGATTTTCTTCCTCTGCCTGCGAAAAAACCAGAACTGTAAACTTCATTGTCATACCATACAACATGGTATCATGAAATTCTTATAAGTATTCGGCAGTGAACATAAGAGGATAAGTGCTTGATCTTGATCTTGATCTTCAATCTTAACATTCACACCTTGAAAATCCAAGATGATCCTATTGAATTTATCCAAATGATCCTTCACTTGGATGCTTTCCGACATCCTAAGAGTATACAAACGTTGTTTATGATATATAGCCTGTTCGTCAGAGAATTGTTCTGATACTTGTTACACAATTTCTCCCAAATCCCTGATGCACTAGTTTAGTTCATGACCTCTCTTAGTAGTTCGTCTGTTAAACTCAATAGAATAGCGCTATATGCTCTTGCGAGAATATCCACCATCCTTTCAATCGCCATGTCCTTTGGCAGTTTTGCTTCCCCTTCCAGTGTCGTTATACCTCCTTGTTAAGCCAAAAAATCCCTCGTCTTCACCTTCCACAAAGTGAAATTATTTGAACCATTGAACTTCTCCAAATCAAACTTGTGAGTAGACATCTTCAATCACAGGAACACAAACCGCAAATCTGATACCACTTGTTAAGAAATCAAACGATACTTGTCAAGAATCAGAACAAATTTGATGTCACTTGCCAAGCTCTAATTAGGAAGTAAAGCGAATAACAAGCAAAACTAAAAGCACACAACACATATTATTTACGTGGTTCGGTCAAGGTGACATACGTCCACGAGCAGGAGGGGAGTATTCTTTATCTCATAATTCCCAAACAAAGGGGACAAGTACAAATTATTCGAGATTCGCCTATCACTCTAGAATTGAACTGTCAAATGACTTAGCATGCATCCCTATTTATACTTGAGGGATCAAACCTAAAAACCTAATAGGCCAAGCCCATAGACCTATGAATGGTGTCAACTAATTATATTCTGCCATACAAAAACTTCTGGAACATTCTTCCATGACATACAACACATGAGTATCAGGAATGCACATGATGGAGCACCATGAGCCATCGTGGAGCATCATGATGCACATGTAGGTGCATCATGAACACTAGTGTCCCAACATTCATCATGGTGGCCCAACTTTTGGATTAAGGTGTCTAAGCCAATAATTAAATTAATATATTTTTGAATTAGAAGTAAAGTCCTTTTTGGGTTTCCCTCATAACTAGTAACTGATTACAATGACTTTTGGAGAGAGAGGTTGATTTATTAATTTATTATATGATTAAAAATTAATTAAAAATAAAAAATGGTTTATTATTATATTATATGATTAATATATTAATTTGAAATAATAATAATTAATTTAGAATTAATCGGAAATTAATTGGAATTAACTTTGGGATTAATTAAATTAACTAAAAGTATAGGGACTAAAAGTGACAATGTTCAAAAGTTTAACTAAGAAGGCTTCCAAAACCTTCCCATGAAGAGGGGGACGTTTTTGGAGGTTCCTAAGGTTACTAAGAAACCTTAGGGGAGGGGGGGGGGGGCAAGAAAAGGGTTAAGGGTTATCTAGGGTTACTAACCTTATATACACCTACCTTATACCATATAAATACCCCCTTAGGGGAGCCACAATTTTTGTCCACTCCTAAGCTCTCACAAGATCCAAAATTTTGAGCTCTCTTCCTATCTCCTAAAAGGTCTGCTAGTTACTAGGGTTGTGGGTATAAGCCATTAGAGGCATCATACCTTTGGTGCTTGCTTCCCAAGGAATTCTGAAGAAGGTTTTTATTGATTAATTGCTATATTAATCAAAAGGTATGTAACCCTTTCTATTATATTAATTTTTTTATTATACTAGGGTTACAATAGGGTTCTTGATATCCATGTTTTAGCAATCAATATAGAAAACACAAATTTATTCTAGGTTGCATGTGAACTTAAGTGTTAAGTGTTTTTCCGCTCATATGTTAATTTCATAACCTAGAAAACCCATGAGTTGTATCAGAGCCTTAGTTTTATATTGATAGTGCAATATAATGAATTGATCAATCGCTAGGTTTTATCAAAAATAAACCCTAAAAGCTCAAAATTTCGACTAGGACTAGGGTTTCTGAAACCCTAGCCCCTTTCCCCTTAATTTCGAAAATTGTAGGTATCTCTTAGGATTTCCTAGTTTCCTTAATTATTATTTTACTAGGATTTAAAATTGGAATAATTAAAACTTGGTAACACTACCCTATTTTCGAAATTTAGAAGGTGTGAGGCTTTATGATTAAATTTGAATAATTTAATTAATTCTTTAATTGGTAATTATTATTTAATCTAATCAACTTAAAATTAGTTATTGCTAACTGAATAATTTGAATTTTAATTTTAAATCATAGTATTTTAAAAGTTTAAAATACACCTTATACTATATATGATTAAATGTTTAATATATGATATGTATAAGAATAAGCCAGTCAAATCAATAGTATGCTTCATTCATGAAACCATCATATAAGGGGGGGGGGGGGGGGTTATAAAATGGTCGTTGAATGGGTGTCCACTCTCACCCACCGCTCTCTAGTATAGTGGAGGTTCGTTAGCCGAACTGGTTGATAGGACATAACCTCTTAAAAGTATGATGCTATTTAAGTACTAGAACCTTTTTTTTTTTTTTTAAATCCTAACTCTAGTTACTAATTTTAGGGTGTTGCACCATATATAACCACCTAAACTCCCAATATATGACCTCTTTGTCATCCTCTATTGTCCTAAAACCCCAATCTCTAACCCTAATAGCATCTTTGAGTGTTCTTGACCTTTTGGGATGAATCTTTGGTTAGTTGGTGCCTTTGGTAGAAGAAGGAGTTGGTGAAGAAGCTTTGTTGGAGCTTGAGCTTGTGGATCCAGAGATTAGGCACCTTCCTTAGTTGCAAGGAAGTATAAAGCCTCAACCTTGATCTTTGTATGCTTAAATCTCTTCATGTTATGGTTTTATGCTTTTTGGTCCCTTTTGGGTTGGTTTGGTGAGTTTAAGTCGTTTATGGGGCTTATCCTTTTAGATATGGGCATATTAAGCGTTTCCTAAGCATAAAGGTACGAACGTTTATGGTGGTTTTGGTCTCATGCATGTGTTAAGTCATCTATTAAGATCTTTTGAGATAAAGATCCCCATTAAGCCATGCATGCACGTAAAGTTGGCAACTTTACGTGATAAACCACTTGAAGGAAGTTAGATTTGAGTTTGGGATGGAGTCTTAATCGATTAAGAGTTGGAAAAGGAAAGTTGGCCAAATAGGGGAGTACGTTGGGCGTACAAGCTCATACACTCTGCGTACAAGCCCTAAAGCTAGTACGCTTAGCATACAAGATGAGTACGCCTCGCGTACTCAACCGTGGGCTTCGGTGAAGTGGGCTTCTCGGTATTGGGCCATATTGGACTTTAGTGACTTGGGCCTTATTGGTCCATCAATATTTTATTAATGGGCTATTAGTATTTTATTGGACTCTTGGTTGTAGGCCCATGAAAGTGATTTGGGCCCAATTTGGAAAATTAGGCCATATTGGGCTTTGAGTGATTATTGAGGAATTTGGGCTTTTTGGACTTTTGGATTGGGCTTTGGCCTTGGGCCAAGTTAGGGAAGGGTAAAAATGGTCTTTTAACCTAGTTTGGACTTTTAGTGTGAGTCGGGATCCGATTATTAATTGGATGATTATTTTGTGATTGATAGCGCGGGGATTTTAGCGGAACAACAGCCAGAGATTTATCTGTGAGATTTGGCAGTGCGAGGTGATTTTCCTCACTATGTTTAGTGGGTCTAAGGCACCAATGCCGACCCATGATCAGTGATGCTAGGATACTAGATGCCTGTGTGACTCTTGTATGTGTATGTACTTATATGATTTGTATGGTGGACGGGGCCTATTATGCGAGTTTGGGCGGGGTCCATTATGCTCAGTGGGCGAGGCTCGATATGCGAGTTTGGTCGGGGCCCTTATACTTAGTGGGCGGGGCCCGATATGCGAGTTTGGGCGGCGCCTGTTATACTCATTGGGCGGGGCCTATTATGTGTTTATTATTGTATGGTATGTGGTATGTTGGGGAACTTACTAAGCCAAAGGGAAGAGTCTATTATACTCATTTTATGATGACTTTTTGGGATATTGGTTTTATTAAATTAAAAATGAAATTTTTGGGTCTTATTTTTGGGATGTTACATTAAGTGTTCTAATTGATAGGGCTTGAGTACAAACCATTAGTGACATGAGATTTCTGGTGCTTGCTTTCTAGAGCTTGTTCAAGAAGAAATTCATTGATTATGTACAACGATAATAAAAAAGGTATGTAAACCCTAATCTCTTATGAATTTCGATTATTTTAGGGTTCTAGTAAGGTTCTTGATATTCAATAGTTTATAGTAATCAATAAAGAAAACTTAGATCCAAATAGGTTACATATGAACTTAAGGATTAAGTTTTTTCGCCACATGATTTTAATTATAACTTATAAAACCCATCATGTATGATGTCCCATTTGGTTGAAACAACACATTATATGATTTCTCAATATATATGTCGTTGAATATCGATGATTGGTCATAAAACATTGACGTTGTTGAAACCCACTTGATCGAAAAATGCATGCCACATCCAAATGTCATCAGACGACACCATTTCTAAAATTACCTTTGTATTATGGGCTTTGAGCCAGATTTAACGTATGAGTTGTCTGTTATACGAGTTACCATTTTTTTTAGTGGCCACTCACTACACCAAGATATTCATCACCAATGTATACCTGCACATCGTTAACCGTTATAAACAAATTAATACAGGGGTTAAACATATCATTCAATTAAATAAGAGGGGCAAAAGTGTTAAGTTTGCAAAAGTTGTCTTTGGTTTACTATTTTAAGCACACACGTGTGCAATGATTTAGACCGGGTCCAAAATACTTTGTACACTTCGTAGGAGACTTGCGACTGGATTGGGGCTCACGTTCCAGAAACGTTCGAGAGAAATTCGGGTCTTCTCAAATTTCCCACCTTTTTATACCCCTTTTTCTTCGATTACCCATATGTTCAATTTTACGATTCTAGGGTTTCATCTTTCGTAGATAATTTTAGCTAGGGTTTTTTAGGAGATTTGATTTGTTTTTCGTAGCTTTCATCGATATGAGGAAGAAGCTGGATACGCGATTCCCTGCGGTGAGTATTTCTATTACCCTTTCTCGTGTTTATTTTTTTGTTGG
This sequence comes from Lactuca saligna, assembly GCF_052625555.1. Taxonomy (NCBI): domain Eukaryota; kingdom Viridiplantae; phylum Streptophyta; class Magnoliopsida; order Asterales; family Asteraceae; genus Lactuca; species Lactuca saligna. The sequence goes on from NC_136419.1 coordinate 181,550,434, forward strand.
ATATGTTTGGCACTCCGATTTCGTGGTTTGGATTTTGAATTGGAACAAAATTACGTTGGAATTTACACTTAAACATCTCCAATTCCTAACCTCCATTTCTGTGTTCGGGCATGATAAATTTATAAGAAGTTATCTGATAATTATCGTGAATTTATACGAAAATTTGAGCAATTCGTGTTTGCACCATTTCGTTTGCGGATAACGTCTCTTGCTCATAGTTTATTTCCATTTTCATTGTTATACCAAAATTATTGCTGTTTAAATATGTACAAACTTGAAACATGATTTTCGTTTAGGATGAACTGTTATTATTGCCAAAACATCATATCTTTGCTCGTCTGTGTTTATAGGATTTGACTATAAGTAATTAGGCGATTATTGTGTTGTGCGTGGTGTGGTTGTTGGTGATATTCATTGCTACAGGGGCGTCCGAATTATGTCTATGAACACCAATTTGAAGTTATGAAGTTGAATAATAGAAAACCATTTTTTTTTGCTTTCCGCCATTGAAGATAAAACACTTTTAACCCTGTATTTAGCCCATGAAGACAGTAGTTTTTGTGTTTCTAATTCAAATATTTAGAAGGCAAAATTTATGGTAGCTGTTTGAAATATACGTTACATCTTTTTGACAATTTGTGAAACAAAGTGGATTTCTTATTACTATATTCAACAAAGTAGATTTCTTACCAATCTATGCAGCCATGATTCAGTTTGTTACCAATTTATACATTATTCTACCTAAAGTAGGGGTAAGATGACTGCATAAATTGATAAGAAATCTACCTTGTTGCATAAATTCGCAAGAGATTACTGTTGCATAATAAGTGATTTCTTCATATCTGTTTTCCTATTGATCTCATATGTTTTCTTATGTATAAAGGATTGTTTCTTTTGCATTTGGTAGACGTTCTCCTATTGATCCTATAATTTTCATACCTTCTCCAAACTTTATATATATGTTACAGATTTGTTGTTTTATATTATTTTCATGTCTAGTGTATATTCATTTCTCATAAGTACTGGTTAGATGCCTCAAGTATCTTATTTTATTGTTACTTGTTATATCAATTAGGCTCGAATTAAAAAGATAATGCAAGCAGATGAGGATGTCGGGAAGATTGCTATGGCTGTTCCTCTTCTAGTATGTAAGTAACAATTCCCTTATGGCTTCACGACTTCAAACTTAATATGATTTGTTTTCAATAAATAAAAAAAAACTTAATATGATTTGTTTTATCGCAATTTCTTTACACTTATACTTGATTTATGCACAGCTAAGGCTTTGGAATTATTTCTACAAGATCTTTGTGATCGAACATATGAAGTCACTCTTCAAAGGGGAGCAAAGACTTTGAATTCTATGCACTTGTAAGTACACTATCACCAATCCCATTATAGGAATCCAATCTCCTAATCAAGTAGTCATACCATGAATTTTACGAATAATTTCTGGAAATAGCAATGTTCTTTACTCTTTTCATTAATGTAGGCAATGTTCTTTATCTTTTACCCATAAAAACAATGTACTTACATCTTTATACCCATAACAACAATAGTAATTTGTAACCTGAAACTTGTAATATGTAGTTATGTACTTTTATTTAACACATAATAATAACATACTTACATTTCTTTAAATATGATAGCATTGTACTTAACAGTTCTTTACCTTATTAGCGACATATATAAAGGATAGATTTTCTTATATGTAACATGAAAACTTATAAAATTTTTACAAGTTTCTGGTTTTATATTGTTTTTATGTATATTAATAGGGTGAAGAAATGTAAGCACATTGCTATTATGGATAAAAAAGAATAAGTACGTTGCTATTATGGGTAAAAAATGAAGTACATTGTCAGAGTAAAGTAGATTGCTATTTTATGCGATCACTTTTGATTTTTCTTCTGATTTATTTTTCATGTTTTTTTGATTTGCAGAAAGCAATGTGTCCAGAGGTTTAATGTGTTTGACTTCTTGAGAGATATTGTTGGTAAGGTTCCTGATCTTGGTGGTTCAGATGCTGCAGGAGATGAAAGATCTGCAACTAAACGAAGGTTTGTATAAATTTTACAATTTACACAACAAAATTTATAATTTCTAGAATGAAAGTTTATGTTTGTCTTATGTTGATTTGACTTTGATAATTTGGTTTATGCAGGAAAGTTGCTGATGATGACCATAATGATGGTGATGAAGACTCAAAAAGGGATAAACCGGTAAGATTCTTTCATCCAATTTTGGTAAATTGGTAAATAAATTTAAGCAATGCAATCGAGTTTGTGTGATTTTGAAAGATTTTATACAAAAACACAAAATTGTCCTTGCTGAAATTGGGAAGTTAAATGAAAATCATTATACCATAAAATTTAGTTAGTAGTTGAGAATTATGTAATTGAACTGATTCTGAAAGTATATAGATTCAAGAGATGCAATTTAAAAATGAAAAAGACAAACATACTTTCATCATTTTATAGTTATGTCCACTTGACTATTTTCTGCAGTGATTAAACTGTTCTTTTTTGACTGTTTGTAAAAACACATTTTTACAGGTTATCTGGTTTTGATATTAGGGCAAAAAATTAAAACACGCAAACATACTTCCCCATTTTTTTGATATAGCTATTTAACTATTGTTTTTTTTTTTTATAAATTTTATAATTCTAGTTTAATGACAAAATCGATAGAAAATAATAATCCGGTGGGTAAATTGATAAAATGATAATAGTAGGTTGTGCTTTTTACTATTTTTCCCATTTTATCAAAACCAAATAACCTGGAAAAATGTTTTTTTTTTTTTTTTTTTTCAAATGGTCAAAAGACTAAAATAATTCAATCACTACAGAAAATAGTCAACTGGCAAAATCAATAAAATTAAGAAATTACAAGTGCTTTTTTGTATATTGCCAATTGAAAAAGTATGAAAGCACAATGACGTATATATCGATTTCTCCAAATTATTTCTATAAAAATAAGCTCTTTAGATTAACCATGTCTTGAAAGTTAGTCTAATCATCCTTAGTATATAATTTCTTTTCATTATAACATTTTTTTTTTATAATATTCTTGAACCGATGAATCTTTTTCATATAATCCAGATAGATCCTCTCCATGCAAATGGCATTAGTCGAGGAAGGGGCAGGGGCAGGGGCAGAGGCCGGGGCAGAATCAGTCGGGCAGAAAGAGAATCACATTTAGCAGCAGCAGCATCTAGTCACGAACACGATTCCGATTCCGCCAATAAACAAAAACCAATCCCTGATTCCATTGAAGACACCGATTCCAAACGAAATCACATCACAGGAATTGTAAAAACCGAATACACAGTCAAAGTTAGGAACTTTGACCTCAACTTAGACTTAGACGAGAATGGTGACACTCCGGCAGTATCCCCGGCACCCGTTATTCCGGCAGACCCAATTCCGGCTGGGCCACCACCGGAACCGGAATATCTGGGGTGGTCGTTGGCGGAAGTGGAGAAAATGGCGATTGATCCGGTCCAGCTTGCTAACTTGAATAGTGGAGTAGGTGAAGATGAAGAAGATTACGATGAGGAAGGATGAATGTTTTTTTTTGACGGAATCCTCGTACAGTTGGTTTAAAGGGTTTCTTGTTTTCGTGTTTAGTGGAATTGTATATGCTAACTTTAGGTAGCGTAGACAGACAGATAGACAGGCAGACAGATAGACATGGAAACTAGGAAACAAGAAGTTAGGGAAGAAGATGGAAACAAGTAGGGTTTGTTTGTGTTTGTTTCTTATTTTTATTTTGTGGTCTAGTATATGGTGCAAGATCTTCTTGCATTGTGAATGTATATAGTAGATGAAAGAATTTCTTGTGTAGTGTTTGGTAGGATGGAATCGGGAAATGAATGGAATGTTTTAGTGATTCATTCTGTTTTGTTCACCATGTTATTATTTCTATTAACAAATTGCATTACGTGAACAATAATTATGTTATTTTTTTTATAGTTAATTTAAGTCTAAGCACTAAGCACTAATCATAACACTTAATTCATTTAAACTTAAGCTCTAATGCCAATTCAGTTAAACTTAAGCTCTAATGCCAACTAAAGCACCCTTTGTATGGGCTGGTAGAATTTAGTAATTAAAAAAAATCTTTTAAAATGTTTTTAAAGTACCAATGAACCATACATGTATCGAAATCTAACTAAGGAATGAAATTAGGGACTTGCTATTTCGGGTTAAGACATAGTGATACCAAATTTCTAAGTTAGATTCCAAAATCATTTGTAGATATTTTTAGAACATTTCATTGCATAATAATCATTTCCAAACATTTGAGTGTAGTAGTGATAAAATGTAGAGTATAAGTATATAATATAAATCAATGCAAATGCATATGCAACTAAACTAACCCCGTTTACTACTCTCCAAATAGTCCATTTCCACTAAAGGTCTAATGGTCGGGCAAATACCGGATAAGTTATCCGCTTACGACCGTTGTCGATGGCTACCCGCTATCCTCTAAAGTATGGTTTAGGATAGACACATGGCCTTGTCTTTCATGGAATGGGGTAGCAAATCACATCCTGAAGCACTACACTTCCATAATGAGTAATGTTTCTTCTATAAACAAAGATATTGGATCGTTCATGAAGTAATTTCACCCTCTATAAACCAAGATATTGGATCCTTCATGAAGTAATATCACCCTCTACGTATAATAAGTCATAAGGACTCTCATAACCCACCCTACATGCAATGCACAAGTAAGGATGCTCTAAATTCACTTTTCCAAACCATACAACATTTTCCAAAACCAATTTATGTCCCAAAATGTATTTTCATGCATGTACACATGTCATAAGGCCACATAGCATTCAATTCATATAAATATAGGTAGTCCTTTAAAAATATCTAGTAGGGGACATGTACTCTAGGTATTATTTGTCTATATGCTCAAGAATCATTATTGAATGATGTTACTAATACTATATGATCCTATAGAGTCACACATTAATCAAGTTGATACTTATTGAATATTTATTAAGTATTTGATTATTAATAAATAAATGCAAGTCTTGTATTTAATTAGAGAATAATTATTGTTTTATGAAAATAATAATAAAAGAAAGAAGAAACTAGTTATAATATCATATAATATGATTAATAAGTCATGTACAAATATTTTGGACACTTTGGTTAACCATATACTTACTAGTTAGTTGGGTTTATTAGTTAAAGAAACTAGCAAGATAATTTTGTTTCTTCTTTCCCCATATGGCCGTAGGTTTCCAATGCATGGGAGGTTGCTTGTCAACCTTCCTTCTCTTGTCCCCATGCTCCTTTTGCTTTATATTACTTTACCATATAATATAGGGTTTGGCCTTACTTACATAGGGATATATCAGAGAGTCTTATGCATGAAAGTTACTAGTTCTTTTGGCCTTGGAAATTCTCTAAAAATGTACACACCATACTCCCTTCCTCTTGTCTTTCTTTTGAAGCTACTCATTTGGTTTGGTGCTCCTTTGTGTTTCTCTTTTAATGCTTATTTTTGTTAAGCACTTAAATGCTTAAGAAACTCAATATACAAGAAGGACCTAGCATTCCAAAGTACCTTACTTTTGGTGGTGGATTACTTGTAAAAAAGTTCAAGCTCGTTGAACACCCTAATATCAAGTGGGTTCAAAGGCTCCAAAGGTTTTATTTCTAAAACACCTTATGGTTGTGTTTATATCATTCTAACCTATGTAAAAGGATCCTTGATGGTTTTGTTTTAAAATGGTCTAAAATAAACTAGTTATTTTTAAATACTTCCGTTGTCAGTTTTTATGAAAAACACTCTATTTTATGTATCAAAACCCATTAGGTATATACTCACTTCAATAACTTAGGATGTTATTTCACCTAATTTCAATGCTCAAAAGCCTCATAATCTCCACATAATTATGTATACAATAATTACTCAAAATGACCAAAATAACCCTAAGATATTTTTAAACTCAACTTAGTGTTTTAATAGCCTTTGAACACTTATATAAGAGTATTATAAGTGTTAGGTGGCTAAATAGATGATCCATGGTCACGATTGTAACACCCCCATTTTCACATTATAGTATAAACTGATGGGTTTTATACAAACAATCCTATGTATGCATGCAACCCTAGAATTGGATCTATGTTTTCACTATTAGTTACACAATATTATGAACACATAATAAAACCCTAATGAGTCATACTATTTTTCGAAATTCACCAAGAAGATTAGAATACATACATTTTGTTGTTATATAGTAATAACAACTCAAATCCTCATTGTAATGGCTTTAGAAAGCTTAGAGTCACAAGTGTCACTCCTCTAATGGCTCACAAACACACTAGGTGAAATGATGAATATGGGAGAGAGGAGAGAAGGGTATCTTGCCCTAGATTTCGTCCCTTTCAGGGTTTCCTAAGGGTTGGACGAAATCTTAGTGCCTTAGGGTGCTATTTATACTTAAGGCTAACTAGGGTTTCAAGGTGTAAACCCTAATCCCTTAGCTTAGGGCCTAAGCAAGTCCATGGACTCCTTTCCTTAAGCCCTTGGACGAAAACTCCTAGATCCTTCTATGATTTTCACTCAAGCCTTAATAAAGATGATCCAATGGCCCAAAGCCTCAACTGTTGAATAATTACAAAATAGCCCCTGCATTTTCAGTTAGTTCCTTTAATCCCAAAATTAATTCTAAATTAATTTCTGATTAAATACTAATTAATAATATGATTCCAAATTAATATATTATTCATATAATATATTAACAAATCATATTTATACCCTAATTTATTGTTCTTAACAATAAACCAACCTCTCTCATCAACAATCATCCTATCTAGTCACCAGTGTGAAGGCAACCCAAAAGGACCATGCATAATCGGGTCAAGTACATACCAAAATAGTTATGGACTTAGACACTAATCCAACAGTCTCCCACTTGGATAAGTCTAATAACTATTCTACATATAATCTCATATCCTGATTAGCAATCGTAGCTTTCAAAAGCCGTTGTCAACTCTGATCTTATCAGGAGCGTGTCCTTTAGATAAGGGATCATATATTCCTCCATTCTAGATATCGTATAGACTGAGACATGGATTTAAATCATTCTCTTTGTCTATTTGTTGTTTCCCGATTTCCGATTTACGACGACTGACAACAGACCACAATTGAACACATCATATTAGTCCCGGCTTGGCCAAGCACTTAGGTGTCATCACTAAATCATCGAGGGGCCCACAAATATCGCTTTCATCTCACTTTGGATAAAAGGAACGGATAAACTTTGATTCAATGCTTGCTTGCACTCACTCACCGAATCACACACAACAATATGTTTTATGACACCAAGTTACTGGTGCGTTTACATATTATCAATGTGTAACCGACTCGCAAGATACAACTCACACATCTCAGTTTCAAGAATATAAGATATTATCGTCTCACCAATCACTCGTGATAAAATCCATGAAGTGATCCAAGTGACCGTGAGTTTAATCCAATGCTCAAATCATATTCATAAGCACTCATGAACGTTGCAGCAAACATTTGCTTATGTCTAATACACCTTAGACAATCCACACACCAATTCACGACAGTCTTCATTCATACCTACTTCCAACATATGAACAACTGTGGTCCGTTTGAATAATTCGATTATTCTAAAATAATTAATTATTCAAGAAGTCAAAACATGAAAAGTGAAACACAAGAATAATACAAATCCCATACGGGCCCAAACTCTGGGTATAAATAAAACATTTTATTTAATCACCATATTAATTACTCATTATTTGTTGTTTCGGGTAATCAACTTCTTTCTTGAATTATTACTACACTTGTCCTATGCTCTTAGCATGCACACAATGTTTACCTATGGTCCTTAGTTTGTGAAATAGATCAAATGAACACATTTCCAATCATACTCATTTCACAACTCCCAATCCCAATCACAAGTGTAAGAATATCAAATTCTTGTTACTTATGCTAGATTCTAACATTTTATGCAATGATTCTTCCGTAAAGTCATAGCTCAAAATCATCAAGACTTGGCCAATCTCTATAAGAAACAATTCTATAGATATGATGTCTCAAAGTACATTACTTTGAACATCCTTTGTTGCATAAAAGTATAAGAAACAATTCTATAGATATGATGTCTCAAAGTACATTCCTTTGAACATCCTTTCTTGCATAAAATTTTCTAATCTAGATATTGGTTCTCAATATCCAACTCCCAATATGGAAACATTTCCATATTTGCCATATGACAACTCATTCTTAATAGAATCTTATCTATTCATAATAATGTCAATATGGTCCATCCAATACCATACTTCCAACTACTCACAAGCGACCAATCCTCAACGAGCTTTGGATCGTCCTTTGATAATTGTTTAATTATCTTAGTCGAAACCGATTCTTGTCCTTTTCCCTCTAAATGCGCTAGACATTTGGAAAATTTTAGAATGGTCAAATATTATAGCACTTACAATCGATCCTATACCCGAAGCGTATGAGACACGATGCATAATGCCTTACATAAAGATACGATACTTTATCAATCTTCTGCCATAATATTTAATGTGTCACGTTCTCACAATTCGAACAATGAAGAGGGATGCCATAATCATAATCGAAATTTTGAGAACGCACTATGTATCCTTGACTAAATTTATTAACATTCCACAACCTAAGCCTTTAGATTTGAAATGAAGCATAATATTCTCTCCCTTAATTATAGCAAAACAACTTTTCAACCCTTGCGACTTTGCAAAGTATAGCTCTTGTTTTCTATAATCAATATTGCTAACTTGCAATACTTGCCATAATAATCATGCAAGCACAACTTTTATGCTCCCACTATCATGATGATTATTATCATATAAGCATAACTCTTATGCTCCCACTAGCTTTGACATGTATTCAGAAAACAACTTAACTTCCAGAAAAACAATACCTATTAAATTTCTTAAGTTCATATTTCTAATACCTAATGCTTTGATAATCCTTTATCTAAGCTTATACACCTTTTCCTTAGATAGCTCATATGTGTCTCTAAACAATTTAGACTAATTGCCAAATCTCACAATTCGAATCATGGAAAGGGATACCGTAACCATAATCGAATTTATGAATGCAATTTTCACAATCACTATCTTCTTAAAATCTCTCTTAGTGAAAGCATTTCATCACAGTCATTTTCATGAAGGAGGGAATCTTATGACACTTATATTTTAATGGTGTATGTGTTCTTATCCATGCGAATTTGTCAAAACCAAAGTTTGCGACAAATCCAAACTCATATGGACCAAACTCTTAATCTTGATTTCTTGCCTTATGGTAACATGAGTGCCCACCATGTCTTCCAAGCAGTTAAGCAGCTCACCCTTTCCTATTAATGTACTTTTCATTGATCAAGGTCCTTGCCTTTTATGCATTCAAATGAGAACTCATAGAACTCACATGCATAATTAACTCAATTGGAATGGCACAGAAACAAAATAACGTCAACAAGATAGGTTATAAACCTCAAGTTGTGTTCTAGTGATGATCGATAAGGTTTATTCTTGATTTGTTTTTGAAACCTTTCAAGACCATTAAGACTCCCACTGACTCCTTGACATATTGGTCTTTGTCTTCTCCAAGACATCACAACTTTCCACATTTGGTGAATGTTATAAACCTTCTTAAGACTTGTCACTCAATGTCACAATCTTAACTCCAAGACTTGTTTTTGCAACGAAGTATGATTGACTTTGTGATTTAACCATTTAACCATTTCTTGATTCCTCTTCTGAGACATACAATTGTACTAAGAATCACTTAGAGAATCAATTGAGATATGTTTCTTAATCATTGAGACCTATCATAAAACATAATAAAAGGTACTCTCCCTTATTCTTAGAATAGAGAAACTTTTATCTTTCTGGCTACTTGATTCTTCTTATTCGTTCTACTATTGATTTAAACTCTTTCAAGCAATTTAGTATCACATTTAATCTTATAAGTATAATCATATTTACTAACCCTTTAGTAAATCATGATGAATATCTTTGTTACTCTTGTGGTGGAATTGATCAACACACAACTTTCTGTACTCGATCTCATAGTCCTTCACTTGACACTTTGTCAACGAATTAGTCTAATTTCCAAATATGAAATTTCTCATTCATCATGCAACCAAGTTGCATGATTCCAAGTTTCCGTCCAATTGAAACTTCAGTGATGAGAAACTCTCCCTATTTGGTAAATTCTCTACATTTCCGCATAATTAAGAATCAAATCCATTATTGCTAATAATAGAAACATTCAAAACATCAATTTTTCATACACGCGATCGCAAGGATAAATAAATAATATAAAATCAAAATTTTATTTTATTGCGGAAAAATTTGTCCTTACAATGCAATTCATTGAAAAACTATGCTAATACATATTTCTTAGCACTCTTATTCTAACTCTAAGTAGTAGCTCAAGAATCTAATCTTCAAGTAATGCGATCGAAATCCATTTCTTCACGATTAGAATCCGCTCACTTCTTCCCTTAAGCTTCCTCTATTTTCTACAATTCTACAAAACATCAAATGTAATCTTATCACATCATGTATTAAGAATCTAGAATAGGAACTTAAAAGAGTCAGTTAATGGACTTTACCTAAATTAGAGCCATACGTTTTGACTCTCCCATCTCTTAGATCTCTTAGGTAAATAGGACAGCTTCGTCTCCAATGCCCCTTCTCTTGGTAATAAAAGCAAATGGATTCCTTTGGAATGGCACATGGAACTATCTTAGAATCTACCTTTTCTGGATCTCCAATTTCACCATTTTTTATATCCATTGAAGTTTGGGAGTTTGATTTACCAGACAAATTTGCTCGACCAGCTCGCCAAATCATTTCTGATTCAGCAGCTATAAGCAAATAGGTCAAATCAATGAGGGTTACGTCATGATGCATCATATAGTACTCTATTGCGAACTCACTATATGATTCAGGAAGCGACTGAAGAACCCAGTCAATAGCTAATTTACCTGAAATCTCGACACCTAACTGTTGGATAAGGTGTCTAAGTCCATAACTTATTTGGTATATACTTGACCCGACCCGACATGGTCCATTTGGGTTGCATCTCACCCAAAGTATTTATGGATAATTTTATAAGAGTTATACACATATGTTTATTAATATATTATAAGTTATAATATATTAATATGAGGTTATGTTATTTAATTAGTTTTAGTCTTAAATTAATTATGAATTAATTTAGAGATTAAAAGGAAGACTAATTAGATTATGGGCTATTGGTTTTATATAGTGTGGGCTAATGCTCTTTTGTTAATGGGCTAGGATTATATGGAAGTCCATGGATGATCCATGGAGCTTTTAACCCATGGATCCTTGGAAAGGAAAGGTCATGGGTTATTAGGGTTTCACCCTAACCATGCACACTATATAAGCATGCTTATGGAGCATGAAATGGAGCCAAAGTGTAACTAGTGAACTAGTGTGTGTGTGCTTGTGTGTGGCCGAAAATACAAGTGTGTATTCTCTCTCAAAGTTTTCCAAGAGTTTGTGGTGTTTTGTGATTCCATTTGAGGCATTCACACTATTGGTGCTTGGCCCTCAAACTCCTCAAGAACCAAACTCATCAAAAAGGTATGTAATCTCTTCTAACTCTTTATGTTGAAATGTTCCCCATGCCATGTTAGATAGGTTATAAACCTTGGAAAATTATTATTTTGCATGTATTTAGACAAACATAGATCCAAGGTTTATTAGGGCTGCATGCACAATTAGGAAGTGTTAGATTGCTCAAAACCCAACAGTGGTATCAAAGCCTAGGCTTGCTTGTTTGATACTTGATGCAAAATAGTGAAAAAAGTCGAAATCGTTGCTGTCTGCATGATGGACTCGCCGAGTCCATGTGTAACAGCCCGGAATTTCAGGTATTTCTTTAAATTATTTTTGGGCACATTTAAGAGGGAACTCGGCGAGTAGGTGCATGACTCGCCGAGTAGGGCCATGGTCTTGGTCGCAGTCGCAGATACGCGACTGGACTCGACGAGTCCAAGTAGGGACTCGGCGAGTCGACGCTGTTTCAGCTGAACCCTAGCCGTTTCATTTCTGATCGTATATAACGATCTTATGGCCGTCATGTCGCGTCTTTTGGCCGGTTGAAGATACCCTGGGTGTGTGTGAGCATCTGAAGCAAGAGAGAGGACTTGAGGAGGCTTGAAGAGATTGTTAGACAAGGAGGAGCAAGGTGGTGATCAAAGGAATCGAGTACTGGAGGTTTGGAGACACAAGGAACACGTTTCCAGGTAATCTTCGGATCGAAATCTGTAACTTTTACGTTGTATGCGAGTTTAGGGTTTAGGAAACCCATTTAAGGATTTGTTAGATTATATTGTTGTTATAAGTGTTAAAAACCCCTGTAATAGTATATGTGAAAGTCCAGGAAGCCCCATATCTATATACTTCGAAATCATGCGAAATACAGGAGGCAGCGGATTGACTACATGGCGAGGACTCGCCGAGTCCAATGATCAGACTCGGCGAGTAGCTTGAAGATTCACTAGAACTCGCCGAGTTGTTCTTCAGACTCGGCGAGTAGCTTGAAGATTCACTAGAACTCGCCGAGTTGTTCTTCAGACTCGGCGAGTAGCTTGAAGGTTCACTAGGACTCGCCGAGTTGTTCTTCAGACTCGGCAAGTAGCTTGAAGATCTACTGGAACTCGTCGAGTCGTTCTTCAGACTCGGCGAGTGGTGTCAGGGTGTCTATACTCGTCGAGTTACCCTTTGCACTCGACGAGTTCGGTCAAGATTGACCGTTGACCTGTATATAACTTAGTAGGGTCAGTTGTCTTGTTTGATAAGATCATTAACAAAGGATGTGGTATTATAGGGAACCTGCGGATTAGCGGATCGTGTGCGAGTAGCTCGAAGGGTTTATAGCTTGCATACTACGAGGTGAGTCTTCTCACTATACTTCACCCGGAAGGGTTTGACTGTGAGACCGGAAGGTCGTATGTGTTATATTCATGCTATGTCTAGAGAGGTAGATGCTTTATATGTGATGTATGCTTATATGTGATGTATGCTTATACGGGCCGGAAGGCGAGACTTTATGTGATAGAAAGGACGGTATGATGTATGACTTATGTGTTATGTGTATTATGTTACATGTGTTATGTTTTATACTAACATGGGCCGGAAGGCAAAATACTATGGGCCGGAAGGCAATTTAATACGGGCCGGAAGGCGATATATATTATGGGCCGGAAGGCGATTATGTTACGGGCCGGAAGGCAATGTTATGTGGACCGAAAGGTCCGGGCCGGAAGGCGTATGTGGGTAAGTCGTATACTGGGGAACTCACTAAGCATTTATGCTTACTAGTTGTGTTTATGTTTTTCAGGTACTAGTGATGACCGTGGAAAGGCGCCGGCGTGACACGTACACACTGCCACTGTTGGAGATCCTGGAGATTTATTAGTTATATTTTTGAAATAAACTTGGAATAAACCCTTTGTAGAATAATGATGTTTTGTTTTAAATGAAAAGTTTGTTTGAAAATTTGAGATGTTACAATTGGTATCAGAGCCTTGGTTTGAGGGATTCGGGTGTACTTTTGGGTGCAACTGAACTCAGACCGGGGATTTGAGGAAAAACTTTTTCTTAAAAATAATAAGGACATAACATTTTATAAAGGGTAAGGCGGTAAAAACAAGGGTGGAACAGTGTGTACGAGCAGCCAGCGTCCGAACGGTAAAGATCCCCAGAATACCTTACGATGTTATGTTATGCACTGAATTATGAATTGTTATGCATGCTAGAAGACTAGGTATACATGATAGGACTAGAATTGCCTGTTTTGTGATGCCTTAGTCTAGGGAGATTGCTTATATGAGATATTTGGTAGCGTGCAAGTAGATAGTGCATACTAGAGGTAGAGTACTCATTATTCGGGATTTGGGGAGGAAGATTTGGGACGAATACTGATACGGTGTGGTCGGTAGTATTGGGCCCGTACTATCGAAGGCACCGGATGAGTGGAAGACTCAAATAAGAATCCCTGGAAATCGGAGACTGGGTAGGGCGCGTATCGAGTACAATTGTACTTGGTGGAGTCTCTGATGATTTTATGTTGTATTTCAGAGACATCATGGTTATCACATGCAATGGGGCGAGTTCGAGCGGTGCGAGTGACGAGGAGATTCGTCAGATTATTCAGGAAGAGGTAGCTGCGGCGGTCCGGGCTGAGATCCCGGAGATGTTTGAGACTATTAAGACCACGTTGATGGAGGAGTTTGAGGAGCGGTACGCCGCACTTACTGAAGCTGCAGTTGCTGCCGCTACCGCAGCGGTGGCTGCTGCCAGGCCGCAAGGGGGTGATTCATTACTATTCAGGGAATTCAGCAACACGAAACCCCCTGAATTTGATGGGACGCAGGATCCGATTGCAGCTATGAGGTGGATCGCCGACATCGAGGGTTGTTTCTATACTTGCTCATGCCCGGAGCACTTGAGGGTACGGTTCGCCTTGAACCAGCTCCGTCTGGGAGCGAAGGATTGGTGGAAGTTCGTGACAGCGAACTTCACTCAGGCAGAGATTTCGGCGGTGACATGGGAGAGGTTTACGGAGATGTTCAGGGATGAGTACGTTCCCCCGGTAGAGAGGGAGCGATTGATTCAGGAGTTCTTGACCCTTAAGCAGGGTACTGATTCCGTGGCAGTGATCACACGGAAGTTTCATGAGAGGGCAATGTTCTGCCCCGAGCTGGTATCTACGGAGCAGTCGCGGATGAGCCGCTATTTGGGTGTTTTGAAGAGGGAGATTCGGGAGTTTGTGTCAAACTCCACCTATCGTACTTTCACTGAGCTTCAGGCGAACGCCAGGAAGCGCGAGATTGAGTTGGAGACTCAAGCGAGGGAGGAGGCTGAGTCTCGGCAGGTGGATCGACGGCCGACCCAGTCTCAGCCGGCAGCCAAGCGGACTAAGTTCGCTGATTCGAGGATGGGAGGTTCGAAGGGTCGCACTTGCGCGAAGTGCGGCAAGAGTCACGAGGGGGCGTGTCGAGCTGGTGGTTGCTACAAGTGTGGCAAGGAGGGACATATTGCCAGGGATTGCCCTAAGGGGTTTATGGTTTGCTTTCACTGCAACCAGACAGGCCATCGGAAGGCCGAGTGCCCGCAACTTCGTCAGGGAGCTACACCTACTACCCGGACTACTGAGACCCGACCGGCGAAGGTCGAGGCCCCGAGGGCTCGCGGGAGAGCCTTTCAGCTGACTGCGGAGGAGGTCCGCGCTGCGCCCGATGTTGTGGCAGGTATGTTATCATTCACGTATTTAATTAAAGGTCGAAATGTTATGCTTATGTTAATGTATGTGTAGGTACTGTCCTTGTGAACTCTATGCCTGCTCTAGTATTATATGATTCGGGTGCGAGTAGATCGTTTGTATCGTTAGCTTTTAGCCAGCACATCGGCATTAGCCGTGAGCCGTTAAGTCGGCCTTTGAGCGTTTCTATTGCGGCTGAGAGGGTGATTTGTGCTACGGAGGTTCTTAGGGGATGTGTGCTAGAGATCTTCGGGGTCGCGTTTCCGATTGACCTCATTCCTATTGCGATGGGTGATGTCTGTGTCATCGTAGGCATGGACTGGTTGAGCCGATTCAGCGCTGTCATCGACTGCGAGCGTCAGCTGGTGACTATACGAGACCCTAGTGGGGGAGTTCTTACGGTATACGGCGAGGGTACCCGTTCGAGATCAGCTTTTTGTTCGGCCGCTAGGGCGAGGCAATGCCTACAGCGGGGATGTAACGGTTTTGTGGCGTATGTGATGGATACGCGGGAGAGTTCCGAGAGACCGAAGACATTGAAGGAGGTTCCAGTGGTGCGCGAGTTTCCAGATGTTTTTCCCGAGGATTTGCCGGGAATACCTCCTGCGAGGCAAGTGGAGTTTGGTATCGATCTAGTTCCAGGGGCTGCGCCTATTGCGAAGGTGCCTTATCGTCTTGCACCTCCAGAGATGCAAGAATTGTCCTCGCAACTTCAAGAGTTGTTGGGGAAGGGATTTATTCGGCCGAGTAGCTCGCCGTGGGGAGCACCGATTCTGTTCGTCAAGAAGAAGGATGGTTCACACCGGATGTGTATCGATTAACGGGAGTTGAACAAGGTGACAGTTAAGAACCGCTATCCGTTACCGAGGATCGATGATCTATTTGATCAGTTGCAAGGGGCATCTTGGTTTTCCAAGATTGACTTGAGATCAGGGTACCATCAGGTAAGAGTGCGGGATGAGGACGTCCAGAAGACAACGTTTAGGATGCGGTATGGGCATTACGAGTTCGTGGTGATGCCTTTTGGGCTCACCAATGCCCCAGCAGTGTTCATGGATCTCATGAACAGGGTATGCAGGCCGATGCTGGATCAGTCTGTGATTGTGTTCATCGACGACATTCTGGTGTATTCGCGGTCTAGGGAGCAGCATGAGGGACATTTGAGGGAGGTCCTTGAGGTACTGAGGTCGGAGAAGCTATATGCAAAATTCTCCAAATGCGACTTCTGGTTACGGGAAGTTCAATTTCTGGGGCATGTTGTAAATCAGGCAGGGATATTGGTCGATCCGGCCAAGGTGGAAGCGGTGATGAGTTGGGAGGCACCGAAGTCACCTTCGGAGATCAGGAGTTTCCTTGGGTTGGCGGGGTACTATCGAAGGTTCATTAGGGACTTCTCCAAGATCGCGGTGCCACTTACCAAATTGACCCGAAAGGGTGTTACATTCTCATGGGAACCCGAGCAGCAGACTTCCTTCGAGACACTTCGTTAGAGACTGTGCGAAGCACCAGTACTGGCTCTTCCGGAAGGGATGGAGGACTTTGTCGTATATTGCGATGCATCGATTTCAGGACTGGGTGCAGTGTTGATGCAGAGGGGCCATGTGATAGCCTATGCATCGAGGCAGTTGAAGCCTCACGAAGCGAGATATCCCACACATGACTTAGAGTTGGGGGCGGTAGTGTTCGCCCTCAAAATTTGGCGTCACTACCTGTACGGGGTTCGTTGTACCATATACACGGACCATAAGAGTTTGAAGTATTTGATGGATCAACCCAACCTAAACATGCGTCAGAGGAGATGGTTAGATGTGGTTAAGGATTATGACTGTGAGATCCTATACCACCCAGGCAAGGCTAATGTGGTAGCTGATGCATTGAGTCGTAGGGCGGAGAGTACTCCATTGCGGGACGTATGTTTGAGATTGACGGTGATGACTCCGGTATTAGATACTATTCGTGGGGCACAGGCCGAGGTTGTGAAGTCTGGGATGCAGAAACAGGAGCGGGTCGTCGGGTTGATTTCAGAGTTCGTTACGGATGGGCGGGGACTTCTGACATTTCAGGGTCGGATCTGGGTGCCATTCGTGGGCGGTACGCGTGTTACTTTGATGGAGGAGGCACATAGATCGAAATTCTCGATCCATCCCGGTGCTACGAAAATGTATCTGGATTTGAAAAAGGAGTACTGGTGGCCTTGCATGAAGAGAGACGTTGCCTGGTTCGTTGAGAGGTGTTTGACCTGCCGTAAAGTTAAGGCCGAGCACCAGAGACCGCACGGTAAGTTGCAACCCTTGGAGATCCCTGAGTGGAAGTGGGATCAGATCACGATGGATTTCATCACCAAATTGCCGAAAACTGCCAGGGGAGTCGATGCGATTTGGGTGATTGTGGTTAGGCTAACAAAGAGTGCACACTTCCTTGCCATTAGTGAAAGTTCATCAGCAGAGAAGTTGGCAGAGTTGTACGTGAGAGAGATAGTATCTCGGCATGGAGTGCCGACCTCGATTGTTTCGGATCGCGATGTACGTTTCACTTCCAGGTTCTGGAAGAAATTTCATGAGGAGTTGGGTACTAAGCTGCATTTTAGTACCGCATACCATCCCCAGACCGACGGTCAGAGCGAGCGGACGATTCAGACATTGGAAGACATGCTTAGAGCGTGTGTGTTAGACTTCGGGGGTAGCTGGGATGCGCATCTGCCGTTGGCTGAGTTTTCCTACAACAACAGCCATCATTCGAGCATTGGTATGCCACCTTTTGAGTTGTTGTATGGTAGGAGGTGTCGGACTCCCATTTGCTGGGGAGAAGTGGGACAGAGAGTGATGGGCAGTACAGAAATTGTACTTCAGACGACCGAGCAGATTCAGCGTGTGAGGCAGAGGTTATTGACCGCCCAGAGCAGACAGAAGAGTTATGCGGACAGACGCCGATCCGAGCTCGAATTCCAGGTCGGCGACTTCGTTCTCCTAAAGGTTTCTCCTTGGAAAGGGGTAATTCGGTTCAGGAAGAGGGGCAAATTGGGGCCCCGGTTCATAGGTCCATTTCGGGTAATTGCAAGGGTAGGTCGGGTAGCTTATCGGTTGGAGTTGCCGGTAGAGCTGAGTCAGATTCACAATACCTTCCACGTGTCGCAGTTGAGGAAGTGTATAGCCGATGAGGCAGCGGTGGTTCCGTTAGAAGATATTCAGGTGGATGCGAGTCTGAATTACGCCGAGAGACCAGTAGCTATCAGGGATCGGAAGATCAAGGTTCTACGGAACAAGGAGATACCTCTGGTGTTGGTTCAGTGGGAACATCGGAAAGGATCGGAGATGAATTGGGAGCCGGAAAGAGAAATGCGGGAGCAACATCCGGAGTTATTCGCCGAATGAGAGACTTCGAGGGCGAAGTCTAGTTCTAGTGGGGGAGAGTTGTAACAGCCCGGAATTTCAGGTATTTCTTTAAATTATTTTTGGGCACATTTAAGAGGGAACTCGGCGAGTAGGTGCATGACTCGCCGAGTAGGGCCATGGTCTTGGTCGCAGTCGCAGATACGCGACTGGACTCGACGAGTCCAAGTAGGGACTCGGCGAGTCGATGCTGTTTCAGCTGAACCCTAGCCGTTTCATTTCTGATCGTATATAACGATCTTATGGCCGTCATGTCGCGTCTTTTGGCCGGTTGAAGATACCCTGGGTGTGTGTGAGCATCTGAAGCAAGAGAGAGGACTTGAGGAGGCTTGAAGAGATTGTTAGACAAGGAGGAGCAAGGTGGTGATCAAAGGAATCGAGTACTGGAGGTTTGGAGACACAGGGAACACGTTTCTAGGTAATCTTCGGATCGAAATCTGTAACTTTTACGTTGTATGTGAGTTTAGGGTTTAGGAAACCCATTTAAGGATTTGTTAGATTATATTGTTGTTATAAGTGTTAAAAACCCCTGTAATAGTATATGTGAAAGTCCAGGAAGCCCCATATCTATATACTTCGAAATCATGCGAAATACAGGAGGCAGCGGATTGACTGCATGGCGAGGACTCGCCGAGTCCAATGATCAGACTCGGCGAGTAGCTTGAAGATTCACTAGAACTCGCCGAGTTGTTCTTCAGACTCGGCGAGTAGCTTGAAGATTCACTAGAACTCGCCGAGTTGTTCTTCAGACTCGGCGAGTAGCTTGAAGGTTCACTAGGACTCGCCGAGTTGTTCTTCAGACTCGGCAAGTAGCTTGAAGATCTACTGGAACTCGTCGAGTCGTTCTTCAGACTCGGCGAGTGGTGTCAGGGTGTCTATACTCGTCGAGTTACCCTTTGCACTCGACGAGTTCGGTCAAGATTGACCGTTGACCTGTATATAACTTAGTAGGGTCAGTTGTCTTGTTTGATAAGATCATTAACAAAGGATGTGGTATTATAGGGAACCTGCGGATTAGCGGATCGTGTGCGAGTAGCTCGAAGGGTTTATAGCTTGCATACTACGAGGTGAGTCTTCTCACTATACTTCACCCGGAAGGGTTTGACTGTGAGACCGGAAGGTCGTATGTGTTATATTCATGCTATGTCTAGAGAGGTAGATGCTTTATATGTGATGTATGCTTATATGTGATGTATGCTTATACGGGCCGGAAGGCGAGACTTTATGTGATAGAAAGGACGGTATGATGTATGACTTATGTGTTATGTGTATTATGTTACATGTGTTATGTTTTATACTAACATGGGCCGGAAGGCAAAATACTATGGGCCGGAAGGCAATTTAATACGGGCCGGAAGGCGATATATATTATGGGCCGGAAGGCGATTATGTTACGGGCCGGAAGGCAATGTTATGTGGACCGAAAGGTCCGGGCCGGAAGGCGTATGTGGGTAAGTCGTATACTGGGGAACTCACTAAGCATTTATGCTTACTAGTTGTGTTTATGTTTTTCAGGTACTAGTGATGACCGTGGAAAGGCGCCGGCGTGACACGTACACACTGCCACTGTTGGAGATCCTGGAGATTTATTAGTTATATTTTTGAAATAAACTTGGAATAAACCCTTTGTAGAATAATGATGTTTTGTTTTAAATGAAAAGTTTGTTTGAAAATTTGAGATGTTACACCATGGGGGGACTCGCCGAGTCCAAGGCAAAATTCATCCTACTCGCCGAGTAGGTTCGTGCACTCGGCGAGTAGAAGGTTCAGAATGCAGATTTTCGATTTTTGCTGCTGGAAATGGACTAGAAACTTTACCCTAAACTGTGTTGATATTTTAAAACTTATTTTAGTTGGTGTAATGGTTGTTCTAATCGATTTACAATAGCATATATCAAAATTTCATTCTTTGTATGTGTTCATATAATTCTTGGAACTTTGATAATCATGTTCATGTTCTTATGAATTTAGAAGATGATAGGAATTATTTGCTGAATTGTTTAGGATTAATTCTTGATCATTTATGTGTTTAAATGGAGTCCATAATTTGTCCTCAAGTTATGGATATCCAAAGGTCACTTTTCTTTAACACACGTTAAAAACACATAAGTTACATAAAATGTAGAGTCTTCATTTTATGAACCTTTAATTCATAAGTTATGAAATGAAAAGTTTTGAAGAGTTACAAAACTTTCCCTCAAGTTTTGGAATTTGGAAAAGTTTCACACACTTTAATAAACTTTAATTCCAACACTAAGAATTTTAAAAGTTAAAATTCAACACTTATACTATTTATAACATTAATGGTTAATTATTATATATATATATATATATATATATATATATATATATATATATGTATGTATAAGAACAAGTCGTTTTACCGTTAGTAGGCCTCATTCACGAAGCCGGTCTATAAGGTGGGTATAAGGTTGTTGCCTATAAAATAGCGACTTAATGGGTGTATACTCTCACCCACCGCTTGCTTGACTGGTGGAGGGTCGTTAGTCGAACGGGTAGGACAATGACTTTAAATTATCATTAAAAGTATAATGAATATTATAAAGTAGCTAAATATTTTTATTTAATTCCCAATCTTAGTTACTTTAGGAAAAATGTGAATTTGGTGCTAGCCCATGGAATTCACACTTTGTACCTTACCAAGTCGTTGGTGGAGCGTGTGTGGTTAACCGACACACTAACTTGGACTAGTAAGGACCACGAAGGGTGACTTAATGTTTGTCATAGATCAATGGAGCGTGTGTGGTTAACCGGCACATTGATTAGGTGATAATATTAAGGGTACCAAGTGAATTGGTATGGTTATTCACACCTTGTTTTGTGATCCTCGGCATCCCAGTCACAAAATTTGAGAGGGCACACTCGAGATTGAAACATGCCATTGAAAAGTTCAATGAATCTCAAAAGATCTAGGAATTTCAAATCCAATTAAAACCTAATAAATTATTTCGTTTTTCATGGTGGAAATTGGTGAATCGTCATTCGCCTACCTTCAAATATTTTATGGCTTGGATTACGGCATCCCTCTTCCAAATTATAAAATATTGTGTTGGGTCCTAGCCTTAATATTTCATATTGGGTGTTATATTAAGGATTTTGAATCAACTAACTTGTTTTTCTCCCATTATAGATGTCTGGTTCAGACAACTATGATCTTCCCAAATCTCTTGAAGATGGTGTCCCTCAACATCCTGCTTCACTTCCTCCACCTCCTCCAATTATTCTCCCTCACCAACAAGTTCTTGAAAAGTTTCAAGTCACTCAATCCCTATTGGCAAGCATAGTCTATGTGTGCTCACATCTTGGAGATAAAGTCACATATTGACAAGCCGGGAGAGTTGGGTATCAAAGTCTCGTGAAAGTTGGATGTACAATCACTTTCTTAGTAACATAGTGAGTCTCTTTGGGACTACTATGAGACAGACTATGACACGATCCTTAATGATCTTATCTATTTGCTTTGTGTTGTGGAATCAGCAATAATTTGGAACACCAGTAAAGCAAATTTGATTAAAAGAACAACTTCCCAAGTCTTAAATGGACATTGATAATGGTAGCATTGGATATCTAGAAAAGATTTCTCTTCCCAATGGAAATGGATCGGCCATAGTCAACTCGGTTGACCAAATGGTAAAGAGAAAGGCTAAGTCTGAGATAGTCTCATGTGCCATTACCAAAGGGTCTATATGTTTTATTGCCAAAGGGAGGGACACTGATTGCGAAGCTGCCATATTTACCTGAAAGATCATAAGATTGATCAAGTCAAAAAGTTTGACTCTACTTCAGTTAAAGTCCACTGACTAACTCTATTAGGTTCCTATTTGAAGATTCTTATTACATAATGTGAATGGGTCAGATGTTGATGTTTTTAAGAATCAAAAGAAAAGATAGGAAGCTTAAAGTAAGTATATGTTGATTCTGATTGCGAAGGTGGGTTTCGATCGCATGGTTCGGTAATCAGAATTTTGAGCTGTTGCTTAAAGTTATAATATATTGCTTAGGAATAGATAACAACAAGGTTTTCATGTGGACTGTAAGGATAAGTTTTTCCGCAAAGTTTTAAAATAGAAGAAAAAAAAGGGTTTTAATTTTATTTATTTTAAAAATATCCTTACAATGGCATCTGTGGAAAATTGTTGCTTATATGTTTCCAGTAATAGCAATATTGGAAAATGGATTTGATTCTTTCATTTGTGGTAGTGTCTGAATTTACCAAATGAAGAAAGTTTTTATCACCCAAGTTTCAATTGAACAAAAACTTGGAATCATACAAGTTGTATTGTATGATGAATGAGAATTTTCATCTTTGAAAATTAAGACTAATTCTTTGATCACATGTATATGTGAGTCAATTGAAGGACTAAGGAATTAGGTACACTGGGTGTGCGCTGGTCAAGGTCCACCACAAAGATGATTTGTCATGATTTTCTAAAGATTAGTAAATATGATTATACTTATGAGGTTAAGTATAATTCTATAACATTGGAAAGGTTACAATGTATGACAAAACAAATGAGAAGAATCAAATTAGGCAGAAAGATAAAAGTTTCTCAAATCTGAAAGGATGGGAGAGTACTTTAGTATCGTGTTTCATGATCATCTTAATGATTATGAAACCATATCACAAATTCATACTCTAAGGACGTCTTAGTGCATTGTTATGGCTAAGAAGAGAGGTCATGAATTGTTGGATTGGTTAAGATCGAGAAGATGAGTCATACTTCGTTCCAAAACAATTCTTAGAGTCATACTCCAAGATTGTAACCTTGAGTGACATAAAGGAAGATTTATTAACACTAGTCAAATGTAAGAGTAAAATGTTTTCTACTCTTGTACATTTGAGATTGGTAAGTTGTGATGTCTTGGATGAGACAAAGACCAACTAAGACTAATTGTGTGAAGTGTTAGTCTTGATAAGAATCCGCACTATCCCTTGAATATTTGTTTTTCCAAGGAATGGTTCTTGACTGGGGAAACTTATATGTCAAGGGGACAGTGGGAGCCTTAAAGATCCTGAAAGAGTTTCAAGATTTAATCAAGAGTAAAACCTGTAATTTATCACTAGCACACGACTTACGGTTTGCAACCTATCGTGTTGACATAATTCTTATTTCTGTACCTACTTCAAATAAGTTGAATTTGCATGTGAGTTATCAGAGTTCAACTTGGAAGCATTGGTGGGCCTAGTGCTACCAAGGTGACATGAAACTAAGATTGAACAAGTTTAATCCATGTAAGGCTGAATTTGTCACTAACCTTATCTTGTGATTATGGTTTTGACAAATTCACATGGATAGGAACTCATACACTATAAAATCTAAGTGTCATAAGGTTTCTCTCCGATTCATGAAAATGATGGTGAGGAAACGCTTTCACTAAGTAGATTTTAAGTAGATAGCAATTGTGTTATTTGCATTTTCAAAAGTCGTTAGTGGAGTGCGTGTGGTTAACCGGCACACTAACATGGACTTGTGAGAAATGGAAAAGGTCTAAGGAATTGGGACTATGATTACGGCATCCCTTTTCATAGTTCTGAAAATTGTTTAGACACACATGTGATCTATCTAAGAAAGGATGTATGAATCTAAATTTCAGAAGTCTAGCAGATTTCTGGAAATATGTCAGAGCTAGTGGGAGCATAAGTGTTATGCTGATAATCATCATGTTAGTGGGAGCATGATTATTACGTTTAGTGTTGCAAGTTAGCAATGTTAATTATAGAAAACAAAGTTTCAATTCGTGAAGTTACAGGGGTTGAAAAGTTGTTTTGCTATAATTAAGGGAGAGGAAATTATACTTCATTTCAATTCTAAAGCTTAGATTGAGATTTTAATCATCTTTAGTCAAGGACATATATATGAATTTTATGTCTGAATGGTTCGACTTAAAGAAATTCTATATATTTTGCGTTGTCAAAATTCAATTATGACTACGGCATCCCTCTTCATAGTTAAATTTTGAAAACATGGCAAATAAAAAATATTGTAGCAAAAGACTGGTCTAGTATCATGTTTTTATGTGAGACTTCATGAATCGTGTCCCATATGCTTCGGATATAGGATCGATTTCATGTGCTATAATATTCATCTTTTCTAAATTTTCCAAATGCTTAAGGCATTGAGAAGGGAAAAGTCTAGAACTGGATATGACTAAAGTGATTAAGCAATTGTCGAGGACAATCTGAGGTTTGCCAAAGATTGGTTGCTCAGGGAGATTTGGAAGTATAGTGTTATTTTGGCAGGACAATATCGACATTTTCTGAAAAGAGGTAACTCTTGTTCAGAAGTGATAGTCAAAATGGGGCTATGGAAATGTCTCCATAGGTGGAAGTTATTCAATCTATGTAAGATTAGAAAACCTTAATGCAAGAAGGATGTTCAAAGCAATGTACTTTGAATATGAGACTTCCGTTCCATGGAAGTTGACCTTCTTTGGAATACTCTGTAATGATTGGTGACAAGGTTTTGGTGACTTTGTGAATAATCATTACAAGAGGAACATTGCATAAAAGTTTAAAATCTAACAGATCTTTTGGTAAATGATAGGAATCGGGGATTCTCACATTTACAATAAGGATTTGGGATTGTGAAATGAGTATCATTGGAATCATGTTCAATTGATCTACATCACAATGTAAGGATCATAGACAAACATAGTGTGCATACTTGGGGTATGGCATAACTATTGTTTAGAAAACAAAGTGTACTTGCTAGGAGCATGGGACGACTGTTGTTTTATTCAAGTCTTAAGCTGATTATTTGAAACATTGAATAATGTGTAATCAATATGGTGATAAATAAAAAGTGGTTTTATTTATATTCGAAAGGGTTCTGAGACCATATTGGATTCGATTATTATTGTGTTTCATTTTGCATGTTTTGACTTCCAAAATAGCCAGGTTATTCTTTTCGAATGACTAAATTATTTAAACACTCCACAGTCGTTCATATGTTGGAAGTAGGTATGAATCAAGACTGTCATGAATCGGGTTTGTAGTTGGCTAAATGGGTTTAGTCATCGCAATGGTTGCTACAACATTCATGAATGCTCATAAGTTATGAGTATTGGAATAAACCCACGCTCACTTGTATCACTTCATGGAATTTATCTCGAGTGATCGTGAGACGGTAATATCATATAAATCTTCAAACCTAGAGATATGAGTTGTTACCTAAAATGGCGCTTCATAGTTCAACAGAGTCTTCATAGTTCAACGGAGTTTTCGAGAGCTACGATTGCTGGTTGGTTCCTGAAGTAACATACGCAAATATAGTTATTAGACTTATCCAAGTGGGAGTCTGTTGGATAAGGTGTCTAAGTCCATAACTTATTTGGTATATACTTGACCCGACTCGGCATGGTCCATTTGGGTTGCATCTCATCCAAACTATTTATGGATAATTTTGTGAGAGTTATACACATATTTTTATTAATATATTATGAGTTATAATATATTAATATGAAGTTACGTTATTTAATTAGTTTTAGTCTTAAATTAATTATGAATTAATTTAGAGATTAAAAGGAAGACCAATTAGATTATGGGCTATTTGTTTTATATAGTGTGGGCTAATACTCATTTGTTAATGGGCTAGGCTTATGTGGAAGTCCATGGATGATCCATGGAGCTTTTAACCCATGGATCCTTGGAAAGGAAAAGACATGGGTTATTAGGGTTTCACCCTAACCATGCACACTATATAAGCATGCTTATGGAGCATGAAATGGAGTCTAAGAGAAAACTAGTGAACTAGTGTGTGTGCATGTGTGTGGCCGATTTTATACAAGGTGTATACTCTCTCAAAGTTTTCCAAGAGTTTGTGGTGTTTGTGATTCCATTTGAGGCATTCACACTATTGGTGCTTGGCCCTCAAACTCCTCAAGAACCAAACTCATCAAAAAGGTATGTAATCTCTTCTAACTCTTTATGTTGAAATGTTCCCCATACCATGTTAGATGGGTTATAAACCTTGGAAAATTATTATTTTACATGTATTTAGACAAACATAGATCCAAGGTTTATTAGGGTTGCATGCACACTTAGGAAGTGTTAGATTGCTCAAAACCCAACACCAACATCCTTAACCTTTCAATGTGTGATTTCATCTCTAAGACGTGTACACACATAGGTTTCCCATGTTTACTTGCCAAAAGAGCTTGAGTGAGCTTGAACTTTTCAAGCCTTCGAACTTGTGGGTTAGGGAGAATAATTGGAGGAGGTGGAGGAAGTGAAGCATGATCTCTAGTTCCTCGACCGAATCGTGGAATATCATCTTCATGTGGAAAGCTTGTTCCACGGGGTCGTACTTTGACATCTACGAAATGGGAGAAACTAAATTCAAGTTAGTTGATTGATTGAGTCCTTAATAAATCAGCCAAATGAGATATTAAGGCTAGGGCCCAACACAATACGCTACAACCTAGAAAAGGGATGTCGTAATCTAGTTGCAGAATATTTGAAGGTAGGTAAATGACGATTTACCAATTTCCACAATGAAAAATGAAAAAGAAATTTAAGTTTTAAATCTATGAAAACTCCTAGATCCTTTGAGATTCATTGAACTTTTCAATGGCATGTTTAAATCTCGATATGCCCCTCTGGTTTGTGACTGGAATACCGAGGATCACAAAGCGGGTGTGAATAACCATGAAAACATACATGGTGCCCCCACATGTTACAGTCACCTATTCGATGTGCCGGTTAACCACACACGCTCCACCGAACTATGACAAACATTGAGTCACCCTTTGCTACCTTTTCTTAGAACCATTTAGTGTGCCGGTTAACCACACACGCTCCACTAACATCTTTGCAAGGGCACAAAGTGTAATTTCATAGAATTGCATCAATTAACTTTTGCCTAAAGTAACTAAGATTGGGAATTTTGTAAAACTTTTAGTTACTTTATACTTCATTATACTTTTAATGGAAAGGGTTTGCCCTATCCTACCCGTTCGGCTAACGACCCTCCACCAATCAAGGAAGCGGTTGGTAAGAGTGGATACCCATTAAACGGCCATTTTATACGCCCTAACCTTATACCCCCCTTATAGACCGACTTCGTGAATGAGGCCTACTAACGGTAAGACTAGCATTTTAGTTATACATATATAATATTAAACTTTTAATGTTATACATAGTATAAGGGTGTATTTTACATTTTCAAAATACTAGGTGGTTTAAATTATACTTTTAATTAACCAAAATCATTATGGATTTATTAACTCTCTTTTAATTATACACTTAATTAATTTAATAAACCATAAGGGTTTAATTTGAACTTTTCAAAATTAGGGTTTTGGAATTTAGACTTTCAAAATTAACTTTTAATCAACAATTTAAATTCCAAAACTTGAGGGCAAGTTTTGAAACTTTTCAAAACAATTAGGTTTTAATATCACTAAAAATTTTCGAGTTTAAGACAGTTAAATTAAAATTTTAAATATTAAAACTCTTGATTTAATAATTATCTTGAATTAGACTGTTAATTTTAATTATTAAATGATAAAGGATTATCTAAATCATGAGGATGATTACCATTTATACATTTAAGATATCCTAATCCCTTAAACATCTACATAGATTTCGAAAATAAGGGATGAGATATCCCAAAATCTTTAATTATCATATTTAACTATTAAAGGATAATTATAAGATATGGGATAATCCAAATCCCTAAAATTTAGGATCTAACCTTGAGGAAGGAGGTAATTTCGAAATCCAAGGGTTGGGTAACCCTAGATTTCAAAATCTTGGAGGCTAAGGAAAGGATTTGGGAAACCCTAGCAAAAATCGCCAATTAGGGTTTTGCAACCCTAATTGCGAAAATTACCTCGCCTTCAGGGTTTATTAGCCATAAACCCTAATATGTCAAGTTCATACATTTGAATAAAAGCTAATTGAAAACAAAAACCGTTGGCTCTGATACCACTGATGGGTTTTATACAAACAATCCTATGTGTGCATGCAACCCTAGAGTTGGATCTATGTTTTCACTATTAGTTACACAACATTATGAACACATAATAAAACCCTAATGAGTCATACTATTTTTCAAAATTCACCAAGAAGATTAGAATACATACCTTTTGTTGTTATATAGTAATAACAACTCAAATCCTCATTGTAATGGCTTTAGAAAGCTTAGAGTCACAAGTGTCACTCCTCTAATGGCTCACAAACACACTAGGTGAAAGGATGAATATGGGAGAGAGGAGAGAAGGGTATCTTGCCCTAGATTTCGTCCCTTTCAGGGTTTCCCAAGGGTTGGACGAAATCTTAGTGCCTTAGGGTGCTATTTATACTTAAGGCTAACTAGGGTTTCAAGGTGTAAACCCTAATCCCTTAGCTTAGGGCCTAAGCAAGTCCATGGACTCCTTTCCTTAAGCCCTTGGACGAAAACTCCTAGATCCTTCTATGATTTTCACTCAAGCCTTAATAAAGATGATCCAATGGCCCAAAGCCTCAACTATTGAATAATTACAAAATAGCCCCTGCACTTTCAATTAGTTCCTTTAATCCCAAAATTAATTCTAAATTAATTTCTGATTAAATACTAATTAATAATATGATTCCAAATTAATATATTATTCATATAATATATTAACAAATCATATTTATACGCTAATTTATTATTCTTAACAATAAACCAACCTCTCTCCTCAACAATCATCCTGTCTAGTCACCAGTGTGAAGGCAACCCAAAAGGACCATACTATTTACGGAATTTAAAGTATTGATACATTGAATTTCGGCTAATGTATTCTTAACGACAGATGTAGTAGTCAAAATTACGAAGTCATGATTATAAAGAACACCTAAATCTGACTTCATATGAATACGTTATGATTTTTAGACGCATCAACACAATACAACAATATGCAACATAGAAATTGAAATAAAAATTGATTGATTGTTAGTGAAAAAAGTGTAAAGGAGAATCGAAATAATCGTAAATACGAATTTGTCGATATGGAGAACGTCGACAATGGAGCTCATATGAAGGAGTTATGAATTTCACAAGGTCTTTTGTCAGTGTAATTCTCATAGAATATAAATTTAAAATAGAAGGTGAATTAGTCGACAAAGTCTAAATAAAAATTTTAGTACTCGTCGGTACGAAATCAGGGATATAACAAACGTCGAAAACGGAACTCCTATGTGAAAGTTATGATTGTTTGAAAGTAGCAAAAAATACCTACGAAAAACGATGACGTGGCACCACCTGTAGGTGCCACGTAGTAAGGATGGAGAACATGTCTCGATGATGACGTGGTTCCACCATGAGTTGACCCATGGCAAGGATAAAGGCGGAAATCGACCAGGCGACATGGACCAGCCAAAGTACGACACATGGCACCATTCAGATCTGGACACATCGATGAAGCGCGACAGACCTATGGTCATAGGGCGCGACATGCCTCATGTACCGGCCTATAAATAGGTATCGAATTTGGCTCATTTCTCACACAAAATCTTCCAATTCTCTCTAAAAACTCTTCTTTGACCCTGAGACCAATATTTATGAGTTTGTGAGCATTCTAGAGAAGTGTTGAGGCTTCAAAGAGCCCGTCGGAAATGAGTATTTAGAGTCGAAGTTTTGCCAGCGACTTTCCGAAATTTTGCTAGAAATTTCTGTAAGTTAAGCTGCACTTGTTGTGTTTTATGAGTAACTTATACTTTATGTTCATTATCGTTATTATGAACTTATAAATAAGATTTATCAGTGATTCTAGTCATAATACTGATTGATCTACTTACGGGAGTGATGTTTAGGAAAGATCTAGTGAGGTGTTTAAAGTGGATTTTCCAAACAGTATACTCTGTATACCAAACGGATCCTACCTCCGATATGATCTTACCTTATTATTCATTATTTGATAGAACTTCATGTATTCATTGAGATTAGTGAAAGATCTATCTTCATTACCAAATTGCCATAAATGTTAATAAATTACAGTATTATAGATTAATACTTGTTAGGCACGTTACCCGCTCGTTGGATGCTAGTTGGATAGCTGATAGTCATCGAAGTAATTGTCCAGTTGAGTTATATCGCTATACCATGTGTTACAATATATATATATATATATATATATATATATATATATATATATATATATATATATATATATCCATGCATGATCATATATAAGAATTGCTAGTGTAGAGTTATATGTGTGGACTAGAATAGTGTCTATATGATTGGTTGTTTATGTGATTCATTAATATATATATATATATATATATATATATATATATATATATATATATATATATATATATATATGTGAGGAGTTGATGGTGGAATGGCGACAGGCAGTGAGACTATAGACTCGTGTTGACAAAGGAACCGTGGTAGATCGTGAACCAGATACATACATTGTTATAGGAATAGTAGTTACTTTAGTTATATTTATGTATGAGGAGTTGACAGCGAAACAACAACAGGCCATGAGCCTATAGATTTGTGTTGACGACAGAACAATGACATGCCGTGAGTCCAGACACACACATTATTGGTTGAATAGCAAAAGGTCATAACCATTATTTGTATGTATGTATATCTATTGTGGTATATGGTATATGGGAAAGTCACTAAGCTTTGTGCTTACCCAGTTGATAACAAATGATTTCAAGTATTTCTTCGGATCGTGAGAAGGGAAAGGTTTGATTGTACACGCGCATCGACATCATGTTTTAGTTTTCCACATATACTATAATTTGAACACTTAACTTTTGATTGTCAAACAATGGTTTTCGATAAGAATAAATGAATGTTTGAATGAAATGTTGTCTTTCAAAAATGAAAAAAATTGATATGGAAATCGGGATGTTACAAGTTGGTATCAGAGCCCTGGTTTGAGAGAATTGGATGAACACTCGTGTGATTCCAAACTCAAACTAAGGATATGATTATTTTACAAATCTTTTTGGAAAAATAATTAATTTTTTTCAAAAGGAAAGGATGCAGTGTGTACAGTCAATCGAAACTCAGAAAGGAAAGTGATTCCTCAAAATATTCATATTTGTTATATCCGCTGATATATGAACTGTTAGAAATGCATGTTAGTATTTAGGCTAGGGATATTTTTAGGAATTGCATGTTATAATTGCCTAATACTTAAGATTCCTTATAGCTAGAGATTTGCTTGTTATGTTCTGCCCAAAACCTATATTGATATTAATTAGTTTTTTGACAAATACGTTTGGTTGCATGCTCCCATAATTAAATAGTTTTAGATTGCTTAATTTGGCGCTATTGCACAACTCTTGTTTGGGTCCAACCATTGTAGTGTAGGATCTTTCAATCAAAAAACTGTTTAATTTTAGTGGCATGTAATCGTATTCATTAGATAAGTAGTTAATATTAGTAAAAGTTTCCTCTTCAGATGATAGCAGAGTGAGGTGGAAGGAATCCTAGAAGGAGAGTCTAGGAAGTTTAAAATATGCTTGATAGGGCATATATTTATGAAGTAGGGAAACAATATAGAAATGAAAATCCTAGGGAATCTAGGAAGACTTGTTGTATGTGCTCACTTGAACACATACATAAATTGCTTTGTGGTAGTTATATATAGTGACTTGGGAACTTCGGGGCAATTCTTAGGAAGAATATGAATAGTTGTTAAAGGTAGTGTAGGCCCATACTACCAGAAGCAAAAGATTCATACTTGGATCAAGAAGAGTCACAAAGTTACTAAGGCACTAATAGTTGGATCGATAGTGTGGTTAACACTCTAAATTCATTTTGCATGTTTTCGTCATTACCTGATGTATGGTGATGTCTAGGAAATTCTCTCTAAGTTTAGACCAAAGTGGCCATAAAGGATCAAATCCGAATAAAGTACATCTGCGTAAGTGAGTTGGTTCTAAGAACCTTGTCCGATAGAGTGCCAAATTTAGTCATAAGATTTAAGAAGGAGATCGACATAAGGAATGTAGCTTTCGCTGGGGTTAAGCAACCAATGACTAGAGTTGCTACATGTTGTGATGTGGTTATATATGAACCTCACAAGGTTAAGGAAGAAGGATGGAGTTGTTAGCACAAAAGGATAAGAAATATGGAGCGTATCTTCCATACTAGCGTTTGTCTCATAGAGGAAAAGTTTCAGTACACTATGGACCTTTCATAATGAAAGGATATTAGGTTATGATCGCTAAGTATGTTACAATACCTAAGATAGATACCATGTTACAAAATGAGTTAGGAAGGAACAGGTGTGTCCATTGAGTGTATGACTCAAGAGTTGTTACATAAAACCATCAATATAAAAACATTCATAATAATATCTCATGTCAAAACCAATGTGTCAATAATCAAAACATAGTATCAGAAAACCATATCAGAGTGTACTCCCATATCTTGAGGGCGTGTAAATGGTACACCGTAGAGGTAATGCCGCCAAATCTTGAGGGAGAAAACCACCGCCTCCAACTCCAAATCATGTGTCGGGTAGTTCGCCTCGTGAGGCTTGAGCTGCCTCGAAGCGTAGGCAATGACATGCCCTCTCTGCATCAATGCCGCGCCCAACCCTAAAATAGACGCGTCACAATAAACCACAAAATCCTCTACGCCCTCTGGAAGGGCTAAGATCGGTGCCTCGCACAATCTCTATCTCAGTGTCTCAAATGCTGCCTACTGCTCGGGTCCCCACTGAAAGACCATGACTTTCTTCGTCAACCGAGTCAGGGGTACAACTATCTTGGAGAAATCCTGAATGAACCTCTGATAATAGCCTGCCAATCCTAGGAAACTCCGAATCTCAGATGGAGACTTTGGAACCTCCCATCTCATCACGGCCTCGACCTTGGCCGGATCGACCAGAATCCTGTTCTGGTTGACAAGGTGTCCGAGAAATTGCACCTCATGCAACCAAAACTCGCACTTGGAGAACTTGGCATACAAGCTCTCCCTCCTTAGGGTCTCCAAAACCTCTCTCAGATGCTCCTCATGCTCCTCTTGCGTCTTGGAATAAACCAAGATGTCATCGATAAAGACTATCACAGACCGATCCAACATCGGTCTGCATACGCGGTTCATGAGGTCCATGAACGCGGCAGGAGCATTGGTGATCCCAAACGGCATCACCACGAACTCATAGTGGCCATAGCGCGTATGAAACGCGATCTTCTGCGTATCCTCTTCCCTGACCCTCATTTGATGATAACCCGAACGCAAATCAATCTTGGAGAACCAAGATGCTCCCTAAAGCTGATCAAAGAGACCATCAATCCTCGGGAGTGGGTAACGGTTCTTCACCGTTACCTTATTCAACTCCCGATAGTCTATACACATCCAGTGCGACCCGTCCTTCTTCTTCACAAACAGAATCAGGGCTCCCCAGGGTGAACTGCTCGGTCTAATGAATCCCTTGTCTAGCAGCTCCTACAGTTGCGTAGACAACTCCTGCATCTCGGGAGGAGCCAGCCGATATGGTGCCTTGGCTATCGGGGCCGCACCAGGAACGAGGCCAATCCTGAATTGCACCTGTCACTCAGGAGGTATCCCAGGAAGCTCCTCTGGGAAAACATCTGCGAAATCTCGCACCACTGGAACCTCGCTCACGGTCGCATTACCCGTCTCCCGGGTATCCATCACGTACGCGACATATCCTGCGCATCCCTGCTGAAGGTAACGTCTAGCCCTCGCTGCTGAACATACAGCGGGTCCGCGCTGTGTCCTCTCGTCGTGGATCACTATCTCTCCCCCACCTAGGGTCCTGACTCGCACTAGTTGCTGCGCGCAATCTATCACCGCCCCATTAGGGCTCAACCAGTCCATGCCTATGATCACCTTGTTCCCACACAACGGAATGGGAACCAAATCCTGGCGCTCCTCGAACAAACGCAATACGCAGTCCCGAAATTGTTGGATAAGGTGTCTAAGTCCATAACTTATTTGGTATATACTTGACCCAACCGGCATGGTCCATTTGGGTTGCATCTCATCCAAACTATTATGGATAATTTTGTGAGAGTTATACACATATTTTTATTAATATATTATGAGTTATAATATATTAATATGAAGTTACGTTATTTAATTAGTTTTAGTCTTAAATTAATTATGAATTAATTTAGAGATTAAAAGGAAGACCAATTAGATTATGGGCTATTTGTTTTATATAGTGTGGGCTAATACTCATTTGTTAATGGGCTAGGCTTATGTGGAAGTCCATGGATGATCCATGGAGCTTTTAACCCATGGATCCTTGGAAAGGAAAAGACATGGGTTATTAGGGTTTCACCCTAACCATGCACACTATATAAGCATGCTTATGGAGCATGAAATGGAGCCTAAGAGAAAACTAGTGAACTAGTGTGTGTGTGCATGTGTGTGGCCGATTTTATACAAGGTGTATACTCTCTTAAAGTTTTCCAAGAGTTTGTGGTGTTTGTGATTCCATTTGAGGCATTCACACTATTGGTGCTTGGCCCTCAAACTCCTTAGAACCAAACTCACCAAAAGGTATGTAATCTCTTCTAACTCTTTTATGTTGAAACGTTCCCCATGCCATGCTAGATAGGTTATAAACCTTGGAAAATTATTATTTTGCATGTATTTAGACAAACATAGATCCAAGGTTTATTAGGGTTGCATGCACACTTAGGAAGTGTTAGATTGCTCAAAACCCAACTGTAGTATCAGAGCCTAGGCTTGCTTGTTTGATACTTGATGCAAAATAGTGAAAAAAGTCGAAATCGTTGCTGTCTGCATGGTGGACTCGCCGAGTCCATGGGGAGGACTCGACGAGTCCAAGGAAAACTTCAACCTACTCGACGAGTAGGATCGAAAGAGTGCAGATTCTCGACTTTTGCTGCTGGAAATGGACTAGAAACATTACCCTAAATTGTTTTGGTGTTATAAAACTTATTTTAGTTGGTGTAATGGTTGTTCTAATCCATTTACAATAGCATATATAAAAAATTCCATGATTTTATGTGTTCATATAATTCTTGAATTTTTGATGATCATGTTCATGTTCTTATGAATTTAGAAAATGATAGGAATTATTTGCTGAATTGTTTATGATTAATTCTTGATCATTTATGTGTTTTAATGGAGTCCATAATTTGTCCTCAAGTTATGGATTTCCAAAGGTCACTCTTATTTAACACACACTTAAAACACATAAGTTACATGAAAATGAAGAGTCTTCATTTTTATGAACCTTTAATTCATAAGTTATGAAATGAAGAGTTTTGCAAAGTTACAAAACTTGCCCTCTTTTGGAATTTGTAAAGTTTCACACACTTTAATAAACTTTAATTCCAACCCTTAGAGTTTTAATAGTTAAAATTCAACCCTTATACTATTTATAACATTAATGGTTAATTATTATATATATATGTATAAGAATAAGTCGTTTTACCGTTAGTAGGCCTCATTCACGAAGCCGGTCTATAAGGTGGGTATAAGGTTGTTGCCTATAAAATGGCGACTTAATGGGTATATACTCTCACTCACCGCTTGCTTGATCGGTGGAGGGTCGTTAGCCGAACGGGTAGAACAATGATTTTAAATCCTCATTAAAAGTATAATGAATATTATAAAATAACTAAACTCTTTTAATTCCCAATCTTAGTTATTTTAGGAAAATGTGAACATGGTGCTAGTCCATGGAATTCACACTTTGTACCTTACCAAGTCGTTGGTGGAGCGTGTGTGATTAACCGGCACACTAACTAGGACTAGTAAGGATCACGAAGGGTGACTTAATGTTTGTCATAGATCAATGGAGCGTGTGTGGTTAACCGGCACATTGATTAGGTGATAATATTAAGGGTACCAAGTGAATTAGCATGGTTATTCACACCTTGTTTTGTGATCCTCGGCATCCCTATCACAAAACTTGAAGGGCACAATCGAGATTGAAACATGCCATTGAAAAGTTCAATGAATCTCAAAAGTATCTAGGAATTTCAAATACAATTAAACCTAATAAATCATTTCGTTTTCATGGTGGAAATTGGTGAATCGTCATTCACCTACCTTTCAAATATATTATTACTTAGATTATGGCATCCCTCTTCTAAGTGTAATATATTGTGATTGGATCCTAGCCTTAATATTACATTTGGGTGTCTTATTAAGGATCCTATATATATATATATATATATATATATATATATATATATATATATATATATATATATATCTAATCTAAACTTACTCTCTTTTCAGATGTCTTCCAACACTAATGCTTCAGGCTCTAACCCAACTGGTTCTTTCTCTCTCATGAATCTTTGTGGGAGGGTCATCTTTGATGGTTTCAACTTCATGGATGGGATTAGGAACATCAGGATGGTTACTCGTTACGAGGACAAGGAATATGTCCTCGATAAGGAGTTAAAAGAACTTGATGAGTCTACTGATACTCCTGAGGAGATCGCTGAATTCAGGACTCATGAGAGAGATGCTACTAAGGTGGCATGTATCATGATGGCCACGATGACAGCCGAGCTCCAAAAGTCATATGAAGATTTCTACCCTTTTGAAATGCACCAAGACCTGATGGAAAGGTACCATCAGAGTGCTCGTCAGGAGCGGTATGAAATAATCTCCTCCATAATAACTACCCGCATGAAGGACGGTGAATCCGTCACGAGCCACATGCAAAAGATGCAAAGGTATGTGGACCGTTTGCTGAAGCTGAATGTTAACATCCCTGAGGAGTTGGCAATTGACATCATTTTGCACTCCTTGCCTCCTTGTTATGATCATTTTCGAATGACATATCATATGAACAAGGAGGAAGTTACCCTCAGTAAGCTTCAAGGACTCTTGAAGACCACGGAATCCGGTCTTAAGGGTAAGGCGATTGTTACCTCTACTACTCCTACTCCAACATCTACCCCTGTTTTGGCTATTGGGCAAGGCAAAGGGAAGAAGAGGAAGCCCCCTTCGAAGGGTACCAAGGGAAAGTCTCTTGAAGGATCCTCCTCAAAGACTAAGAGCGGTTCTGCCACTCCTTCTGCCATTCCCAAGGATGCTGAATGCTTTTATTGCCATGAAAAGGCACACTGGAAGCGAAACTGCCCTATGTACTTGCAGGATCTAAAGGATGGGAAAGTGAAACCCACCCATGCAGGTATTTACACTATATTGTCTAATTACTCAACATATTCTAACTCTTGGGTGCTTGATACAGGATGTGGTATTCACATATGTTCTGATTTGCAGGGCCTAAGAAGAAGTGAGAATGTTGAGCACGGGAAGATAAACTTGATCATGGGGAATAGGAAGGCTTCACCTGTTTCCAAGATTGGAGTTTATACTTTGTTGCTTAATAATGGGTTAAAATTAGATTTGAATAAATGTGTGTACTCGTCTGAAATGGCGAGGAATATTATTTCTTTTCATGCTTTGTACAAACAAGGTTTTACCTTTTCGTTTGATAATGAATGTGGTGGTATTAATGCTTTCTTTAATAATGTGTTTTATTTTAAAGCATTACCTTGTGCTGGTGTGTATGAAACTGTGTCGATTGTAGACAACTTAGGAAATAATGTGTTGTATATTGATTCTTCTACTAGCCTAGATAAATCATCATTGTGGCATTGTCGTCTTGGATATGTAAACAAGAAACGCATAGGCCAACTCCAAAAGAGTGGAGTCTTGGAATCATTTGACCTTAAATCAGATGATAATTGTGAATCTTGTCTACTTGGAAAGATGACAAAATCACCCTTCACTGGAACCTGTGAGAGGGGTGAGGGTTTATTGGACCTAATACATACTGATGTATGTGGGCCATTCAAAACCGCCACAAGGGATGCTAATCGGTATTATGTGACTTTTATTGATGATTTTAGTAGATATGGGTATGTCTACTTAATCAAACATAAGTCCGAAACCTTTGAAAGGTTTAAGGAATTCAAACAGGAAGTAGAAAATCAATTGGGCAGGAACATTAAGATGCTTCGATCCGATCGAGATGGTGAGTATCTTAGCACCGAGTTCCTTGACTATCTTAAGGAGTGTGGGATTGTCTCACAATTGACTCCTCCCAGGACACCACAACTGAATGGTGTAGCTGAGAGGCATAATCGAACCTTGTTGGACATGGTTCGATCTATGATGAGTCGAGTTTCGTTACCAATCTCTTTTTGGGGGTATGCCTTAGAGACTGCCGCCCATATCCTTAATCTAGTCCCTACAAAGAAGGTTACCAAAACACCTCATGTGATGTGGACTGGGAAGGTTCCCAATTTGGACTACATGAAAATTTGGGGTTGCAAAGCTTTCGTGAGGCGTGAAACTCATGATAAGCTTGAACCCCGAAGTGAAAGGTGTATTTTCATCGGCTACCCACAGAAATCCTTCGGTTACCTCTTCTACAGACCCAGTGAGAATGTGGTCTTTGTAGCACGAAGAGGGATCTTTCGCGAGAAAAAAATTATAAGCCAAGGAGACAGTGGGAGGCAGATTGATCTTGAAGAAATTCAAGAATCAATTGGTGAAGGAACCTCCGACACTAGCAATCAACCTGAGGAGGAAACTCCTGTTGATCCAGCTGACGAGTCTGTACCTCCAAGGCGTTCTACACGGGTTAGGAACACACCTTCGTTTTATTATGGTTTTCATATTACTACGGAAGGTGATACGTTCATCAGTGATAGTACACTGGTAAATTTGGATGAACCTAGCAATGTTAAGGAAGCCATGGCAGGCCCAGAGTCTGCTAAATGGAAGGAGGCTATGGACAACGAGATACAGTCCATGTATGACAATCAAGTTTGGAACTTGGTTGACCATGTACCAGGACGTAAAACAGTCGGGTGCAAATGGATCTACAAGAAGAAGACATACATGGAAGGAAAAGTGCATACTTATAAGGCTCGACTGGTTGCGAAGGGTTTTACTCAAACTCAAGGTATTGATTATGATGAAACCTTCTCGCCGGTAGCAAAGATTAAGTCTATTAGGGTTATGTTAGCCATTACAGCATTTCATGATTATGAAATATGGAAAATGGATGTCAAAACCGCT
Source organism: Lactuca saligna (assembly GCF_052625555.1). Classification (NCBI taxonomy): domain Eukaryota; kingdom Viridiplantae; phylum Streptophyta; class Magnoliopsida; order Asterales; family Asteraceae; genus Lactuca; species Lactuca saligna. Next base: position 181,590,185 of record NC_136419.1, read on the forward strand.
TTCCTTAACGGAAAGTTGGCTGAGGATGTGTACATGAATCAGCCAGAGGGTTTTGCCAGTGCAGAGTACCCTAATAGAGTATGCAAGCTTGAGAAATCCATTTATGGATTAAAACAAGCATCTCGTAGCTGGAATCTTAGTTTTGATGAGAAGGTAAAAGAGTTTGGCTTCTCGAGAAGCGAAGATGAGTCTTGCGTGTATGTCAGAGCTAGTAGGAGTATAGTTAGCTTCTTGAACTGTATGTGGATGACATACTATTCATAGGAAATGACATCCCAACCTTGCAGGAGGTTAAGTCCTGGCTTGGGAAGCACTTTGCTATGAAGGACCTAAGGGAGGCTACCTATATCCTAGGGATAAGGATATTAAGAGAAAGGAGTAGAAGACTAATTGGACTTAGTCAGAGTATCTACTTGGATAAGGTGATGAAAAGGTTCAACATGGAGAATTCCAAGAAAGGAGATTTACCGATCCAAAGCAATACCAAACTGAGTAAGACTCAGAGTCTGAGTACAGAGGCAGAGATAGCTGAGATGAGCCAATTACCGTATGCTTCCGCAGTTGGCTCGATCATGTATGCTATGACTTGTACCCATCCTGATGTGGCATTTGCTTTGAGCATGGTCAGCAGGTATCAGGGGAACCCTGGCAAGGCTCATTGGACCGTGGTAAAGAACATTCTCAAGTACCCGCGGAGGACTAAGGATTGGATCCTTACCCTTGGTGGCAGTGATGACTTGAAAGTATTAGGGTATAGTGATGCTGGTTTTCAGACTGATAGGGATAATTTCCGCTCTCAGTCGGGCTGGATCTTTACCTTAAATGGAGGGGCAATTTCTTGGAAGAGTTCCAAGAAGGAGACGGTGGCTGATTCGACTTGTGAATCAGAGTATATAGCAGCGAGTGAAGCAGCGAAGGAGGCGATATGGCTAAAGAACTTCATCGGAGACCTTGGAGTTGTACCAGCTATTAAGGAACCTATAGAGATTTTCTGTGATAACAATGGTGCGGTTACCTTAGCCAAGGAACCAAGAGATCATGGCAGATCCCGACACATTGACAGAAAATATCACTTCATAAGACACAAGATTGAAGAAGGACTCCTTGTGACAAGGAGGATATCGTCGGATGAGAATCCTGCAGATCCCCTTGCGAAGGGACTGACGAGGGTTAAGCATTTTCAGCATGCAAGACGCATCGGGCTGAGGGACGATATTAGTTTTACAGATTAGATAGTTTTCCTGAAACTTGTAAAATGTAATCGACGTTTGATGATGAATAAAATTTGTGATTTATTTATGAGTAAAGTGTTACTATCATTGTCAATTATTTACTATTGTTTCAGTTTTGCATGTTTTGACTTCCAGAATAATTAATTTATTCAAACCTCCACAATCGATCATACGTCGGAAGTAGGTATGAATCAAGATTGTCATGAATTGGGTTTGTAGATGCCTTAAAGGTGTTTAGACATGGCAATGGTTGCTGCAACATTCATGAGTACTCATAAGTTATGAGTATTGGTATAAACCCACGCTCACTTGTATCACTTCATGGAATTTATCTCGAGTGATCGTGAGACGATAACATCATATAAATCTTCAAACCTAGAGATATGAGTTGTTACCTATGAGTTGGTTGTGCATTGATTGCACGTAAACGCATCAGTAACTTGATGTTATAAAACGTGCCTTTGTGTACAATTCAATAAGTAGTAGAACAAGCATATCAGTCGAAGTTTATCTGTTCCTTCTAGAAATAGAAGCGATATCTGGGCCCCTCGATGATTTTGTGTTGACCCATGTACCAGGCCTGGTCAGAACTAAACCGATGTGTTCAGTGAAGTTCTTTGTCAAACAAATCGGAAAATCGAGAAACAACTGCTAGACAATAAGCAAGACATAGTTCCATGTGTTTGTCCGGCTGATATCATGAGAACAGAGGATTATGTGATCACTTATCTAAAATGGCGCTTCATAGTTTAACAGAGTCTTCATAGTTCGAGGGAGTTTTTGAGAGCTACGATTGCTGGTTGGTTCCTGAAGTTATAGGCAAATACAGTTATTAGACTTATCCAAGTGGGAGTCTGTTGGATAAGGTGTCTAAGTCCATAACTTATTTGGTATATACTTGACCCGACCGACATGGTCCATTTGGGTTGCATCTCATCCAAACTATTATGGATAATTTTATGAGAGTTATACACATATGTTTATTAATATATTATGAGTTATAATATATTAATATGAAGTTACGTTATTTAATTAGTTTTAGTCTTAAATTAATTATGAATTAATTTAGAGATTAAAAGGAAGGCTAATTAGATTATGGGCTATTTGTTTTATATAGTGTGGGCTAATACTCATTTGTTAATGGGCTAGGCTTATGTGGAAGTCCATGGATGATCCATGGAGATTTTAACCCATGGATCCTTGGAAAGGAAAAGACATGGGTTATTAGGGTTTCACCCTAACCATGCACACTATATAAGCATGCTTATGGAGCATGAAATGGAGCCTAAGAGAAAACTAGTGAACTAGTGTGTGTGTGCATGTGTGTGGCCGATTTTATACAAGGTGTATACTCTCTCAAAGTTTTCAAAGAGTTTGTGGTGTTTGTGATTCCATTTGAGGCATTCACACTATTGGTGCTTGGCCCTCAAACTCCTTAGAACCAAACTCACCAAAAGGTATGTAATCTCTTCTAGCTCTTTTATGTTGAAACGTTCCCCATGCCATGTTAGATAGGTTATAAACCTTGGAAAATTATTATTTTGCATGTATTTAGACAAACATAGATCCAAGGTTTATTAGGGTTGCATGCACACTTAGGAAGTGTTAGATTGCTCAAAACCCAACAGAAATACCATCGATGCTCGCACCGATCGATCATCAGCAATCTCTACTTCCAAAGGATAGTCCAGCATGCCTGAAGACTCAGGAAACATCTTGCTAAGCGCAAGGGACACAAACGATCAGGATGCACCCGAGTCGAACAACACCTAGACTGGGATACCGTTCATATGGAACGATCCTAACACACACACACACACACATATATATATATATATATATATATATATATACCGGACACATATCAATATCATAACATCATATAAATAAACGAGAGAGAAAAGAATCATACCCGTCACCACATCGGGTGCTGCGCGTGCCTCCTCGGTGGTCAGCTGAAATGCTCGGCTCGTCACCACTGGAGCCTCTGCCTTGCCCTATCGGCCATCAGTGATCCGTAGGGTCGCTGGAGCTGGCGCCTTTACCTGCGCTGAACATGTCAACTGGGGGCAATTGGCCTTCTTGTGGCCCCTCTGGTTGCAGTTGAAACACAGCAACTCCGATGTCTGAATAACTGCTGCCGGAGCAGTGCAATCCCTGAAAAAGTGCCCAAACTTGCCGCACTTGTAGCAGCCCGAAGATCCCAACCTGCACGCCCCCTCGTGCGTCTTGCCGCATTTCCTGTAGCGGCCCCGTACCTGTTGGCCTTTTGGCCCCACATCTGATCCCTTGGGCTTCTTCCCTGAAGCCCCTCCTGGCTGCCCCTCCTCCACTTTCCGTTTCCGGATGTGCTCCAAATCTATCTCCCTCTCCCTTGCCCTGGCAATCATGGAGTCCAAGTTGGGGCAAGCTGAAAAACTAACATGCTCTCAGATGTCAGCCCGAAGCATATCATGATAACGGGTCCTCCTCATATACTCGTCACCTGCATACTGGGGCACCAAAAAATCCCTCTCCCGGAATTTGACGGTGATTTCCGCCACAGTCTCAGTCGTCTGCCTCATATCCAAAAACTCCCTAGCCAGCTGCTGAAGCTCGACAGCCGGCGCAAACTTTTCCCTAAACCTGGTCACAAAGTCCGACCAGGTCATAGCCTCAATAGCTGAGGCTCGCAAAGAATCACCCACTGACTCCCACCAATCTCGAGCTCGGTCTCGTAAACACCTTACTGCATACCTCACCTTCGACCCCTCAGGGCAGAAGCTAGTCAACTGTGCAGACTCGATGTCTGCAATCCACCGCCTGGCAACAATGGGGTCCTTCACCCCGTGGAAGTCCGGCGCACCGCTGCCCCTAAAGTCCTTAAAGGACAGCGTGCGAGATCCCGACTAGCCAGATGCCATGTCGCTCCTGAACGCCCTGAGGCGATCCTCCACCATCTCGATGATCCCTTCCTTGATCGACCCGAAGATAATGGGGGTCGACTCAAGGATACCTCTGGTGATCTCTGACACGATGAACTCGTGTAGCCTCTCGTCTACTGGTTCGGAACCTGATCCCGAACCCTATCCCTCTCCTGAACTACCAACTGCTGGTCTTGGGCGTAGTACCACCATTCTGAAATACAAAGAAATAACAACTGTTAGCGATACTGATACCCCTGGAGGGATCCCACCCACTACTAGTTCACTAGCCTTATCTTAGCCTTCCTTGGTTCGGGTACGGATCCTCTGCTTTCAGTAGTACGGGCCCATACTACCTTCCACATCTATCCGTACCTTCCCCAAAGACTGCCTCGTCTCGACCAGGTCCCTTCCCCTACTGCTGATCACCGCTACTCATTATCCTAGGCTTACCCTAGGAAACCTCTAACTCCACCCATCCCAACCCTCAGCTGCTGAAGGCCTCTTGGTAATGCCAATTAACTATTACGTGAATACAATCACATGCGCTGAGGCTCGGATAATCCTTCGAGTAGGGGACTCATCTCTACAACGATTAAGACTCAAACAAGAGCTACGCAATAGAGTCAAATCCAACACTCTGAGATTATTCAACCCTGAGCACATGTGACTTAAATGTATTCACCTAACAGTTAACTCCCATCACTTCAAGGCCCACATAGCACAAAGCAAGCATCATTTGGACGTAAGAAAACAACCTCAAGCAACTCTATCCTCGAAGAGAGAACTGAACTAGCATACAATGCTAAACTCGTACTATCAGGGATAACCTAAACAGGCTACCCTACTACTGTCTACTCAGCTCTATCATGCAGCTCTTTCATATACAAAAGCACCTAAAGCAGGCACATAAGGCATCACTCCTAGATCTTTAGTCCTATTCTAGCATGCTGTTCTACGGAAACTGATAAACATAAATAACTTGTATGGGTACATTGGGGAATACTTACTTAAGCTTGGCCAGTTGCGCACATCACACACATTATTCTTTCTTAAAACCCTTTTTGAAAACATTTTCTCTTTCCAAAATCTTTTAATCCCTAGATTTGAGTTCGAGCACCCCCAAAGGTGTGTTCGAATCCCTCAAACCAGGGCTCTGATACCAACTTGTAACGACCTAATTTTCACGTCCAAAAATTTTGTTTTTAAAACATTACTTTAGAAAATGTTACTAGATAAAAACATTGTTTGACTAGACTACATCACAGCATAACCATGTTCAAAAGTCAAGTCATACAACCAATCGATACATCAGAGTATAATTCCCAAGAAAATCTAATAAATGCGGAACCCAATGTGTGTGCATGATGTGCTGCTACCAAGCCAGCTCCTTCCCCTTCGATGAAGAGGTACCTGAAACCAAAACTGTAAACTGTAAGAACAAAGCTTAGTGAGTTCCCCCATTGTACCACAAACCATACAATCACATAACATACATAAATTGTCAGGCATATCTGGGTGCCCGACCTACCCCTTCGGTCCTCTCGACCGGATACTGCCTAACATATCTGGGTGCTGGCCTCCCCGTCGGTCCTCTCGAACGGATACCACCTAGCATATCTGGGTGCTGGGCCCCCCTTCGGTCCTCTCGACCGGGTACCGGGGACTATTTCACCCCCCTAATACTACTACATAGCACATATATCACATATCATACAACCACATAAACATAACACAGGTAGTAGCAACCCTAGATGAATATCACAGAGAGAATCATCTAATCATACGTCTGCTACTGGTGGGCCGGCATTGTGGCCTTAGACCCATCGCTACTGGAAGGTAACTCACCTCGGAGTAGCTGCTGATCTTCGTGGGAATAGTCTGACTGCTGCTGCTGCTGTTCTGGAAATCCTCCGACTATATTGCCACCAATCACTTAGTCAAAAACTGCTAACTGACCTTTGGGTAAAATGACCATATTACCCCTAATCATGCCCTAAGTCAAAGTCAGAGTCAAGTTTCAGTTGACCCGAATCGCCGAGTTGGCTCACCAACTCGCCGAGTCCATGTCCAAACGACTGACCTGAATTCTGTTTTTACTCGTCAAGTTAGGCGTCTACTCGACGAGTTCTCCTTCCAAACTGATGTTCAAGTCCTTCATCCCACTCGCCGAGTTGTATGAACAACTCGCCAAGTTCATCTTCATCCGATGAACAAGTTATACTGTGATTCGCCGAGTTGTATGAACAACTCGCCGAGTCTGATCTTGATCTAAGGAGATTGCCTTGAACTCGCCGAGTCTGGGCATCGACTCGCCGAGTTCCACTATGGGTGAGTTTTTGCTTCCAACTCACCGAGTCCCTCCTGGACTCACAACACGACTCGACATAACAAAAAGGGGACAAACCCGGAGACTCGCGACTGGACTCGCTGAGTCAGATGAGCGACTCGCCGAGTCCGCTCCATGATGATGTGAATTGTTATCGAGAATTTAGAACAGAAAAGATATATTTGAATGAATTAAGATGAAGAACACAGAGAGTAAATATTAATCAGATCTTATATTGATAAAGTCCGATTACAGAGTTAAGTAGAAGTGAGTTCAAGCATCGTACTACAACTTCTAGCCTAAGTCCCTATTTATAGGGAACCATCAAAAAGTATACTAAGTCTATACATTTTATCTTTGCATAAAAATGACTTAGTAAAATAACATAAAATGCGAAACTATACAAAACACTCTATTCGACTTTTACAATAGACATCAACATTCTCCCCCTTTGTAAACAGTCGATACAATTCAATTCATAAGCTTTTGAATTGCAGAGTGAATTGTCTTTCGCACCTCTCCATACCAGGAGATCACCTTCTTCAAATCCTTCTTGTCTCCTTCGTTATTTTTCTTGCAATTGTTCATACGTACAATGAAGTGCGTATATTGCGAAGAATTATATCTTTCAATCTCTGAGACCTGGAACAAAAACTTCTTTGGATTACCTTTTGTGTCTCTGCCTGAAAACACCACACCAAATGGTTTGAGGCAGATTTCTCCAACAGCATACTTTGACAAAGCAGATTGTGTCAAAGTCTCCTCCCATGGAACTTTCACTTCCCTTCCCACAACATGTGCTAATTCATTATCAGTAAGGGCTAAACAGTCAAAGTAATTGTCTATGAAAGTCTTCACATGTGCGAAGCTAGCTTTGAACACATCTATATCAGAGCCTTTGAGATTTTTTTCTTCCATATGCTTCAAAATCAGTGCTACTTGAATCAAATCATTGCAATTCATCAAAGGAAAGTCAGCAACTGTGAAGTCATATTGTTTGTTGTCAGCTCTGATAACAAAGTATCTGAAATTCTGTAACATCTCTTCAAACATAACATCTTTCTTTATCGTCACAACCTTCTTGATCTTCATTAACGACCAGACTTCATCAGGATTCTTCCCCAAGACAGCATGAAATCTGATTTTCATTTGAGTGTAATCATTCGGATTATCAAATTTCTCACTGATCTTGTATTGTGCATTGATGAATAACATTTCATTAATTGGGAAGTCCAACTGGCAGTGATCTGAGTTCACAATATCATAACTTCTTTTCGGCTTTTTCTCGAACTCATACATCTCCCTACACACAACTTTTGACTCTATGGTTTCGTAAGAGTAAAGTTTTGGGGGATCTCCTTTGTTCATGGAGGGAGGATCACTTGCCCATTGCCTCATAATGCTCTGGACTTGCCTCATCTTCTCCATCTCAGCCTCAGCCTCTGCTTTCAACTCTTCTTTTGATTTTTCATATAAAATTCCTTTCCCTGTTCCTACAACATCATGTTGGGGTTTTGAGCTTGAACCACCTTCATGTCTTCCAATAACAATACCCTTAGTAATTATTCTTGTGGTGATTGTTGTTGCAGAAGTCGGCTTAGAAGGAATTGGAAGAGTAGCAACAAGCTGTGTTGATATCACTTTTCCCACAGTTTTCGCATCCTCTTCTTTGCTTCGTCTTTCTTCTCCCCCTTGCACCCCTGTGGAAACAGGCGGAGCACCCATTGGAAGTAAAGAAGTAAAAACTGGTGAGTGGAGTAAGGGCTTTGTGAATAGCTTGTTCTAAAGTATTAATCTTTAGAGACAAGAATTCTGGAGTAAGAATTGAGATGATGAAGAATGCGAAAGAGCTGTTTTGAGATCAGTGACCAACTGGATGAGCTGATCAAATTTTATCATGATTTTAGCTTTGTGATCTGCAAGAACAGGAAGATTATGTAGCTTTTGAAGCTGAGCAGAAATATCCACAATTTGTTGTTGAACGGCATCTTGTTTGTTGTGGACATCATGAAGATCCTTTGCAAGTTCAGACTTCAACTCCTGAATTTTGAAGTTGACGTCTTCGCGAACCTTTTTAACATCTTGAACAAAAAGAACATGACGTTCTTTTATTACTGCACGAAGATCTTGAACTACATTATTAAAATTATTGCCTTGAGACATAATTCTGAGCTCATTGTTTTTATCAGACTGAGCAATTTTCTCCATTATTCGTTTTTCTGCTCCTTTAATCATGATATCAACCTCCATGGCAGATATTGAAGACATTCGACCTGAATCAGCCTGTGATTGAATTATGGTCTTCAACTTTTGATTCAGTATTTTAAACTGTTTTCCTGTCATCAACATATGATCAGGAATATCTTCTTCATCTGAATCAAAAGGAATATCATCAAGTATCCCCCTAAAGGCACCTCCTTCGACTTCTTGATCAGACATTGGTTGCGAGGGTTGCGAAGGTTGAGGATTTTCAGGTGATTGCGAAGGAAATAATGTGGTGAAAGGGTTTTGTAAAGCATGGTCAAAAATATTTGAAGTGGTAGACAAAGTGGTAACAGGTAAGGAAATGGGTTAGGTTGTTTGAACAGATGGTGCATCACTCAGGATAGGTGCCCCCATATCAGATATGTTGAGAACCATATCAGAAATAGGAACCTCCTCAGTAACTGATTTGGTAAGAACTATTTCGAGTGGTGTGGTTTGGGAAAAAGTAGTAGAAAGTTGTGAAGTGGGAATGATAGGTAAAGAAATAGGTACCATTGTTGTGACATGAGGAGTTTCTGGGACAATCTCTTCTTCAGATGATTCATTACGAATCACCATCTTCCTTCTCTTGACCATGGTACGTTGCATGTTTTTCGCAACATCTTCCGCTCGTTGTCGCTTCTTCGTGGGAGATACTGGGGCTGGAATATTGCGAATAGTAACACCTTTACTACTCACTTCCGCTTTGTGAATCTGTTTTAGTACCCCAGATTTGGAAGGTAAGATTTCCTTCTTCGACTTCTTGGAAGGTTCCTCAGTTGAAATGACTTCAGCTGGAACTGAGGAAGACGAACCCTTCGCAAGTTTCTTGCCAGCCTTCTTTGTTTTAGATGGAGTTGCAACATCTAATAAAACGCCAGTTGGCTCATCTGTATCAACAGTTCGCAAATATCTCACCAAAATTTTGTGAGTGGGAGAGACCTTGCGAAGCATTGCGTCTGGAATACGAGCTACATGTGTGAAGATTGCTTCATCATCTTCTACAGCTTTGGGAAATTGATAAAAAGAAAATTCAGCAACTTCAACATTTGACAACATCGGAATCTCTTCTTTCTCATACACGTGTTCAAGAATCAAACTCCAATATCTTGCACACGAAATTCCCTTCTCCCGAGTTGTGTGTTCTAAACTTTTGACAAATTCCTTCCATAGCTGTGTTGCGTAATCAACACTAATGTCATAGTATATGCCCATCACCATGGCATATATTTCCATCCTTCCTCTATCCAACCCAACGACTCTGCCTGTAAGACATCGGAGAAAAATTCCAAAAAGAAAATTCCACATACACGGCAACCCTGATTTTCTGAATCACTGATTTTTGTTAACTCGGGTTGATGCCCCATTTCGTTAAACATATGAATAACCTGGGAGTTAACAGGTTTGATGAAGGGAGGATTGTTTGGAATTTGTAGAATTTCCACAAACAAGTTCTTCGATAGTTTAACTCTTTTGTTGTTGATGAGATTAAAAGTAATCACATCGGCAGTGTGATTGTATGAAGCCGTGGAAGCAGCACGTGATAACCAGACCATTGGAACCGGAGATGAACTGAACATGACAGTTGCCAAAGCAGAACGTTTTAGGGCAACAATCAGCATCTTTGGGATCAACTTGGTAGTTTGTGCTTTGAATCTTCATCAGAGACTGAGAAAGAACCTCATCGGTGTTAGAAGTAGTAGCCACCATTGGTAGGTTTTGGAAAAAAAAAATTGAAGTTGGGATGAAGATTGAATCTTGAAAGTGTTTGTGAGAGTTCTTGTTTGCGTAACCGTAACCAGTGTTCTTGAACCCCCTTTTATAGGTTGCTCAAAATTGATTTGAAATTGAAGCGAGATACATTTAATGTTATCCGATGTTGCACCTTGAAAGTCGGATCATGACTGCAAAAGGTAACAACATTCCAAAAAGTAACTGTCACATCTCCTTGAAAACCGGACAAAATACCAACGATTTTGAGTATACAGCCTGTCAAGTATCCGTTATAGAACAGTAACCGGTAAAACCCTTCGCATGGAAGCAAGGCTCATATACTTTTGGGATTTAAAGTAAATTCATATGCCAGACTTGCGAAATCATCAGCCTGAGTTGGTTGTACTCAGAACCTCAAGGATTTTGTGTGTGCATTGTGGCAAACGAAATAAGATAAGAAACAAATATATTTGGAATGTTGTGATGTCAATAATTCAAATTGACATGAATTCAGTAAAACCCCGGGCAAAGGTTACTTCATTAATTATCAAGAGAGATAATCAACTGCTTGTATAGTGTCCCGTGAATTACAATCGAATACTTATAGAAAAGTATCGAAGGGCTTCTTTTTAAAAGTCATTTTGGATTGGTTTGAAATTTCATTACATATCAACCTTAACATAAGGTGAGAAAATGTAAACGAAATTACTTGTTTGACCAGTGTAGTCAGTGACATGTTGGTTTTGGAAAAATATTTATCATGACAAGAATTTGCGAATGAAACTTACACTGAAATCATATTCAAATGAAAAATTTGTTCTGGATCTTGTTGGGTAACCGAACATTCTGGGTTCGGAATATTTGATCAAGACCACACATGCGAATTGAATATGATTTGAAGTTTCAAAATTTTGATACAGAAACAAAAGTTTCGTAAAAATTTGGAACAAAGTTCCCCGTCAATTCCTTAAGGTGTATGATTTTTGGGTTTCACTTTCATCACGGACTCATGATGATAGGTCATTAACACAAATTTGTGATTCGTCTAAGTTTTGATTGGTTTGATCAAAAACCTCAAGGACAAATCTTTTCAAAAATTTTTTTTGGATTGAAAGAATTGTTTGGTTTAAAAAGATTGGATAAGAATCGAAGTGTACCTCTGTTATAATGGACAAAACAGAAAACTCTTAACTCATTTAAGAAGAGTAAGGTAGCTCATTTGTGACTTATGCAAATATAAGCCTTTATGGGTAGAAATTATCATATGATAAAGTCATCAAGGCTTTCTTTGCACACATAGAGTCATGTCGAGGCTTTTGGTCTACATACAACAACATGCTTCTAGGGACATCCTAACTAGTCTAAAAAAAATTTATACCTTCCCATAGAAACAAAATGTATGACCACTTCGCATTCTAGCCCTGCAGTAACGTCTTAGCACACAATTGAAAAAATAAAGAAAAATAAAATCTTTTTGGATATTTGATTTTTCAAAAGATAATTACCAAAAAAATGAAAATCTTTTTGTATTTTTAATTTTGCAAAAGAAAATACTAAAAAAAATGAAAATCTTTTTGTATTTTTGATTTTTCAAAAGATAAGAAAGCAACATGTAAAACTTTCTTAAGTTGATATACCCACAGATGCGAATTGATATGGATGCGAAGCCATGCGAAGCCTCTGAATGAACAGTAACTTATGAACAATGTGAACGCATCTTCTAAACAAAACATTTATTCTTGTGTGAATGAAATTGAATTCGCATTAAGCATCCCCAAACCTGCTAAAATTCGAACAAATGATTTTTCATCAAGAGGTTTTGTAAAAATATCAGCAAGTTGTTCAGTTGTTTTGTCAAAATGAATTTCAATATTCCCATCTTCCACATGATCTTTGATAAAATGATATCGAAGAGCAATGTGTTTTGTCTTTGAATGTTGTACTGGATTATGACAAATGCGAATTGCACTTTGTGAATCACAATACAAAGGAATCTTTTTCATGTTGATTGCATAATCACGAAGTTGACTCTGAATCCATATGATTTGCGAAGTACAAGTAGCCGCAGAGATGTATTCTGCTTCTGTAGTTGAGATAGCCACACAAGTTTGTTTCTTTGATTGCCAGCTCACCAACTTTCCATCCAATAATTGACATCCACCAGTCGTACTTTTTCGATCTAATGTACATCCTCCTAAATCAGAATCTTAAAAAGCTTGAATGAAAAATCCTGTTTTCGCAGGATACCAAAGGCCTAATGAAACAGTTCCCTGTAAATATCGAAAGATATTTTTCACTGCCATCAAATGTGGTTCTCTTGGATTTGCTTGATATCTAGCACAACAACAAACCGAAAACATAATATCAGGTCTACTCGCAGTTAAGTACAATAAAGACCCTATCATGCTACGATACACTGTTAGATCAACAACAGGAGTGTCTAACGAAGGAGTTAGTCATGTTCCTACTGCCATAGGGACTCTGAGCTTCGTGCTATTAATCATTCCAAACTTTTCCAGCAAGTTCTTTGTATATTTTTCTTGATTAATGAAAATTCCTTGCCTGTTCTGTTTTATGTTTAAACCAAGAAAATTATTAATTTTTCCCATCATGCTCATTTCAAACTGACTTTTCATTAAATTTTCAAATTCAAGTGACAATGCTGGATCAGTTGAACCAAAGATAATATCATCAACATAAATTTGAACAAGCATTAGATGACACCCAACTTTCTTGCGAAATAATGTGGGGTCAACTGATCCTTGTTTAAATTTAGATTGTTTCAAAAAATTGTAAGTGTTGCGTACCAGGCCCTTGGTGCTTGTTTTAACCCATATACAGCTTTATCTAAAATATAAACATGATCAAGATGTTCAGTGTTTACAAAACCTGGTGGTTGTTCAACATACACTGTTTCTTCGAGTTTGCCATTTAAGAATGCCCATTTAACATCCATTTGATAAACATCAAAATCTTTGTGAGCTGCATAAGCTAAGAATATGCGAACTGCTTCAAATCTTGCAACAGGTGCAAATGTTTCTTCATAATCAATGCCTTCTTGTTGCGAATATCCTTTAACCACTAGTCTTGCTTTATTTCGAATAATATTGCCATCTTTGTCGGTTTTGTTTTTAAAAATCCATTTTAATCCAACAATCGAAACATCAGAAGGTTTAGAAACTAATCTCCAAACCTTGTTTCGTTCAAATTCAGCCAATTCAGATTGCATAGCAACAACCCAATCCGAGTGTTCCATAGCATTCTTGACTGTTTTTGGCTGTATTTTCGAAATAAAGACATTAAACATACAAAGTTCTTGGTTAGTGTTTAGCACCTCATTTTTCGCACGAATTTGAGCTCTAGTCAACACACCTTCTTGTAAATTGCCAATTACCTGTTCTTGTGGATGATTTCTTGTCCATTTCGCAAGTGGTGGATAATTTGGATCATAGTCTAATAGTGCATCTTCATGCATATCTTCATTTTCAGATCCTGCAACAGAAAAATTATCATTAAATGCATGAAAGTCTGCATTGTTATCATGACTATTTGTCCCTGTTTCATGAAGTTCTCTCTCAACATGATCTACATTTAGATACTCCTCCTCAGAATTATGTGCATTTTGATTTTGCGAATGCTCCCCCTCAACTTGATGTTCTTTCTGATTTTGTGAATGCTCCCCCTCAACTTGATGTTCTTGCTGATTTTGTGAATGCTCCCCCTCAAAAGTTGGTATAAAATCTTTATGAACACTTGTGTGTTCCTCCTCCATATGAGCATTTGGTTTGCTTTCACAAGTTATCGTCGTTGAAGTTGTTGTTGATTCATCAGTATGTTTTGAAGATTCTGATGTTTGATTATCAAGAGCATTATCTTCTACATCAATTGCCCTGTCAGGAATTCCAAAAATTAAGTCATAATCAAAATCATTAATTTCAGAATTATCAATTTGAGTATTTGAATCCACAAGTATTGGTTTCTGAACGAATTTACTATCAATCTGTTTAAGATAGTAATCATCAAATGTTAAATTGAAAGTTTCTTCAATTTTTCTTGTTCGTTTATTAAGCACTCTGTATGCAACTGAATTCTGTGAATATCCTAAGAAGATGCCTTCATCAGCTTTTGCTTGAAACTTTGACAAATTATCTTTGAGATTCATAATAAAGCACCTACAACCAAAAACATGAAATAATTTTACATTAGGTTTCCGATTATTTATTATTTCATATGGAGTAACATTGAATCTTCTGTGAATGAATGATCTATTCTGAGTAAAACATGCTGTGGATACAGCTTCTGCCCAAAGATATTGAGGTAGATTCGCATATGTGAGCATGGTTCTGGCTGCTTCGCATAGAGATCGATTTCTTCTTTCAACTACACCATTTTGCTGTGGAGTATATGGTGAAGAGAAATTATGCGAAATACCTTTGTTTGTGAGAAAATTGTCAAGAGTTTGATTCTTAAACTCTGAACCATTATCACTTTTAATTTTTCGTACATTCTTTTTCAAACTAATTTCAATCTTTTTGATAAAATCAATCATCATCTGAGCAACTTCAGATTTCAACCTGAGAAAAAATACCCATGTGAATCTAGAGAAATCATCGACACTGTCACACCCCAAAACCGGAACGGCGGAAACGTTCTGGGGTGGATGACGTCATGTCAAGTATCACAACACATGCATTATAGTAATCAAAGTACAACAAAACATTGCATTAATAGTAATAGTTTTACAAGGTTACATTACAACAATTTAGAGTAATACAAGTAATAGAATAAATACAGCATGGTACAAAGCTATCTTCATCAACAGCTCCGGGGATGTACCTGTCTAATGCTAACCTGAGAATACAAGTTATTTGAAAAGCGAGTATCAACATTTTTACAAATGCTGGTGAGTTCATAAGCATTTAGTGACATTTCATTCAAATAACTTAATAAAGTGATAGTTTAAGAGATTTCAGTGTATTAGAGTTCCTTCCAGAAAATTCTATATTTTCTTTAATAAAAGCAGCCTTCTACCAAGACTGGTCAGTGTAATGTGGTAAGAAGAAGTTTCCCTTAATTGCTAATAATATCAAAATACTAAATTTGATTATTAAAGAAAGCAGAGGCATCAGGGAATAACATATACCTCAGCAGTGAGGACTGCTGACTAAGGCAAAAGAGTCCTAGACTCCAGAAAAGTATCGAACTAACGACACGCTTGGTTTAGTCTAACAAATGGAGAAACCGACCCCCAGACGGTACCAAATGAAAGGTACAACTGGTAAGGTCTAAAACAGTGAACACAGACCGAAGACGATACCAAATGGAAGGTACATCTTGCAAGGTCAAACAGTGATAACAGACCCCAGACGGTATCAAATGAAAGATACATCTTGTAAGGTCAAACAGAGATAACAGACCCCAGACGGTATCAAATGAAAGATACATCTAACAAGGTCAAAACAGTGTGACTCTGAAAAAGGTTACATCAGCATATAGTGTAAATTGCTGACGAAATACCGTTACCTTAAATCCATGAATTATAAGGCAAACCAGGATACTTGTAACCATACTGACTAGAGTACTAGACGCCCTACAAGCATCTATATATTGTGACATTTGTCACCCCTTGGCTTGGTAGGCCGTGGACTGTAGCTAGCAGTCAGGGTGCGGGGTTGTCAATCCCATATAGGCCTATACACACAATGTCCGCTCTCCCTACAGGAGACTCTGGTTACCAACTAGACGACGGAGAAGGCCGCGTCCCGAAGATGCATCCCAAATAGAGGATAGTGTGTTACTAAGAGGGAGTGGGTTTCTAATGTAAGTGTAGACTAGAGGTAGAGACTCTTAACAGACTGAAGAAAACTCGTATGTCTATGCTCGTATACATAATATATAACTAATGAATCGAACGACCTTCAGATGGACATCCGATCCCACCAGACCACATCTCAACGAAGAAAAGGAAATAGGGCGGACAAGCCTTCCTAAGTCCTTCAATCATTATTTATATGCATCTATACAAGCATAAACATACATCTAACTACGCTTGAGTGTGTATCATACAGTGAAGTATAAGTGTACAGTGAAACATCTGAGTCATGAAGTGTAAGAGTACAGTGGAACATCCAAGTCGTGAAGTATAAGTGTACAGTGAAACATCTGAGTCGTGAAGTATAAGAGTACAGTGGAACATCTGAGTCGTGAAGTATAAGTGTACAGTGAAACATCTGAGTCGTGAAGTATAAGAGCATAGTGGAACATCCGAGTTGTGAAGTATAAGAGTACAATGGAACATCCGAGTCGTGAAGTAGAAGTGTACCAAGTATAAGTGTATCACGAAGCAGAGACGACAATAAGTGATGTAAGAACGTCTATCAAGTATAAGTGGAGTAAAGTCGTTATCCAATGTAAGTGAAGGAGAAATCGTATCACTAAGTAAGAGCGTGAATAAGTATAAGCGTCATCAAGTATAAGCGACTATAAGTATAAGTGAAAGTGTTACCGAGTCAGAGTATAAAATAAGTATAAGTGAAGCAGCAATATTTTATAAGTAAAAGTATACGTTGAAAAGGAAAATCTTTGATGAAAAATCTTTATGTACAGAGAAAATCACAAATTGTATTCCTTTGTAAAATACGTTTAAAACCTTAGAGGATCTTTCATAAACCAATTTAGAATGAATTTGAATAAATCAGTATAAGTAAAAGTTATGAAACAGGTAAAAATCATTTTAGTGTCCCACTCGGTAAAACAGTGTAAAGTAGTAAACTCTTGTGCATGCGGGTTATCAATCATTTGCGACTGACATGATAACTGGCATGTTTAACTTGTATTCCCCCCTATAAAACATTTAAAAGCATTTAAAAGGTTCATTCAGGGGTATGAACTCACCTGGTGTAAGTAGGTCCGACGAGAGTGCTGATTGGGCGTTCGGTGCCACGTAAGGACTCGAACACACTCAATGACCTATTTAACATATGATAACTTATGTTCACATACAATTAGCATATAATATACTAATTAAACAATTATACACACTCAAAGGAGTGGAAAACACTTTTGGTTGAGTGTTTGGGGTCCCGGGTAGCATTTACGGGTGCTAAGGGTCTCTTATCAGTTGTGGAACTTTGCTAAACTCAAATATCAAGTGTGTGAAGGGTTTTAAAGCATTAACATGGACCATTTTGGAGTTTACGGCCTAACTCAAGGGAGTTTACGGCCGTAAACTCCCAAGGTCATATTCTTGGGTGTTTAATGCTTCTAGCTTGCTCATGGGATTTTTCTAAGGACTTTTCATAAAAGGCATGAGTGGGTTTGAGGCTTCTAAGGGCTTGATCTATGAGTTTACGGCCAAGGAACTACTCCCAAAGGAGTTTACGGCCGTAAACTCTAATCCTTAGAGTTTTGGGAAGTTTAAAGCCCCTAATGCCTTCCTAGTGATTTCTAATGAAGTTTGATGCTAATTTGGGTGATTAAAACCAACATTTGAGGGGGTTTTGGGGAGTTTACGGCCTAGATATATGCTTGGGCCGTAAACTCCAAGAAATCCCTCATTTTCCTTGTGTTTAAGCCCTTAAATCCTTTCTAGCATTTTATAGAAATAGTCTAAGGCCATTTGGGGAATAAAAACCAACATTTTGGGCATGTTTGGGGAGTTTACGGCCTAAGCTTGTGCTTGGGCCGTAAACTCTCTTTTGTCCTTCATTTTGATGTGTTTTAGTGATCTAAACCCAAAATACCAAGTCCCTAAATTATGTATGAAGCCTATGGGTGGTTTGGGAGTGTTTTTGGGACATTTAAACATGATTTTGAGGTGTTTACAGCCTAAGCTTGTGCTTGGGCGGTAAACTCTCTTTTGTCCCCCAAATCATTATGTTTTGATGTTTAAACACTCCTAGGAAATCCCCTTAATTTATTTCCAAGCCTATAGGGACAAGTTTGGGTCATTTTGGCCTCATTTTGGGTGTTTACGGCCTAAGGAGGTTCTTAGGCTGTAAACTCCTCTTTCATAGCTTCTAAGTCCGATTTTTGGGCTATAAACTCAATTCAATATGTTTAGAATAAGCTAGGGTAAGCGGACTTACAATTTGGAAGCGTTTGGTTGCGGTTTCGGGGCGAAAACGGGTCTAGAGAGAGAGTATAGAGAAAGAGTGTAAAAAGTCTCCAATAGACTCCACTCACCCTTATATAGGGTTTTGAGTCAGGGCACAGTGGAATTCTACCCGATACTGCCGTTAAACGGGGCTTTTGGTCGCACCCGATTTAGTGGTCGTAATAATAAAACTTGACATTTTCCAAATGAATGAAAATGTGTGTCCTGTGTTTTATTTCCTTTTTCACGACTTAACGACATGTAAACATACACAATTGAAATGTTTATTAAATTTGACGGCTTCTTATTAACGGAACTTTTGAACAGTGGAAAATTCCGTTAACGGTAACGGAGAAATGTAACGGGACAACTTGGGTTGTCACAGACAACAACTAAAATATAACGCTTTTTATTTATTGTTGCAACAGTTGATGGTCCACATAGATCAATGTGAAGAAGTTCCAATGGATCTACTATATTTGAATCTATGACAATCGGATGACCTTTTCGATGTTGTTTTCCTTGTTCGCAAGCTGCACATAAAGAATCATTGTTAAATTTTAATATTGGTAAACCTCGAACTAAATCTTCAGTGACAAGTTTATTTATATTTTGAAAGTTCAAATGTGATAATCTTCGATGCCAAAGCTAGCTGATATCATTGGATGCTTTTGATAGTAAACACACAGTTGGTTTTCCCACAATTGGTTTGATGTCCAAAGTAAACATATCACCATATCGTTTGGATTTCAGAAGTATTTCATTTGTCTTTGCATTTGAGATGATACTTCCTTCTTCATTAAACACTACTTGATTTCCAGTACCCACAACAAGTTGTGATACACTAATCAAATTGTGTTGAAGTCCTTCAACATAAGCAACTCTGTTTACTGTGAAGTTTCCATTTGTGACTTTCCCATATCCTTTCACTTGACACTTATGGTTATTTCCAAATTTGACAACTCCAGCATTCTCCAAGCTTCGGTAATCTCGCAAGTTTTCCTTTCTTCCAGTCATATGACGAGAGCAACCACTATCAATATACCATTTTGGATCATATTGCTCGTCACATAACACCTGCATTTAATGAAAGAATTTAGGAACCCAAGACTTATTGGGTCCATCATTAGTAGAATGAAACAACTTTTTGGAACTTAAAAACCATGTTTTCATTTTGTTTGTAACTGAATCCATTATATCAGCATCATTAGTTCTAGATATTGAAATATAGTCATTCAATAGTTTTGGATTCGCATTGATTGTAATCTTATCCTTCACAACATTCGCATGTTTGATAACTGGTTTCCATTTTTGAACCGGAACTTGCGAATTATAGGATGATGTACTAGCAGTTGAAGAATTATTTGCGAACTTATCAAAGGCACTTTTGATTTCTTGTTCTGAAAACTTTGCACTTTGATATTTCTTTCCTTTCCCTTCAAACCAATTATTGATCATATTTACATCAATCTTTCCTTTGATGTATGAAACTTTGGTTTTTGATGATATTGAAGGATTTGGAAAATTTGGTTGTTGTGGTGAAAATTTCGCTTTGACTTGATTTGATTTCTTCAAATTTGATGAATTATTCGTGAATTTGTCAACATTTGGAAAGTTTTGATTGTTTGCAAATTTTTGCGAATTCTCAAATTTTCTATTGTTGTCATATTTGCGAATATATGAAACTTTATCAACATAATTTATTTGTTTATGAAAACTCGAAGTTGTGTTAGTGTTTTTATCTTGAAATTTTGATGATGTTTTTGAAATTTGTTGTTTTTCATTATTCACAACTTGCCAATATATTGCTTTTCTTGCTTGTCTTTTTGAAACATTATTTTCTGTTGAATAAGTTTCAACCATCAATTTGAATTCTTGAGAATTTAATTTCACCTCAACCTTTGATTTTTCAACTTTTTCAAAAGATTTGTTTGATTTTTCACCTTTAACCACCCATTTTTGTAATGATTTTTGTTTTTGAAACACATAAGAATTTTGAGTTAAATTGTTTTCTACTGTGTTTTGATTTGCGAAGAAACCTTCAGGTGTTGACTTTTGATTGTCTTTTTCAACCATTTTATTGAACTCAGGATGAATTTTCTCAGCATTTCCAGTAGTGACAAAAACTTGATTTGGAAAAATAGTTTTATCAGTACATACAAAATTTGGATATACCACTGTGTTGGTTTTCAAATAATGTGCGCCTTTGTCATTTAAAACTTTGTCAAATTCTTTTGTGTTTTCAAACACTTGATCAACCACAACCCTTTGATGTGTTTCAGTTGAATTTTGCTTTTCTTCTTTATTTTCATTAGTATCATCAGATTTCCAGCTTTCAACTTCCACATTATCAAACTTACAATGTTGCGAAGTTGAAGATTTATCAACTTTATCCTCTACTATTGAATCAACTACTATTTCTTTACCTTTGATCTTAGATGTGATATTAACGATTGACAATTGAGAATAATCAATCTCTTCTTCTTCTTCAATTTCACTGATTTCACTCACATTATCACAATTTTCATCAATATCAGCATAATTGAATTGCGAAGTAAGAGTTGAATTTTCGGTTTTCTTTAAGATTTTCACTTGTTCACTTTTTGTCAAACTTTCATTTACAATGTCAACCAAGTCATCAGCATTCAGAAATTCATCAATTTTGACAATACCATATGAATATCTATCATCTGGTATTTTGTCAAATTGAGAAATTGTACTTTCGCAATCATAAGAAACAACATCAACTTTTTCACGCTCATACTCAAGAAAAGGTAAAAGTTTCCTATGTTGTTCTTTGCTAATATCAGAAGAATGATGTAAAGCAGTTAATTTTGCATACAACCTTTTTGCTGAATTACAATAGATGTTTCTTTGTGCTAGTAACAATCTAACATCATTCGAAGGATTATTCCTATCACAATCTATGTTTTTGATTTGCAATTCTAATTTTTCTACCCTGCTCTTCTTTATTTCTAATTCCCTTTGTGTCTCACTAAGTTGCACATTCAATTTCTTAGCTTCATTACTAGCAGACACAATAACAGAATCAAAATAAGCCACAGTATCATCAAACGAAACAATTTCAGCATCATAAGCAGATAAAGGAATATTAAAAGCTTCAAGAATTGCACGTACCTTGGTTGTCATGGGAGATTTGTCTGTGGATTTAGACATAAAACATTTCCCAGAAATGTTCTCTTTGCAGTCCTCAAAACTTGCGAACATAGCTCCATGTGTTGGATGTCTCATTTCTTCATCATCAGAGCCTGAAGACCAGATCTGATACGTTCCACTTTCTTCTTCATCCGATTCTCCCTTAGCAACCAAAGACACTCCTTTGTTCTTTGACCTTAACTCTTCAATTTTTTCAGAATAATAAGCTTCATCTTTGACTTTTTCTTTCTTTTCTTCTTTCTTTCGCAACATGCAATCAGATGTGAAATGATTCGCACCATTGCAGTAGTGGCAATAAATTCCTGAATCACCCTTTAACTTTTTCTCTTCATTCGCATTCTTCTGTTTTCCATCTGTTTTCTCCATTTTCTTCTTCTCTTCTCCTCCAGTTCTTGTTACTTCACTTTTCACATCACTATTCTTTCCTTTTGGATTAAAAGGCTTTTTGAAAAACTTTTTAACTTTGTTGTTCGAATAGTATGCTACTGCTTCATCATCAGAGTTCATCAAAAATCCTTCTACATCAGAACCATCTTTTTCATCAGTGTTTGTTACTTTTGAAACAAGAGCCAAAGGACCACCAATAGCTTGTTTTGATTCTTCAAACATTTCTGTGACCTCACATTCATGTGTTTTCAGTTGATTGTAAAGATCATTCAATGTAGTTGTATCAAAACATTGTTGATTCTTTATCATCATGCTTACACCGCGCCATTCTTTGCGAAGACTCATAATGAAAGTGAGATTGAACTCCATGGTAGATCTAGTAATTCCATATCTGTTGCAGCGAAACATAAGCTCATTCAGACGATCATAACAACTTTCTAAAGTTTCTGAATCCTTTTGTCTGAATTCCTTCAGTTCAACGAGGCACTGCTTCACAGAGTTGATCTTCGTCTTTTCACTTCCTTGATATTTTTCTTTTAGAGTATTCCAGATCTCTTTTCCTGTTTTACAACTACGAACGTAATTGTAAACCACAGGAGGTAGAGCACCTCTTAGTTCTCTCATACATCTCTTTTCATTTTTCTTCAATCGATTGCGTTGTTCTTCAACATCAGTAGACGCAGCAGATGATCCAATTGGTTGAACATTAGCAGGAGCTAGTACTGTTCCATCAATACACTTCCAAAGTTCTTCATCAATTCCATTTAAGTAATCTTCCATTCTATCAGCCCGCTGATCATAGTATTCTAGAATTAACATCAGAATTTTAGTTGATGAACCAAGCAAGTGAGAGAAAGAAGTCATTGAATTCATGTTGAAGTTCGCCATTGATGAACACAGAAAATATCTGAAAACTTGAAACCTTGATGAATTTCAGAATTTATCAAACGAATTGATCACAAATCACTAATCGATTACTCGATTTAACAATTCAAATGCAGAATCAATTCAAATCTGAAGATCAAAAGTGATTTTCAATATCAAAAATGCGCGGAAAATTTTGTGTAAATTCGTAACTCAAAAAGCAAATGATTCTCATACGAAAATCAGATCTAAGCAGTTTGAATCTTGCTCTGATACCAATTGATGTGAATTGTTATCGAGAATTTAGAACAGAAAAGATATATTTGAATGAATTAAGTTGAAGAACACAGAGAGTAAATATTAATCAGATCTTATATTGATAAAGTCTGATTACAGAGTTAAGCAGAAGTGAGTTCAAGCATCGTACTACAACTTCTAGCCTAAGTCCCTATTTATAGGGAACCATCAAAAAGTATACTAAGTCTATACATTTTATCTTCGCATAAAAATGACTTAGTAAAATAACATAAAATGCGAAACTATACAAAACACTCTATTCGACTTTTACAATAGACATCAACACATGCAAGAGCTAAAAATGAGATTTTGCTCGAATCCAATCCATGTCATTCGTAGATCTGGGCTCCTAGAGCATGAATAACACGTAAAGTTTCCAACTTTACGTGTAGATATCCATCTATGGGGTTTTTAGGGTTCAAAATGCACCAAAAGAGTAGATCTAAGGTTTATATGCAATATGGGCTCATAAAGGTAGTGGATCTGAGCTCCTGGAGCTCAACTATGCTAGGATCTAGAGACCAATCAACTTATTTCGAATTATCATGCACATACAAGCTTGGAAATGAGCCAAGAATGTCTTAAATGAAGCTTTAAGCATAGAAACATGGGGAAAATAGGATATACCTCAAAGGAACTTCTGAGAGAACACAATGGTGCTTGGATGGCTTCCCTTCTTCTGGATCTACTTCCCTTTTTCTTCAAAACCTTCAAGAACACACAACAATTGCTTCAACTCTTCAAAGAACAAGCTTAAACGAGGGTTGGGAGCTCTAGGGGGTGTATGGGGGCTGGCTTGGGGCGGAAAGGGGGATTAAATAGGGTGCAAACCCCAGAAAATTAGGGTTTCATCCAACAGTGGTGACTCGCTGAGTCTAGGATATGGACTCGCCGAGTCGCCAACTTAAACGCGTCCTGGGGTCCCGTCCCTACTCGGCGAGTCGGACCTATGACTCGCCGAGTCCAAGGCTTAAAAAGGAAAATACTCAATTAAGATTTACATACCAGAAACCAGGTGCTACAAATCTCCCCCACTTATTTTAGACTTCGTCCTCGAAGTCTGCTGCTCAATCCTGGAACAACTCGGGGTAATGCTCCATCATCTCATCCACCGGCTCCCAAGTCCACTCCGAACCCTTGCGGTGCTGCCATTGCACCTTCACTAACTCCACCCTTTTGTTTCTCAAATCCTTCGACTTCCTGTCGAGGATTGCAACTGGGCGCTCAATGTTATTCAAGTTGTCGTCAACCTGAATATCCTCTAACGACACTACTGCTGAATCATCCACTAAGCACTTTCGCAGCTGAGAGACATGGAAAGTGCTGTGGATCTGGCTGACCTCGTCCGGCAGATCCAACCTATACGCCACCTTGCCCACCCGGGCTACAACCCTGAACAGTCCGATAAATCTCGGGGCCAATTTTCCCCGCTTCCTGAATCGAATGATGCCTTTCCAAGGCGACACCTTCAGGAGAACCATATCCCCGACTTGGAACTCCAAGTCGGATCGACGCTTGTCGGCGTAACTTTTCTGCCGACTCTGAGCAGTCTGAAGCCTGTTTCGAACCTGCTGGATCCTCTCGGTCGTCTCGAGCACCACCTCGGTGCTCCCCATGACCCTCTGGCCAACTTCACCCAGCATATCGGGGTCCTGCACCTCCGTTCGTACAACATCTTTAATGGGGGACGGTCGATACTCGCGTGGTAGCTGTTGTTGTATGAGAACTCAGCCAAAGGAAGGTAGGTATCCCAGCTACCACCAAAATCTAACATGCATGCCTGCAACATATCCTCCAAAGTCTGGATGGTCCGCTCGCTCTGATCATCCGTCTGCGAGTGAAAGACGGTGCTAAAATGCAAACGAGTGCCCAACTCGTCATGATACTTCTTCCAAAATCTGGAAGTGAATCGCACATCTCGGTCTGATATCACTGACACTGGCACCCCGTGCCACGCTACTATCTCCCTGATGTAGATATCGGCCAACTTCTCGGCCAAGATGCTCTCCTGGATCAGAATAAAATGGGCGCTCTTGGTCAATCGATCCACGATGACCCAAATCGAATCTACTCCACGCGTATTCCTAGGAAGCTTTGTGATAAAATCCATCATGATGTCTTCCCATTTCCACAACGGGATGTCCAACGGCTGCATCTTCCCATGCAGTCTCTGATGTTCGGCCTTGACCTTCCTGCAGGTCAAGCACCACTCAACGTACCATGCCACATCCCGTTTCATGCAGGGCCACCAATAATCTAGACGAAGATCCCTATACATCTTCATCGCCCCGGGATGAATAGAGAATCGGGACTTGTGCGCCTCCTCCATCAAGATCTGACGCACGCCTCCGTGATACGGCACCCACACCCTGCGGTGTAGGGTTAATAGTCATCGACTATCATAATCGAAGGAGGAAACCTAACCCACCACACGTTCGCTCTTTCGATGTTCCTCCTTGATAGCTTCCTGTTGAGCCTCCCGAATCTGCTCCAACATGGGAGTCACCACAGTCATCCTCATGCAAATATCCCTGATCGGCGGCGCCTTGCGGCTAAGCGCATTGGCCACCACGTTGGCCTTTCTCAGGTGGTAAAGGATCTCACAGTCATAATCCTTCACCACGTCCAACCATCGACGTTGCCTCATG
The DNA here is from genome assembly GCF_052625555.1 of Lactuca saligna. Classification (NCBI taxonomy): domain Eukaryota; kingdom Viridiplantae; phylum Streptophyta; class Magnoliopsida; order Asterales; family Asteraceae; genus Lactuca; species Lactuca saligna. The sequence goes on from NC_136419.1 coordinate 181,616,074, forward strand.
TTCAGATTGGGCTGATCCATGAGGTACCTCAAACTCTTGTGGTCCGTGTAAATGGTACACCGAACCCCGTAGAGGTAATGCCACCAAATCTTAAGGGCGAAAACCACCGCCCCCAACTCCAAATCATGCGTCGGGTAGTTCGCCTTGTGAGGCGTGAGGTGCCTCGAAGCGTAGGCAATGACATGCCCTCTCTGCATCAATACCACGCCCAACCCTGAAATAGACGCGTCACAATAAACCACAAAATCCTCTACGCCCTCTGGCAGGGCTAAGATCGGCGCCTCACACAATATCTGTCTCAGTGTCTCAAATGCTGCCTGCTGCTCGGGTCCCGACCGAAAGACCACCACTTTCTTCGTCAACCGAGTCAGGCGCACAACTATCTTGGAGAAATCCTGAATGAACCTCCGATAATAGCCTGCCAATCCTAGGAAACTCCGAATCTCAGCAGAACCTCCCATCTCATCACGGCCTCGACCTTGGCCGGATCGACCAGAATCCCGTTCTGGTTGACAAGGTGTCCGAGAAATTGCACCTCGCGCAACCAAAACTCACACTTGGAGAACTTGGCATACAAGCTCTCCCTCCTCAGGGTCTCCAAAACCTCTCTCAGATGCTCCTCATGCTCCTCCTGCATCTTGGAATAAACCAAGATGTCATCGATAAAGACTATCACAGACCGATCCAACATCGGTCTGCATACGCGGTTCATGAGGTCCATGAATGCGGCAGGAGCATTGGTGATCCCAAACGGCATCACCACGAACTCATAGTGGCCATAGCGCATCCGAAACGCGGTCTTCTGCGTATCCTGTTCCCTGACCCTCATCTGATGATAACCCGAACGCAAATCAATCTTGGAGAACCAATATGATCCCTGAAGCTGATCAAAGAGATCATCAATCCTTGGGAGTGGGTAACGGTTCTTCACTGTTACCTTATTCAACTCCCGATAGTCTATACACATCCAGTGCGACCCGTCCTTCTTCTTCACAAACAGAATCGGGGCTCCCCAGGGTGAACTGCTCGGTCTAATGAATCCCTTGTCTAGCAGCTCCTACAGTTGCGTAGACAACTCCTGCATCTCGGGAGGAGCCAACCGATATGGTGCCTTGGCTATCGGGGCCGCACCAGGAACGAGGCCAATCCTGAACTGCACCTGTCGCTCAGGAGGTATCCCAGGAAGCTCCTCTGGGAAAACATCTGCGAAATCTCGCACCACTGGAACCTCGCTCACAGTCGCATTACCCGCCTCCCGGGTATCCATCACGTACGCGACATATCTTGCGCATCCCTGCTGAAGGTAACGTCTAACCCTCGCTGTTGAACATACAGCGGGTCCGCGCTGTGGCCTCTTGCCGTGGATCACTAACTCTCCCCCACCTGGGGTCCTGACTCGCACTAGTTGCTGCGCGCAATCTATCACCGCCCCATTAGGGCTCAACCAGTCCATGCCTATGATCACCTTGTTCCCACACAACGGAATGGGAACCAAATCCACCAAGTAGCGCTCCTCGAACAAACGCAATACGCAATCCCGAAATACCATCGATGCTCGCACCGATCGATCATCAGCAATCTCTACTTCCAAAGGACAATCCAGCGTGCGTGAAGACTCAGGAAACTTCTTGCTAAGAGCAAGGGACACAAACGATCGGGATGCACCCGAGTCGAACAACACCTGGACTAGGATACCGTTCACATGGAACGATCCTTACACATATACATATACCGGGAACATATCAATATCATAACATCATATAAATAAACGAGAGAGAAAAGAATCATACCCGTCACCACATCGGGTGCTGCGCGTGTGATATGTGTATTTTTATATATATTTATGTATAACATATCTTAATATTTTAGCATTTATAATTATTATTTAGAACTAAAATATACTTAATATTCTTTGAAATATTTAATTACAGTTAAAATGGGAGATGGAATGCAAAAGAAAGAGAATGGAGCTGAAAAGATGCAAAATGGATATTGCTGGCAGATTGACCCCTCTTCAGTGTTTCGGGTATATCTAATGAATCGTAAGTCCAGTTGACGAGATTTAACTTGTTCTGGAAACTAGACGAAATTTCCTACGACTTATGTGAGAGGGACTTTTGGCTAATTCGACACTTAGCTTATCCAAAATCGGACTTGAAGATAAAGCATAAAAGCTGGACGGAAATTCCCTCCAAGTTACTTATTCCCTAAGCATCACTTACCTTATTTTTATTTGCTTAATCCCTAAGCCACCATTAGTTTCCTTATTCTAATACAACTCTAATATTCCATATTAATTTCATATCTCCATCAACTATAAATACCCCATATCATTCCACCAATTAGAATAATCTATGATATTCCACTTCGACTTGTGCAACAAGAAAACTTCATAGTTGCCGTTTTGAGGGTCTAGGAGGTGGCAGGACGGCCGTTAAGCTAACGGGAGCGGAGATTGGAAGGGTTGGAGAGTGGATACATGTCGGTAATCATATGGGCTGTTAACGTGACCATGTTTAGCATTCCATTGTGTTACTATTATGTATTTAGTTTCTGACTTGGGTGTAAAAACCTTTTACTTTGTGTTTATGATTGAATGAAGCTTTGATTATTAGACTAATTGCTATATTGAATAGTTTGTTTGTGTTTAATTTATCTTTCCATGCTTGTTAAAAGATCTTTACGTATTAATGATAATTATTTGTTGTTAATTGTTAAGTCAATTGAGTTGTATGAACATATGCTTGATTACTTATCTCTTATGATTTTGGTGACCATCAAGATTATAAGTCTAGGAATAACGAATGTGAAACTAGGATTAACTTGGGAATAAGTAAGTTAATGTGTGAGCCTTGTTTGATGACCATCAACAAGAGGTTAATTGAATGCCTAATTTGATTAACTATATTTGCAAGTCTTGCTTGATACGAACTGAACACTAGGAAGCATGTTAGTTTAACCAATTGATCACTATTTTAATCGACTTGTTTGCTACAGGATTAGTTATAGTGAACGCGAATCTAATCATTTTGGGAATCGGTGAACATGAATAAATGACTTTGTGTATGCAATTGTCTATGTTTTTAAGGTGTAACTTGTCTAAACCAAAGTACCTGAAGAGATTTGTTTTCCTGTTAGTTTATCGAGAGTTGTTAATTAATTATTAGTTTGAGATTTATTAAACTATTTCTTTTATTCTTTTCGTGTGACCTGTAACCTATAATCAAATATATTAAATTAATCCACCGTTCCCTGTGATCGACACCCTTGCTTATCAAAGCTATACTATACTTGTCTCTTATGATTTTGGTGACCATCGAGATTATAAGTCTAGGAATAACGAATGTGAAACTAGGATTAACTTGGGAATAATTAAGTTAATGTGTGAGCCTTGTTTGATGACCATCAACAAGAGGTTAATTGAATGCCTAATTTGATTAACTATATTTGCAAGTCTTGCTTGATACGAACTGAACACTCGGAAGCATGTTAGTTTAACCAATTGATCACTGTTTGAATTGACTTGTTTGCTACAGGATTAGTTATAGTGAACGCGAATCTAATCATTTTAGGAATCGGTGAACATGAATAAATGACTTTGTGTATGCAATTATCTATGTTTTTAAGGTGTAACTTGTCTAAACCAAAGTACCTGAAGAGATTTGTTTTCCTGTTAGTTTATCAAGAGTTGTTAATTAATTATTAGTTTGAGATTTATTAAACTATTTCTTTTATTCTTTTCGTGTGACCTGTAACCTATAATCAAATATATTAAATTAATCCACCGTTCCCTGTGATCGACACCCTTGCTTATCAAAGCTATACTATACTTGTCTCTTATGATTTTGGTGACCATCGAGATTATAAGTCTAGGAATAACGAATGTGAAACTAGGATTAACTTGGGAATAATTAAGTTAATGTGTGAGCCTTGTTTGATGACCATCAACAAGAGGTTAATTGAATGCCTAATTTGATTAACTATATTTGCAAGTCTTGCTTGATACGAACTGAACACTCGGAAGCATGTTAGTTTAACCAATTGATCACTGTTTGAATTGACTTGTTTGCTACAGGATTAGTTATAGTGAACGCGAATCTAATCATTTTAGGAATCGGTGAACATGAATAAATGACTTTGTGTATGCAATTATCTATGTTTTTAAGGTGTAACTTGTCTAAACCAAAGTACCTGAAGAGATTTGTTTTCCTGTTAGTTTATCGAGAGTTGTTAATTAATTATTAGTTTGAGATTTATTAAACTATTTCTTTTATTCTTTTCGTGTGACCTGTAACCTATAATCAAATATATTAAATTAATCCACCGTTCCCTGTGACCGACACCCTTGCTTATCAAAGCTATACTATACTTGTCTCTTATGATTTTGGTGACCATCGAGATTATAAGTCTAGGAATAACGAATGTGAAACTAGGATTAACTTGGGAATAATTAAGTTAATGTGTGAGCCTTGTTTGATGACCATCAACAAGAGGTTAATTGAATGCCTAATTTGATTAACTATATTTGCAAGTCTTGCTTGATACGAACTGAACACTCGGAAGCATGTTAGTTTAACCAATTGATCACTGTTTGAATTGACTTGTTTGCTACAGGATTAGTTATAGTGAACGCGAATCTAATCATTTTAGGAATCGGTGAACATGAATAAATGACTTTGTGTATGCAATTGTCTATGTTTTTAAGGTGTAACTTGTCTAAACCAAAGTACCTGAAGAGATTTGTTTTCCTGTTAGTTTATCGAGAGTTGTTAATTAATTATTAGTTTGAGATTTATTAAACTATTTCTTTTATTCTTTTCGTGTGACCTGTAACCTATAATCAAATATATTAAATTAATCCACTGTTCCCTGTGATCGATACCCTTGCTTATCAAAGCTATACTATACTTGTCTCTTATGATTTTGGTGACCATCGAGATTATAAGTCTAGGAATAACGAATGTGAAACTAGGATTAACTTGGGAATAATTAAGTTAATGTGTGAGCCTTGTTTGATGACCATCAACAAGAGGTTAATTGAATGCCTAATTTGATTAACTATATTTGCAAGTCTTGCTTGATACGAACTGAACACTCGGAAGCATGTTAGTTTAACCAATTGATCACTGTTTGAATTGACTTGTTTGCTACAGGATTAGTTATAGTGAACGCGAATCTAATCATTTTAGGAATCGGTGAACATGAATAAATGACTTTGTGTATGCAATTAGCTATGTTTTTAAGGTGTAACTTGTCTAAACCAAAGTACCTGAAGAGATTTGTTTTCCTCTTTGTTTATCGAGAGTTGTTAATTAATTATTAGTTTGAGATTTATTAAACTATTTCTTTTATTCTTTTCGTGTGACCTGTAACCTATAATCAAATATATTAAATTAATCCACCGTTCCCTATGATCGACACCCTTGCTTATCAAAGCTATACTATACTCGATCGGGTTCACTGCCTGTAAGGTGTGGTTTAGATGCAATAAATTAGGAATTATTAATAAAAAACTAGTGCATTAAATATACACATCAGCGTGCCTCCTCGGTGGTCAGCTGGAATGCTCAGCTCCTCACCAATGGAGCCTCTGCCTTGCCCTGTCGGCCATCAGTGATCCGCAGGGTCGCTGGAGCTGGCGCCTTTACCTGCGCTGAACCTGTGAATTGGGGGCAATTGGCCTTCCTGTGGCCCCTCTGGTTGCAGTGGAAACACAACAACTCCGATGTCTGAATAACTGCTGCCAGAGCAGTGCAATTCCTGCTAAAGTGCCCAAACTTGCCGCACTTGTAGCAGCCTGATGATCCCAACCTGCACGCCCCCTCATGCGTCTTGCCGTATTTCCTGCAGCGGCCCCATCCCTGTTGGCCTTTTGGCCCCACATATGATCCCTTTGGCTTCTTCCCTGAAGCCCCTCCTGGCTGCCCCTCCTCCGATTTTTGTTTCCGGATGTGCTCCAAATCTATCTCCCTCTCCCTTTCCCTGGCAATCATGGAGTCCAAGGTGGGGCAAGCTGAAAAACTTACATGCTCTCGAATGTCATCCCGAAGCATATCATGATAACGGGTCCTCCTCATATACTCGTCACCTACATACTGGGGCACCAACAAAGCCCTCTCCCGGAATTTGGCAGTGATTTCCGCCACTGTCTCAGTCGTCTGCCTCATATCCAAAAACTCCCTGGCCAGCTGCTGAAGCTCGATAGCCGGCGCAAACTCTGCCCTAAACCTGGTCACAAAGTTCGACCAGATCATAGCCTCAATAGCTGAGGCTCCCAAAGAATCACCCACTGACTCCCACCAATCTCGAGCTTGGTCTCGTAAACACCCTGCTGCATACCTCACCTTCGACCCCTCAGGGCAGAAGCTAGTCAACTGCGCAGACTCGATGTCTACAATCCACCGCCTGGAAACAATGGGGCATTCACCCCGTGGAAGTCCGGCGCACCGCTGCCCCTAAAGTCCTTAAAGGACAGCGTGCGAGATCCCGACTAGCCAGATGCCATGTCGCTCCTGAACGCCCTGAGGCGATCCTCCACCATCTCGATGATCCCTTCCTTGATCGACCCGAAGATAATGGGGGTCGACTCAAGGATACCTCTGGTGATCTCTGACGCGATGAACTCGCGTAGCCTCTCGTCTACTGGCTCGGAACCTGATCCCGAACCCGATCCCTCTCCTGAACTACCAACTGCTGGTCTTGGGCGTAGTACCACCATTATGAAATACAAAGAAATAACAACTGTTAGCGATACTGATACCCCTGGAGGGATCCCACCCACTACTAGTTCACTAGCCTTATCTTAGCCTTCCTTGGTTCGGGTACGGATCCTCTGCTTTCAGTAGTACGAGCCCATACTACCTTCCACATCTATCCGTACCTTCCCCAAAGACTGCCTCGTCTCGACCAGGTCCCTTCCCCTACTGCTGATCACCGCTACTCATTATCCTAGGCTTACCCTAGGAAACCTCTAACTCCACCCATCCCAACCCTCAGCTGCTGAAGGCCTCTTGGTGATGCCAATTAACTATTACCTGAATACGATCACATGCGCTGATGCTCGGATAATCCTTCGAGTAGGGGACTCATCTCTACAACGATTAAGACTCAAACAAGAGCTACGCAATAGAGTCAAATCCAACACTCTGAGATTATTCAACCCTGATCACATGTGACTTAAACGTATTCACCTAACAGTTAACTCCCATCACTTCAAGGCCCACATAGCACAAAGCAAGCAACATTTGGACGTAAGAAAACGACCTCAAGCAACTCTATCCTTGAAGAGAGAACTGAACTAGCATACAATGCTAAACTCGTACTATCAGGAATAACCTAAACAGGCTACCCTAAACAGGCACATAAGGCATCACTCCTAGATCCTTAGTCCTATTCTAGCATGCTGTTCTACGGAAACTGATAAACATAAATAACTTGTATGGGTACATTGGGGAATACTTACTTGAGCTTGGCCGGTTGTGTACATCACACACATTATTCTTTCTTAAAACCCTTTTTGAAAACATTTTCTCTTTCGGAAATCTTTTAATCCCTCGATTTGAGTTCGAGCACCCCCAAAGGTGTGTATGAATCCCTCAAACCAGGGCTCTGATACCAACTTGTAACGACCCAATTTTCACGTCCAAAAATTTTGTTTTTAAAACATTACTTTAGAAAATGTTACTAGATAAAAATATTGTTTGACCAGACTACATCACAACATAACCATGTTCAAAAGTAAAGTCATACAACCAATCGAAACATCAGAGTATAAATCCGAAGAAAATCTAATAAATGCGGAACCCAATATGTGTGCATGATGTGCCGCTACTGAGCCAGCTCCTTCCCCTTCGATGAAGAGGTACCTGAAACCAAAACTGTAAACTGTAAGCACAAAGCTTAGTGAGTTCCCCCATTGTACCACAAACAATACAATCACATAACATACATAAATTGTCAGGCATATCTGGGTGTCCGACCTACCCCTTCGATCCTATTGACCGGATATTGCCTAACATATCTGGGTGCTGGCCTCCCCTTCGGTCCTCTCGATCGGATACCGCCTAGCATATCTGGGTGCTGGCCCCCCCTTCGGTCCTCTCGACCGGGTACCGGGGACTATTTCACCCCCTACTACTACCACATAGTGTGACAACTATCAAATTTTGGTCAAGTCAAAGTCAACTAAAGTCAACAAGTCAAACCGTTTGACTCAATTTGCCCTTGGGTACTAGAATTTACATTATGAAATTTCTACACAACTCTCTATTCTAATGAGAGATCATAAATCAAAAGTGCGAACATCTAGATCTCCTTAACCAAAAAATGTGGTACGTGGCTAGCCAAACCGATAAAACAATGTTGCATACTCATCGGGAGTGTGTAAGATCCTTAAATAAGGCTTAAGAGTGTTTACGGACCTTGCATTGCGAAGCCGGACACTCACAAATGCCACACTCGAAACCTCTCTCAATCGTTTTCAATCTATCTATCTCTATTTGAAATCTCTCTGAGTATGTGAAATCTCTCCAAAATCTCTCTAAGTATGTGAAACCTCTCCCAAAACTCTCTTTGTATGAGAAATCTCTCCAAGTATGTGAAATCTCTCCCAAATCTCTCTAAGTATGTGAAATCTCTCCCAAATCTCTCTAAGTATGTGAAATCTCTCCCAAATCTCTCTAAGTATGTGAAATCTCTCCCAAAACTCTCTTTGTATGAGAAATCTCTCCCAAATCTCTCCAAGTACGTGAAATCTCTCCCAAATCTGTGAAATCTCTCTCAAATATCTCTCTGTATGAGAAATCTCTCCAAGAATGTCAAATCTCTCCCAAATCTCTCCAAGTATGTGAAATCTCTCTCAAATATCTCTTTGTATGAGAAATCTCTCCAAGAATGCCAAATCTCTCCCAAATCTCTCAAAGTATGTGAAATCTCTCCCAAATCTCTCTCCAAAGTTTCCCGTAACTTTTTAGAATCATTCGGGTCATTCCGACCCTTAACCGGGTCAAAAACGGCTTAAAACGGGGTAAAAACGAGAAAAATGGACATTAGGAACCGAAACCTCTTGAGAGGAGAGAAGCCTCTTAGGACCCGAAGGTCCTCTTAGGGACCGAGAGCAAGAGAGTCGAACCTGAGAGCAAGGAACCAAACCCTCCTGAGCTGAAGGTCCTCTCAGGGCCGAACCTCGCCCAGGAGGAACCGAACCCGAAAGACTCTTGCAGGCCCGAACCTCGCAGAAGCACCCGAACCCGAAGGTACTGTTCACTACTGTTAATTCGGTTCATTTCGGGTCTGACTTCTCGCTTTTCACCTCCGGACCGAACCCTCGCCTTCGCCTTCGCCTCTCGCTTCCTCGCTTCCTCGCCTCCTCTCCCCTTCGTTTCCCTCTGTTCGTTTCCGGCTACAATCCTCAGCGTGGACCGAGTCTCGGCCTAGGGACCGAACCTCGGCCTAGGACCGAGAGGTCTCACTGGGAACTCATTTTCTCCCGGTTTTCGCGTAGTTTTGCGTTTAAGGCCCGTTTTTAATTATTTTAACGCGGGATTTTCACCCAAAATCATATTTTAACATAATAAACCCTAAATATTCACAATTTAATCATATTTTCATAAAAAATCTTTATTTAAATAATAAAAGCAAGTGGGTAAAGTACAAAGAGGTGGAGTGTTGACTTTGCTTTACCTTATGACACAAGCAACCACTCCCACACCCACTCTATGACCAGCCACACCTCCCCACCTTACCTAGGTCAGATCAATGTCCTTTCCACTCAATTATCACTCTTTCCCACGTTTTTGAGAGCTGAATATTCATCCTCTCTCCTCACTTCTCCCATTTGCTCTCATTTCACAAGAAGATCAAATTCTTTCCTCTCTCACTTTCTCTCTCTAGAAATTCGAGATTCAAGGGCTGATCTTGAGTTTTCCTCCACATTTGGTAAGCATAATCCATTCTCTTTATGATTATCTCACTTATTTCCACTCAAATCATGGATATCTTACACAAACTCCATTATATTTGTGATAGAGCTTCGAATCTTCAAGTGATTCTTCAAGTGTTCTTGGGTTGAACACTTCTCTTCTTCAACACTTATCTACTGAAATCACTCAAGGTGAGTTCATACCCCTACATTTTCATGTTTTCTCAAGTTTTCAGGGGGGGGGGGGGGGATACAAGTTAAAACACCAAGAACATAACTAAATTTTTCTAACAGCCTCCATCAGAAAAGTTCAACTCCATTCACGGACTGTTTTGGGAATCTTAAACATTTTTGTTTTCAAAACTGTACAAGGTGCAAATATTTCAAGTTTTTTTCTTTAAAATGACTACTTGCACATCTCCATACGATTTTTCTACAATTTATGGTGATTTTTACAAAACTGCCTATCATTTCAAACAACAATCCGGACCAGTCTGTGATTATGGACTTTTCCACCCAAGTTGGAGGTCATTAAAAATCGTGATAAAAATTATGAGTAAACTAGACACATTTTGTGAACTCTCAGAATTTACGGATCTGGTTTTCGACTTCGTATGATTTTTCTATGATTTTTCTAAAACAGTGCAGAAAAGCTAAAGTTAGCCAACAGCATATAAATATCATAACACTTTGTATTATGTTAAGCAAAGTGTATAATCATAAGTTCTAATTATTGAATGTGTTCTTTGTTAGTTTATCATCATGAACTGAAACTAAGTCAATCGTAATAAATATTATGCGTTCCTTTTAGAACAAGTATAATAAACTATAAAAAGTATAGTTTGATAAATTCATAACACTAATACATTTCCATAAAAGAGTTCATACATATTACATATATTTTAGATAAACTATAATAGGTATAGTTTATGATAGATCACTCAACACACTCGTACAGAAAGGGTACATTCATACAGAAAGGATTTATATTCACACACATTTCACGTAAACTTGTTAACCTATATTGTGACTCTCTCTCTCTCTCTCTCTCTCTCTCTCTCTCTCTCTCTCTCCCCGTACGTCCGAGTGCGGGATGTAATTCCTAGTAGTTATAATCAGAATCTCCTTGAGGGAGAACGTTATACTTGTATATAGATCTATATTGGGTTTGACACCCCACACATTGCTGCTAGCTACAGTGGGACCTGCAGGTCTACGGGTGACAAATGTCATTTCAGTTTTCGCGACGCCTGAGAACGTCGTGGCAGGTTCACATAGTCATAGTATGATTATAGCGACTCACATAGGGATATAACAATCCATAAGTTTACGGGATTTTATTTTTAAAACCTAAATGAGTTTTATGTCGATTTAAAATCACTTTTTATCTCTATGAGTACAGATATTACTGTACTCTTTTGGTTTTGGTAGTTACGACTACACATCATTTGAAACCACATTTATACCTTTAAGTATGGTCAATACTTGTTATTACTCGGTCCTCTAATTTAGGACTACATATATATAAAGTATTAACAAACATGAGAACATACAGAAATTTCATTTAATTCGAACGCGTCCATGTCCATTTAAGTACATAACATTTTCTATTAATAAGAAAGGTTACTTATACATTTTGGTCTTTGGTCATAAGACTACATTACACAGATTTTAAAGAAAATATATGATTTTCTGGATACATACTCTAACGCTTTTACAAGGAAAACGGTTTACTTTTCTAACGAAATCTCTTATGAACTCACCAACCTTTGTGTTGACACTTTTCAAAACTACTTGTATTCTCAGGAATTCAGTGAAAACAGGAAATCAACAACGTTTTGAGGATGGGACGATAAATCGTCAAACAGTTCATTTTGTATCATAATGTAATTGATGTGAATCATGTAAACATGTGCTTTGATGTAACGTTTTCAATTATATTTGTGTTGGTTGTATTTACTTTGAGCACTATTAGACTCATTGTTGTGATACTCTACATGAAGTCCTCCACCCCCGGACGTTTCCGCCATCCTTGGTTTGGGGGTGTGACACATAGCACATATATCACATATCATACAACCATATAAACATAACACAGGTAGTAGCAACCCTAGATGAATATCACAGAGAGAATCATCTAATCATACATCTCCTACTGGTGGGCTGGCATTGTGGCCTTAGACCCACCGCTACTGGAAGGTAACTCACCTCGGAGTAGCTGCTGATCTTCGTGGGAATAGTCTGACTGCTGCTGCTATTCCGAAAATCCTCCGACTGTATTCCCACCAATCACTTAGTCAAAAACTGCTAACTGACCTTTGGGTAAAATGACTATTTTACCCCTAATCATGCCCTAAGTCAAAGTCAGAGTCAACTTCCAGTTGACCCGACTCGCCGAGTTGGCTCGCCAACTCGCCGAGTCCATGTCCAAAGGACTGACCTGAATTCTGTTTTTACTCGTCGAGTTAGGCGTCTACTCGACGAGTTCTCCTTCCAACTGATGTTCAAGTCCTTCATCCCACTCGCCGAGTTGTATGAACAACTCGCCGAGTTCATCTTCATCCGATAAACAAGTTATACTGTGACTCGCCGAGTTGTATGAACAACTCGCCGAGTCTGATCTTGATATAAGGAGATTGCCTTGAACTCACCGAGTCTTGGCATCGACTCGCCGAGTTCCACTATGGGTGAGTTTTGGCTTCCAACTCACCGAGTCCCTCCTGGACTCACCACACGACTCGACATAACAAAAAGGGGACAAACCCGGAGACTCGCGACTGGACTCGCCGAGTCAGATGAGCAACTTGCCGAGTCTGCTCCATGCAAGAGCTAAAAATGCGATTTTTCTCGAATCCAATCCATGTCATTCGTAGATCTGGGCTCCTAGAGCATGAATAACACGTAAAGTTTCCAACTTTACGTGTAGATATCCATCTATGGGGTTTTTAGGGTTCAAAATGCACCAAAAGAGTAGATCTAAGGTTTATATGCAATATGGGCTCATAAAGGTAGTTGATCTGAGCTCCTAGAGCTCAACTATGCTTGGATCTAGAGACCAATCAACTTATTACGAATTATCATGCACATACAAGCTTGGAAATGAGCCAAGAATGTCTTAAATGATCCTTAAGCAGAGAAACATGGGGAAAATGGGATATACTTCAAAGGAACTGCTAAGAGAACATAATGGTGCTTGGATGGCTTCCCTTCTTCTGGATCTACTTCGCTTTTTCTTCAAAACCTTCAAGAACACACAACAATTGCTTCAACTCTTCAAAGAACAAGCTTAAACGAGGGTTGGGAGCTCTAGGGGGTGAATGGGGGCTGGTCTGGGGCGGAAAGGGGGATTAAATAGGGTGCAAACCCCAGAAACTTAGGGTTTCATCCAATAGCGGTGACTCGCCGAGTCGCCAACTTAAACGCGTCCCGGGGTCCCGTCCCTACTCGGCGAGTCGGACCTATGACTCACCGAGTCCAAGGCTTATAAAGGAAAATACTCAATTAAGATTTACATACCAGAAACCAGGTGCTACAAAGGCCCAATCCAAATGCCTAACAGTCAACCATGAGTCAAAGCCCAACATATGGCCTAATTTTCCAAATTGGGACCAAACCTTTACATGATCTTATTCAAATGCCCAATCATTCATTGCAGTCCAACATTTGACATTCTAATGGCCTAATATCATATAATCATTAAGGCCCAAACTATGGCATATCTCCCAAACCTTCATATGGGTCTTGCCCTAAAGCCCAACAACATATTCTAGTCTATATGATTATTCTTGAATGGCTTATTAATAGTCCAATTACCAAACCCTACTAGAAAGGCCCAACATAAAGCCCAAGTGAAATTAGAGTTTTCATATAAATGACAATTAGGGTTAAGTGTTTATCACTTAACCCATTAAGGACTTACTCCATTAAGTCCATCACTCTACTAGATAAGTTATATGCTGATTGGGTGTAATTCACAATTCCATTCCAATGGCCCTAATGTGAGTCCCGATAAGTCCAAGGCCTATATTGATGGGTTTTGGTCATAAGAACATCCTATGTGCTCATACAAACCCTAATGCTTGGATCTAGGTTTCTCTATTGTACATGCAAGTTATCCAAGACTATAAACCCTAATTCTATCATTCAAGTAATCATATTAACATGAGAATAGGTTTAAGATCATACCTTGATTGTTATATAGAAATAACAATCTCAATTCCTCCTTGTATTGACTTTAGAAAGCTTAGAGTCACAAATGTCACTCCTCTAATGGTTCACAAACACCACAAGCAAGAGGATGAAGAGGAGAGAGGATAAAGGCTACCCAAAAATGTGTGAAATCCTAGAACAAAGCTTAGCCACGTTTTTGGTCCTGAAGGGGTCTATATATAGTGAGGCTATTAGGGTTATCTAAAAGGAAACCCTAATTTGGATGCTTAAGCCCTAAGCAACCCATGGACTCCTTTCGTTAAGGCCTTGGACGATTTCCCCATGGGTTTCCCCATAGAATTCGTCCACTCCTCAATACAAGACAATCCATGACCCAAATTGCAATTATCTTATAATTACAATTCCAGTCCCTTAAGTTTAATTAATCTCTTTCATTCACAAAACTAATTACCAACTAATTATTGACTAACATTAATTAAACAATATGATTTCTCCTTTAATATATTATTCTCATAATATATTAATAAATCATATTTAATCATTTCTCTCCATAATTCATCCTATCAAGTTGCTTTGGTGAAGGCAACCCAAAAGGACCATGCACCATTGGGTCAAGTACATACCAAAATAGTTATGGACTTAGACACTAATCCAACAATCTCCCATTTGGATAAGTCTAATAACTATTCTGCGTATGACTTCAGATCCTGATCTGCAATCGTAGCTTTCCAAAGCCGCTGTCAACTCTGATCCTATCAGATACGCGTGTCCTTAAGATAAGGGATATATTCCTCCATTCTAGTTATCGTATGAGATATGATTTCAAATCATTCTCTTTGTACTATATCTCGACTTCCGATTTATGACGACTGACTAATTGAACAAATCAAATTAGCCCTAGCCCGGCCGAGCATTTACATTTGTCATCACTAAATCATCAAGGGGTCCAAAGATAGTGCTTTTATCCTTCTTTGGATAAAAGGAACGGATAAACTTTGATACAATGCTTGCTTGCAGTCACTCACCGAATCACACACAACAATATGTTTTATAACACCAAGTTATTGGTGCGTTTTCATATTATCAATGTGCAACCGATTAGCAAGATACAACTCACACATCTCGGTTTCAAGAATATAAGATGTTATCGTCTCACCAATCACTCGTGATACAATTCATGGAGTGATCCAAGTGAGCGTGGGTTTAATCCAATGCTCAAATTCATATTCATAAGCACTCATGAACGTTGCAGCAAACATTTGCTTATGTCTAATACTCTTTTAGACAATCCACACACCAATTCACGACAGTCTTCATTCATAACTACTTCTAACATATGAACGACTGTGGCCCGTTCGAATAATTCGACTGTTCTAAACCAACTATTCAGGAAGTCAAAACATGCAAAATGAAACACAAGAATAATACTAATCCCATATGGCCTCAAACCTTTGAGTATAAATAAAACACCTTTTATTTATCACCATATCGATTACTCATTATTTGTTATTTCGGGTAATCAACTTCTTACTTGAATTATTACACTTGTCCCATGCTCTTTTGCATGCACACAATGTTCACCTATGGTTCTTAATTTGTGAAATAGATCAAATTGAACACATTTCCAATCATTCTCATTTCACAACTCCAAATCCTTTTCCATAAGTGAAAGAATATCAAATTCTTGCTACTTATAGAATATGCTAGATTCTAACATTTTATGCAATGATCCTTTCGTAATGTCACTGCACCAAAGTCACAAAGACTATTGCCAATGATATTACAAAATCTTCTATCGGAGATTGTTACAAGACAATTCCTTAGATATGATGTCTCTCACTCAAAGTACATTCCTTTGAACATCCTTTTGCATAAAAGTTTCTAATCTAGACATAGTTTTTCAATATTCAATTCCCAATATGGACACGCTTCCATATTTTCCATATGACAACTCATTCTTAATAGAATCTTATCTATTCGTAATGATATCAATATGGTCCATCCAATATGGAAACATTTCCATATTTTCCATATGACAACTTATTAATAGAATCTTTTCCATTCATAATAATGTCGATATGCTCCATTCAATACCATGCTTCCAACTACTCATAAGCAACCAATCCTCTTTGAACTTTGGATTCTCCTTTGATAGTTGTTTAATTATTTTAGTGAAAACCAATTCTAGTCCTTTTTCCCTCTAATGCGCTAGACATTTGGAAAATTTTACAATGGTCAAATATTAAAGCATTTGCAATCGATCCTTTACCCGAAGCGTATGGGACACGATGCATAATGTTTTATTTGCTATGTTCTCAAATTTCGAATTGTGAAGAGGAATGCCGTAATCATAATCGAAATTTTAAGAACACACTATGTACCTTTGACTAAATTTATTAACATTTCTCAACCTAAGCCTTTAGATTTGAAATGAAGCATAATATTCTCTCCCTTAATTATAGCAAAACAACTTTACAACCCTTACGACTTTGCAAGGTATAACTCTTGTTTTCTATAATTAATATTGCCAACTTGCAATACGTGCCTTAATAATCATACAATAATAACATTTATGCTCCTACTATCATGATGATTATTATAAAACATAACACTTATGCTCCCACTAGCTTCGACATGTTTTCATAAACATGTTAACTTTCAGAAAAACAATACCTATTGAATTTCTTAAGTCAATGTTTCTAATACTTAATGCTTTGATAATCTTTTATCAAGGCCTCTTAAACTTATACACCTTTTCCTTAGATAGCTCATATGTGTGTCTAAACAATTAAGACTAGTTGCAAAACCTCACAATTCAAATCATGGAAAGGGATACCGTAACCATAATCGAATTCGAGAATGCAATTTTACAATTACTATCTTCTTAAAATCTTTCTTAGTGAAAGCATTTCCTCACAATCATTTTCATGAAGGAGGAAATCTTATGACACTTAGATTTAAACGGTGTATGTGTTCCTATCCATGTGAATTTGTTAAAACCAAAGTTTACGACAAATTCAAACTCATATGGACCGAACTTTCTTAATCTTGATTTCTTGCCTTATGGTAGCACAGCTGCCCACCATGTCTTCCAAGTAGTTAAGCAGTTCACCTTTGCCTATCAAAGTACTTTCTATTGATCAAGGTTCTTGCCTTTTGTGCATTCAAACGAAAACTCATAGGACTCATATGCACAATTAACTCAATTGGAATGGCATAGAAAACAAAATAGTGTCAACACGATAGGTTGTAAACCTTAACTCGAGTGCTAGTGATGATCGATAGCGTTTATTGATTTGTTCTTCAAACCTTTCAAGACCATTAAGACTCCCACTCACTCCTTGACATATAAGATTCTCTTGCCAATAACCATTTCTTGACAAAACAAATATTGAAGAGTTAGTGTAGCTTTTATCAAAACACTTCATAAATTGGTCCTAGTTGGCCTTTGTCTTATCACAACATCACAACTTTCCACATTTGATGAATGTTATAAACCTTTTTAATACTTTTCACTCATTGTCACAATCTTAACTTTAAGACTTGTTATTGGAACGAAGTATGATTGACCTTTTGATTTAACCATTTCTTCAATTCTTGATTCCTCTTCTTAAACATAAAATTGTACTAAGACTCACTTAGAGGATCAATTAAGATATGGTTCTTAATCATTAAGACCTATCATAAAGCATAAAATATACTCTCCCTTCTTCTTAGAATGGAGAAACTTTTATCTTTCCGCCTACTTGATTCTTCTTATTCATTTTGCTATTGATTTAAACCTTTTTAATCAATTCCGAATTACACTTAATCTTACAAGTATAATCATATTTACTAAACCTTTAGTAAATCACGACGAATATCTTTGTTACTCTTATGGTGAACTTGATCAACACACAACTTTGTGTGCTCGATCTCCTAGTCCTTCACTTGACACTTTGTCAATGAATTAGTCTAATTTCCAAATATGAAATTTCTCATTCTTCGTGCAACCAAGTTGCATGATTCCAAATTTCTGTCCAATTGAAACTCGGAAGATGAGAAACTCTCCCTATTTGGTAAATTCTCGACTTTTCCATAAACACCATAAATAAGAATCATATCCATTTGTTGTAGAAATATGCAAACACCAATTTTCATAACGATTTCATTGCATGGAAATAAACAAATAAATAAATAAGTCAAAAGAAATTTTATTTTATTTATAAAAGCAGCGGAAAACATTTGTCCTTAAAATGAAAAATCCATTGAAAACTATGTATTTCAAAAAGAAAATTTCTAACAACTCTATCATAACTATCTAAGCTCAAAATCTAATCTTCAAGTCCATGCGATCAAGATCCATCTCTTGTGATTAGATTCATCTTGCTCTTTCACCAAGGTTCCTTTCTTTTCACCGATCCTACAAAAACATTAAAATGCAATCTTATCACATCATGTATTTTGAATCAATGAATAGGAACTTAACGAAGTTAGATAGTGGATTTTACCTGAAGTGTAGTCATACTCTTTGACTCTCCCATCTTTGGAATTTTCAGGCTCTTGGGGCAGACTTCTATCCAACGCCCTTTCTCTTGGCAGCAAACGCAGGTCGCTTCTCTTAGAAACCCTAATGCTTGGATCTAGGTTTCTCTATTGTACATGCAAATTATCCAAGACTATAAACCCTAATTCTAGCATTCAAGTAATCATATTAACATGAGAATAGGTTTAAGATCATACCTTGATTGTTATGTAGCAATAACAATATCAATTCCTCCTTGTATTGACTTTAGAAAGCTTAGAGTCACAAATGTCACTCCTATAATGGTTCACAAACACCACAAGCAAGAGGATGAAGAGGAGAGAGGATAGAGGCTGCCCAAAAACGTGTGAAACCCTAGAACAAATCTTAGCCACGTTTTTGGTCCTTAAGGGGTCTATATATAATGAGGCTATTAGGGTTATCTAACAAGGAAACCCTAATTTGGATGCTTAAGCCCTAAGCAACCCATGGACTCCTTTTGTTAAGGCCTTGGACGATTTCCCCATGGGTTTCCCCATAGAATTCGTCCACTCCTCAATACAAGACAATCCATGGCCCAAATTGCAATTATCTTATAGTTACAATTCCAGTCCCTTAAGTTTAATTAATCTCTTTCAGTCACAAAACTAATTATCAATTGATTATTGACTAACATTAATTAAACAATATGATTTCTCCTTTAATATATTATTCTCATAATATATTAATAAATCATATTTAATCCTTTCTCTCCATAATACATCCTATGAAGTTGCTTTGGTGAAGGCAACCCAAAAGGACCATGCACCATCGGGTCAAGTACATACCAAAATATTTATGGAATTAGATACTAATCCAACACATATATCTCAAAATTAGGGTTTTCTAAACCCTAATTAGGGTTTCCATCCCAATCATAGCCTAATAGGCCCAATAGCTAGGTCTTTTGATCAATTTGGGTTCATTAGACCCATTAGGGTTTCACTAGTCGGGCACCAGCCACTACCACCTCGGGTAGTGGTGGTCAACAGCGGCTCGTGGCGGCGGCCACCACCTCACGGTGGTGGTTAGGGTTTCTAGTCTATTTTGTCCATGCATCCAAAAATCAACTATATGAAAGCAAAATCACACCGCCACCCAACACGATGGTTGGTGGCAGCAGGAGGGGGCAGCCACCACCCTAAGGTGGTGGTTTTGAGTTTTCTTTTCATTATTCTAGTCACTATTACAATTTTGTCCATGCATCCTAACTGAAGCTCTAACCGGGTTCCCAAAACCTGCTATCTGATGCCAAAGAAAAGCGTCAACCAAATGTTGGAACGTTTTCTAAGCTTCCAACTTATTGAATACCCAACACAGAGGGCCACTCAACCGTATTTATCTCTGAAGGGGATGCAAAACTCATCCTAGTTTCACACCTATTGCTGCTCCTGAATACCTGATCGATTCTACCCCACTTAGCTTCAGCTAAGTCTTCACTGCGCGTGAGCATTGAAGGGTTCCCAATCCTTATTACCTTCTAATAGTCAACTGTCAACAATCTGAGTTTACCAATGTTGGAGATAAATCACTAGCTAAACCCTGAGATGGCCCATCCTATGAAATCTTGAATAGTACTCTTGAAATCTGGTCCAGTATGACACCTCAATCCACCTCCTAAGCTGACAGTTGGAGGCCCTAGTCCTGACCCTGGCTGAGGAATTGTCGTTCCCACTTCCAATCTCACAGCACCACTGAACTCTAAGCGAACACAACTCATGCAAAGATACAATTCTCTTGAACATCTAATAACCAACCAGTTATGCACCTAACACCCACAACTGACACTACCCTCTTCATGTTACCAGTCCTTTCCTAGCAACGATAGTGCCTTGAACTCCAATGTTCATCCCTAGACAATTGGCGACCACACCTGAACCATGATAGAACCATTGAACGCTGCTTTCACTGAAGAACTATCACTCTAATCCTGACCGACTATCCTCTAAATAAAACACCTACACAGATCCCGATAAAGATCTGGGATGATAATGGTACACGCGGAGCCCACTCTGCAAGATGCGTCCCTCTGTGGGTTCATCAAGGACTTTTCAGCTTGATTAGGTAGATATACCCATATCTACTATAGTTATCGGTAAAATTCACGTAGAAGCGGTTTCTCACCCCTTTCGCACGTACCAGCGAAGGGTGACTCAGTCATCTTTCCAAGTAAACAAGACTCGCATGTGTCATCTTCCCTAAGGTCGAATGACTCCAACACTCCATCCTTTTGGAGTTGGGCTATGCGTTTCTTGTTGACATGTCCAAGATGACAATGCCATAAGGATGCCTTATCCATACTATTGGAAGAATCCAAGTACAAAACATCATTTCCTAAGTTATCAACAATCATAACAGTTTCATAAATTCCATTGTATGGTATAGCTTCAAAGTAAAAGACACCATTTAGGTAAGCTAAAATAGAACCATTCTCATTATTAAAAGAAAATCTAAAACCTTGTCTAAACAAACCATGAAAAGAAATGATGTTTCTAGCCATTTCTGGCGAATAGCAACAATTGCTCAAATCTAAAGATAAACTATTCCTAAACACTAAAGAATACACTCCAATCTTGGTCACAGGCAACGATCTTCTGTTCCCCATGATTAGATTTATTATTCCATGCTCCACGTCTCTACTTCTTCTTACTCCCTGTACATTAGAACAAATGTGGTAACCACAAGCCGTATCAAGAACCCAAGAAGTATTGTGAGATGAATTGTTAGATTTAATTGTATATATACCTGCGAAAGATGGCTTGATCTTTCCTTCCTTGATGGCTTGCAGGTACTCTGGGCAGCTTCTCTTCCAATGTCCTATCTTGTGGCAGTAGTGGCACTCTGCCTCCTTCGGGTTAGAGCAGGGCTTAGCGGGATCAACTTTTGTCCCACTAGAAGAGGCACCATCTCGGGCTTTAAGCTTTCGATAGTTCTTTGATGAAGCCTTCTTCTTCTTTCCCTTTCCTTGTCCAATTGCCAAGACAGGAGCAGTGGGCGGATTGGGAGTTGGTGCAACAGACTTGTCCTTGAAGTTGCTCTCAGTGACCCTCAAGAGACCTTGGAGTTTGCTTAGGGTGACCTCTTCTTTGTTCATGTGATAGGTCATCCTAAATTGATTGTAGCTCGGAGGCAAACAGTGAAGCACCATGTGGATCGCCAAGTCTTCCCCAAAGTCAACATTTAACTTGCGAAGGCGGTCGACATACCTTTGCATCTTTTGCAAGTGCACGGTAACAGACTCTCCATGACCCATCTTAGCAGAAATCATGTTCGTGAAAATCTCATAACGCTCTTGTCTCGCGTTTTGATGGTATCTCTCCAATAAGTCTTGGTGCATTTCGTACGGATACATGTCCTCGTAGGACTTTTGGAATTCGGAGTTCATTGTCGTGATCATGATGCAATGCACTTTCGTTGCATCACGCTCGTGAGTTTCGAAAGCAGTGATTTCGGTGGGAGTAGCAATTTTGGGGTTGATTTTCTCGAGCTTCTCATCGAGGACATACTCCTTATCCTCATAGCGAGCAATCGTGCGAATGTATTTTATCCATTCGCTAAAGTTCGTTCCATCAAAGGTGACCTTTTGACAAAGGCTCATCAAAGTGAAAGAACTCGCAGCAGCATTGTTGGCGTTCGACATCAAAGATAGATTAGAATATAAATCCCTAATTATCACCCAATAAGAAAATTAGGGCTAGGATCCAACAACAATATTTACACACTAGAAAAGGGATGCCATAATCTAATATGCAAACAATTTGAAGGTAAGTGAATGACGATTCACTAATTCTCCACCATGAAAAACATAACTTTAAGTCCTAAATGTATTGAGAATTCCTAGGTTTGGATGAGATTCATTGAAACTTTTCAATGGCATGTTTAAATCTCGATATGCCCCTCTTGTTTGTGACTGGGATACCGAGGATCACAAAGCGGGTGTGAATTACCATGCAAATTAACATGGTGCCTTTATTGTAACGATCACCTATTCGATGTGCCGGTAAACCACACACGCTCCATCGAACTATGATAAACAATGAATCACCCTTTGCCACCTGCGCTTAGAACCAATTAGTGTGTCGGTAAACTACACACGCTCCACTAACTTAGAAAGGTGCAAAGTGTAATTTCATGGGATCGCATCAATTCACTTTTCCTAAAGTAACTAACATTAGGAAATTTTAAGAA
Organism: Lactuca saligna; assembly: GCF_052625555.1. NCBI lineage: Eukaryota > Viridiplantae > Streptophyta > Magnoliopsida > Asterales > Asteraceae > Lactuca > Lactuca saligna. Next base: position 181,638,894 of record NC_136419.1, read on the forward strand.
AACATGTAGTTACTTTGTATTTCTTATTATACTTTTAGTGAGAGGATGAGGTTGCCCTATCCTACCCGTTCGGCTAACGACCCTACACCAATCAAGCGAGCGGTGGGTGTGAGTGTACACCCATTAAGCTCCATTTTATAGGCCGCAACCTTATACCCACCTTATAGACCGGCTTCGTGAATGAGGCCTACTAACGGTAAGACTAGCATTTAAGTTATACATATATAGATATTAATCTTGTAATATTATATTAGTATAGGGTTGTATTTTAAACTTGTAAAATTCTAGGGTTTGAAATTTAAATTGTCTAAATTAAACTTTTAATCACAAAACATAAATTTCAAAACTTGAGGACAAGTTTTAAACATTTAAAACATAAAGGATCAAATAACAAATAATTTAAATTAACAATTAATAACATAATTATCTATATTTGATTAATAATTATCATACAAGGAAATTAAATATTTTATTAATTGATAAATATCTTCAACTAGATCAAAAATATAGTCATATATATCATAAAATCGGATTAGGGTTGATCTAATATGATTAAGGTAAGTTTCCATAAGATAAATATGAAAAAATCCCGTTTTTAGCTAATCCTGACGCTGGGACTCGCCGAGTACCCACACTGGACTCACCGAGTCAGGCCAACTCGCCGAGTCCACTATGGGACTCGCTGAGTCCATGACTCAGAAACACAAAAATCGAATTTTGCAGTTAAGATTCAAACATTCAAGCATCAATTTCATAGAAACCAATCAAGGCTCTGATACCACTGATGGGTTTTGTACATAAGAACATTCCTAAGTGTGCATACAAACCCTAATGCTCGGATCTAGGTTTCTCTATTAAACATGCTTTGAATCCAAGACTTCTAATGACTAATTAGGTGTAAGAACAATACAAAATCAGAGTTAGAATCATATCTTGAAACACTTGTTTGATCTTCTTGTTCTTGGAGCTTTAGAGTCACAATTATCACTCCTCTAATGGCTTACAAACACCAACTAGCAAAGAGGATGATTTGAGAGAGAGGAGAGAGGAGGAATTCGGCCAGGGGTTCTCTACTTTAGATGTTGTGCCGAATTCTCTTTGCCATAGGGTCTATTTATACTTGTAGACTCCTTAAGGGTTACAACTCAAACCCTAGTTGGATAACTATTACTCAAAGCAATCCAAATCCTTCCCAAGATAATGCCTTGGACGATTTTGAGGCTTATCCTAGCCTAGAAATCGTCCAACCCCTATCCAATAAGGATTTACAGTCTAAAGTTTAACTATCAAACAATTGACAATTTATACCCTCTTATTTAATTAATCTCCTTAAGTCACCAAATTAATACTAATTAATTTATGACTTATATTAATCAAATAACTATATTATTATCCCTTATATTACTATATTAATAATATCTATTCTCTCATAATAAATCATCCTACCAAGTTGCTATGGTGAAGGCAACCCAAAAGGACCATGCACAATCGGGTCAAATACTTGTCTAATATAGTTGCAGCCTTAGACACTATTCCAACGGTCTCCCACTTGGATAAGTCTAGTAACTATATGCGCAGGTACATTTCGATTTGTAATCGTAGCTCTCAAAGACGTTGTCAAACTCTGATCTAATCAATCTTGTCCTTCAGATAAAGGATCGTACAGTCCTCTGTTAGATATCATGCTGACAATACTATGGAATAGTTAGTCTAGCATTTGGTTTCTCGATTTCCGATTTATTTGACATAGAACTTAATCGAACACATCAATTCAGTTCTGACCGGGCCCGACACATAAGTCAAATCAAATCATCGAGTGGCCGAGATATCGCTTTTTCCTTCTTTGGATAAAACTTACAGATAAACTTCGACTTATATGCATTTACTTATTCATTAACCAACTACACACAACAATGTGTTTTATAACATCGAGTTACCAATGCATTTTCGCATTATCAATGTACAACCAATTAACCAATAACAAACCATACATCTAGGTTTTAAGACTATATGGCATTATCGTCTTGCAATCACCTATTACTATCATATTCCATAAGGTGATTCCAGCAAGCGCGGGTTTGTTCCAATGATCACATCTAGTTCATAAGCACTCATGAATGTTGCAACAATCTTTTGATATGTCTAACACCATTTAGACACTCTACACACCTATTCATGACAATCTTCGTTCATATCTACTTCCGACATATGAACGATTGTGGACTATTTGAGCAATTCGATTATTCTTAAAAAACTCAATTATTCTGGAAGTCATAACATGCAAAGTGAAACAATAGTTAAACAATTAACATAAGACAGTAACATTACTTATAAATAAAACTCCTTTATTTAATCATCAAATGTTAATTACATTTATCTATTACACGTTTCTAATACTATCTAATCTATGTTAATATCATCCTTCAGCCCAATACTCCTTGCATGCTGCAAGTGCTTTGCCCTACTCAGTCCTTTCGTAAGCGGATCTGCTGGGTTATCTTCTGATGATATCCTCTTCACTATGAGTTGTCCTTCTTCTACACGATGTCTAATAAAGTGATATTTTTTGTTGATATGTCGTGATCTACCATGATCTCTCGGTTCCTTGGTCAAGGCAACCGCTCCTTCATTATCACAGAAAATCTCCATGGGCTCCTTTATGGCAGGCACAACTCCAAGATCACCAATGAAGTTCTTTAGCCATATTGCCTCTTTCGACGCTTCGCTCGCTGCAATGTACTCTGATTCGCACGTTAAATCAGCTACGGTTTCCTGCTTGGAACTTTTCCAAGTTACTGCTCCTCCATTCAGGGTAAAGACCCAGCCCGACTGCGAACGGTAGTTGTCCCTATCGGTCTAAAAACTGGCGTCACTATACCCTCGCACCTTCAAGTCATCACTCCCTCCGAGGACTAAGAACCATTCCTTCATCCTCCGAAGGTACTTAAGGATATTCTTCACCGCAATCCAATGGGCTCTGCCTGGATTCCCTTGATATCTACTAACCATGCTCAAAGCAAAGGCTACATCAGGGTGAGTACAAGTCATAGCATACATGATTGAGCCAACTGCGGAAGCATATGGAACTTGGCTCATATCAGCTATCTCGGCTTCGGTACTCGGACTTTGAGTTTTACTCAGCTTGGCATTGCTTTGTATCGGTAATTTTCCCTTCTTCGAGTTTTCCATACTTAAACGTTTTAGTACCTTCTCTAAGTAAGTGTTCTGACTAAGTCCTATTAGTCTCTTATTTCTTTCTCTTACTATCCTTATTCCCAAAATATAGGAAGCCTCTCCGAGGTCCTTCATAGCGAAGCACTTCCCGAGCCAGGACTTAACCTCCTGCAGAGTTGGGACGTCATTTCCTATGAGTAATATGTCATCGACATATAGAACGAGGAAGCTTACTACACTCCCACTGGCTTTGAGATATACACACGATTCATCTTCGCTTCGTACAAATCCTAACTCTTTGACTTTCTCATCGAAGAAAAGATTCCATCCGCGAGACGCTTGCTTTAGTCCATAAATGGACTTCTCAAGCTTACACACTCTATTCGGATGCTTCGGATCCACAAACCCCTCTGGCTGAGCCATGTAAACATCCTCAGTCAACTTCCCGTTAAGGAAAGCGGTCTTGACATCCATTTGCCAAATCTCATAATCATGAAATGCGACAATTTCTAGCATCACTCTAATAGATTTTATCTTCGCAACTAGTGAGAAGGCCTCTTCATAGTCAACTCCGGGAGTTTGAGTAAAGCCCTTCGCAACTAATCGCGCTTTAAACGTGTGTACCTCTCCATCCACGTCGGTCTTCTTCTTGAAGATCCATTTGTTGGATTAATGTCTAAGTCCATAACTATAATTGGTTAGACTTGACCCGACCCGGCATGGTCCATTTGGGTTGCATGGCATCATGCACTTGGATAGACTATAATGAGAGAAATAAGACACTTATGGTTATTAATATATTATAAGTTCTAGTATATTAATAATAAGAATAATGAGATTATTTAATTAGTATTGATCAAGAATTAATCTAGAATTAATTAAGTGATCAAAAGAAGACTAATTAAATATATGGGTTGATTGTGTAAATCATTCATTCTTATATATGTGGGCTTGTGATCCAAGATTCCTTATGTTGGACTAAGTCCATGGGGTGACCCATGGATACTCCATGGAGGTTAAAATCCATGGAGCATAAGGAATGGGTAAAGTCATGAGTTACATGGTGTAACCCTAATAGCCACCATATAAAAGAAACCCATGGCTCAAGAAATTGTGACTATGACTAACACTATGTGTATGTATGAGGGCTACACGATTTCATGAAGTGTTCTAATTTCTCTCTAAGTTATTCCAAGTGCTTATGGTGTTGTGTGAACCATTTGAGGTGTCACACTTGGGGCACTAAGTACTCAAGCTTCATGAAGACAAGCACTATCAAAGAGGTATGTATTCTATCTTGTTATATCCATTATTTTGTATGCTAGATTAGGATAATACCTTGGATGTTCATATTTGCATGTATAATAGAGAAAACATAGATCCAAGGTATTTAGGGTTGCATGTACACTTAGGAGTGTTAGAATGCTCATAACCCAACAGTGGTATCAGAGCCTAGGCTTGTTTTCTTGTTATACCTGCAATAGAAGCTGAAAAAATCGAGTTTTGATGCTGTCAGCCCAGCTGACTCGCCGAGTCCATGAAGGGACTCGACGAGTCCAAGGCAAAATGCATCCAACTCGCCGAGTTGTGTTCATGCACTCGACGAGTTGGACCCCAGACAGCATATCTTCGAGGTTTTTGGCTAGAAATGGACTAGGAACATTACCCTAAGTTGTTTTGAACTTATAAACTTGTTTTTAAATGTGGTAATGTTCATGCTAATCCATTTTCAAGATAATTGTCAATAGATTCATGTTTTGTATTAGTTTAAAGGTTAGACTAATTACATGAAAAAGTTTGATTTGAATTATCTTGTTCTTATGAGTTGCTTAGATTAATAGAAAAGTTGAGTGAAAAAGTTGTTTTCAATCCAAATTAATCTAAGAGTTGAGTATAAAATGTGTTTGTGTAACTTATCCTTAAGTTACATGAAGAGTCACATTAAAGACTCATAAAACTCATAAAGTTGGCAAAGGTTACAAAAAAAGATGAAGAGTCTTGTCCTTAAGTTATGGAGGTTCAAGAGTCACTTCATTAATAAATAAATAAATAAAATATGTAACCTTAATTAATTCCATAAGTTATAAAATAAAGAAAAGATTAATTCTTTATTAGTTTAAAGTCTTCCATAATTTGTCCACAAGTTATGGAACTTGAAGAGTTTTTGGATTAAAACTACTTTAAATACATAAGTTATGGAATTAATTAGTTTTGAATAGTTTCAAAACTTGCCCTCAAGTTTTGGAATTTGTAAAGTTTTCTCTTATGAATACTTTAATTCCAAGTTAGCCCTTAGAATTTTAAAAGTTAAAATTCAACCCTTATACTTTATAATATTATAAGTTAATAATATTTATATGTATAAGAGTAAAGTCGGTCTTACCGCTAGTACGCCTCATTCACGAAGCCGGTCTATAAGGTGGGTATAAGGTTGTTGCCTATAAAATGGCAACTTAATGGGTGTCCACTCTCACCCACCGCTTGCTTGACCGGTGGAGGGTCGTTAGCCGAACGGGTTTGACATGACTATAATTCTCCCTTCATTAAAAGTATTAATGATAAATACTAAGTAACTAAACTCTTATAAATACCCAATCTTAGTTACTTAGGAAAAATGTGAATAAGGTGCTAATCCATGAAATTACACTTTGCACTTTGTTTAAGTCGGTTAGTGGAGCGTGTGTGGTTAACCGGCACACTAACTCGTATTTAACAAGGTAGGCAAAGGGTAACTTAATGTTTATCATAGTATCGATGGAGCGTGTGTGGTTAACCGGCACATCGATTGAGGGGTAAACACTTAAGGGTACCAAGTAATTTGCATGGTTACTTCACACCTTGTTTTGTGATCCTCGGCATCCCAGTCACAAAACCTGAAGGGCACACTCGAGATTGAAACATGCCATTGAACAGTTCAATGAATCTCAAAAGATCTAGGAGTTTCAAATCCAATTAAAACCTAATAATACATTTCGTTTATCTTGGTGGAAATTGGTGAATCGTCATTCACCTACCTTCAAATTGTTTTATAGCTTGGATTACGGCATACCTCTTCTAAGTTATAAAATAGTTTGTTGGGTCCTAGCCTTAATATTTCATATTGGGTGTCATATTAAGGACTTTAAAATCAACTATCTTGAATATCTCCCAAAAAGATGTCTGGTTTAGACATTTATGATCTTCCCAAATCTCTTGAAACAAGCTTTCCTAAATGAAGATGGTGTCCCATGGAAATCATACTTCTTTCTCCTCCTCCAATTATTCTCCCTACCCCACAAGTTCTTAAAAAGTTTAAGGTCACTCAAGCCCTAATGGCAAGGCAAGGTCTAGGTGTGATCACATCTTGGAGATGTAGTCACATATTGACAAGCCGGGAGAGTTGGGTGTCAAAGTCTTGAGAAAGTTAGTGGCTCAACTACTTTCTAAGTCACATAGTGAGTTCTTTTGGAACACCTATGAAACAGACTATGACAAGACCCTTAATGATCTTATCTATTTGTTAAGATCAACTTCCTCAAAAAATTGATGGACATTGACAATAGTGACACAGGAAATCCAGAAAAGCATTCTCTTCCCAATGGAAAGGGATCGGCCATAGTCAACTCGGTTGAACAAATGGTAAAGAGAAAAGCTAAGTCTGTGATAGTCTCGTGTCAAATTATCAAAGGGTCCATATGTTTATATTGCCAAAGAAAGGGTCATTATTTGCGAAGCTGCCAAATTTACCTAAGGGTGTTAAAGTCAATAAGGTTGACTCTACTTCAGGTAAAGTCCACTACTCTAACTCTGTTAAGTTTCTATTCTGAGATTCCTGATACATGATGTGACTGGGTCACATGGTAATGTTTTAAGAATCAAAGAAAAGTAAAGGAACTTAAAGAAAGAATATGCTGAATCTGATCGCATAGATGGATTTCTATCGCGTAATTTGAAAATCGGATTCTTGAGCTACTTCTTAGGAGTTATGAGATATTGCTTAGGAATAGATAACAACAAGTTTTCATATGGATTGTAAGGATAAGTTTTTCCGCATAGTTTTAAAATAAAAGGAAAATTTTGATTTTATTTATTTTAAAATATCCTTACAATGGCATTTGAGGAAAAATTGTTGCTTATATGATTCCATTAATAGCAAGAGTGGAAATATGAAATTGATTCTTTCATTTGTGGTAATGTCTAAATTTACCAAACAAGGAAAGATTCTCATCATCCAAAGTCTCAATTGGACCGGGACTTGGAATCATGCAAGTTGTATAGCATGATGAATGAGAACTTTTCAAGTATTGGAAAAATGAAGACTAATTACTTATTCACATGGATGTGTGAGTCAAGTAATGGACTAAGGGATCGAGTACATAGTCATGTGCACTGATTAAGTCCACCACAAAAGATGTAAGGCTATTCGTCATAGTTTACTAAAGCTTAGTAAATATGATTATACTTATAAGCGTAAGTGTAACTCTGAGACATTGGAAAAGGTTCCAATGTAAGGCAGAGCGAATAAGAAGAATCAAGTAAGGCAGAAGGATAAAAGTTTCTCAAATCTGAAAAGATGGGAGAGTACTTTAGTATCAGTTTTGTGATCGTCTTAATGATTAAGAAACCATATCAAAATTAGTTCTCTAAGGAAGTCTTAGTGCATTCGTATGACTAAGAAGAAGGGATCTTGAATTGTTGAAATGGTTAAATCAAGAAGATGAGTCATACTTCGTTCCAATACAAGTCTTAGAGTCATACTCCAAGATTGTGACTTGAGTGACATGTCTTAAAGTAGGTTTAAAACACTTGACAAATGTAAGAGTAAAAGTTTTCTACTCTTGTACATTTGAAATTGGTAAGTTGTGATGTTTTGGATAAAACAAAGACCAACTTCGGCCAATTATGTGAAGTGTTTGTCTTGATTAGAATCCACACTATCTCTTGAATATCTGACAAGAGAGTCTTATATGTCAAGAGGACAGTGGGAGTCTTAAAGGTCTTGAAATTCTCAAGAAATAATCAAGAATGAAACCTGAAGTTCTTCACTAGCACACGACTTGAGGTTTATAACCTATCGTGTTGACATATACTGTGCCCATTCTAGTTAAAGTTGGCTTTGCATATGAGTTCTTAGAGTTCTCAATGTGTTGCACAACAACTTGGAAGCAATGGTAGGCCCTTGAGCTGCCAGGTGGCAAGAAATTAAGATTGAGTTCAATCCATATGGTTTTGGATTTGTCATTATCCTTGTCTTGTGATTATGGTTTTGACAAATTCATATGGGTAGGAACTCATACACCATTAAATCTAAGTGTCATAAGGTTTCTCTCCGATTCATGAAAATGATGGTGAGGAAACACTTTGACTAAGTAGATTTTAGTTAGATAGCAATTGTGATATTTGCATTCTCAAAGTCGTTAGTGGAGCGTGTGTGGTTTACCGGCACACTAACTTGGACTTGTGAGAAATGGCAAAGGTCAAAACAATCAAGACTATGATTACGGCATCCCTTTTCATAGTTCTTAAAAATTGTTTTGACACACCCATGAGCTATCTAAGGGAAGGTGTATGTTTTTGATAAAGTCTTATCAAAACAATCTAGTATCAGAAATCTGAACTTTGGTCAATAAAGTATTGATTTCTAGAAGTCCAACTGATTTCTGAGTACATGTCAAAGCTAGTGGGAGCATAAGTGTTATGCTAATAATCATCATGTTAGTGGGAGCATGATAATTATGATAAGTATTGCAAGTTAGCAATGTTAATTATAGAAAAACAAAAGGTTTCGATTGGGAAAAAGTTGTTTTGCTATAATTAAGGGAGAGGAAATTATACTTCATCTCAAATCTATAAGCTTAGATCGTGAGGTTTTAATCATTTAGTCAAGGATATATATGAATTTCATGTTGGAATGGCTCAACATAAGGAAATTCTGTATATGAGTCCATTATTTGCGTTCTTAAATTCGATTATGATTACGACATCCCTTTTCATAATCTAAATTATGAGAACTTGGCAAATTGAAATGGAAATGTTATAGCAAAAGACTGGTTTAGTCTTTATGTGAGACATCATGAATCGTGTCCCATATGCTTCGGATATAGGATCGATTACATGTGCTATATTCATCCTTTCTAAAATTTTCCAAATGTCTAGGGCATTAAGAAGGGAAAAGGTTTAGAACTGGATATGACTAAAAGGATTAAACAATTGTCGAGGACAATCTAAGGTTTACCAAAGATTGGTTGCTCAAGGACAGTTGGAAGTGTAGTGATAATTCTGGAAGGATCATATTGACATAATCTGTAAGGAGGCAACTCTTGTTTAGAAGTGATAGTCAAAATGAATTCGGAAATGTTTCAAAGTCAGAAATGTCAATCTGTGTAAGATTAAGGAAACTTAATGCAAGAAGGATGGTTCCAAGGACTTGATCTCCTTTGGAATGCTCTGTAATGATTGTTGTTAAGTCTTTCTGACTTTGTGCATAATCATTACAAGAGGATCGATGCATATAAGTTTAGAATCTAATAGATTTCAGTAAATGACATGAATTTGGAATTCTTGCATTTGCAGTAAGGATTTGGGAGTGTGAAAAGAGAATCATTGAAGTTATGTTCATTTGATCTAGTTCACAAAATAAAGATCATAGACAAACATATTATGCATACTTGGTGTATGGCATGACTATTGTTTAGAAAACATAGTGTGCACGCTTGGAGCATGGGACAACTGTTGTTTTAAATTCAAGAATAATGTTGATAGCTGAAACAATATACAATGAATAATGTGTAATCATATGGTGATAAATAAAAAGGAGTTTTATTTATATTCATAAGTTCTGAGACCATATTGAATTCAATTATTATTGTGTTTCACTTTGCATGTTTTGACTTCCCGAATAAACTTGGTTATTCTTCCGGAATGACTAAGTTATTCAAACCATCCACAGTCGGTCATATGTTGGAAGTATATATGAATTAAGACTGTCATGGGTTGGCTTGTAGAGGTCTAAGGTGTTGGACAAATGGCTACAACACTCATGAGTGCTCATAAGTTCTGAGTATTGGATTCAACCCGCGCTCATTGGAATCACTTCATGGATTTTATCACGAGTGATCATGAGACGATAATATCTTATATTCTTCAAACCTAGAGATATGAGTTGTTACTATGAGTTGGTTGTACATTGATTGCACGAAACCGCATTTGGTAACTCGGTGCTATAAAACGTGCCTTTGTGTATGATTCAACAAGTAGTAGAACAAGCCATATGAGTCGAAGTTTATCCATTCCTTTTACCTTCGGGATAAAAGCGATATCTGTGGGCCCCTCGATGATTTGATGATGACAAATGGATGTGCTCGGCCGGGCCAGGACTGATATGATTTGTTCAATTAGTCAGTCGTCATAAATCGGAAATCGGGAAACAACTAATGGACAGAGAGAATGATTATAATCCATGTCTCAGTCCATATGATATCTAGAATGGAGGAATATATGATCCCTTATCTAATGGACAAGTCATTGACAAGATCAGAGTTCGACAGAAGCTTTTGAGAGCTACGATTGCCAGTTGGTTCCAAGTGGGAGACTGTTGGATTAATGTCTAAGTCCATAACTATAATTGGTTAGACTTGACCCGACCCGGCATGGTCCATTTGGGTTGCATGGCATCATGCACTTGGATAGACTATAATGAGAGAAATAAGACACTTACGGTTATTAATATATTATAAGTTCTAGTATATTAATAATAAGAATAATGAGATTATTTAATTAGTATTGATCAAGAATTAATCTAGAATTAATTAAGTGATCAAAAGAAGACTAATTAAATATATGGGTTGATTGTGTAAATCATTCATTCTTATATATGTGGGCTTGTGATCCAAGATTCCTTATGTTGGACTAAGTCCATGGGGTGACCCATGGATACTCCATGGAGGTTAAAATCCATGGAGCATAAGGAATGGGTAAAGTCATGAGTTACATGGTGTAACCCTAATAGCCACCATATAAAAGAAACCCATGGCTCAAGAAATTGTGACTATGACTAACACTATGTGTATGTATGAGGGCTACACGATTTCATGAAGTGTTCTAATTTCTCTCTAAGTTATTCCAAGTGCTTATGGTGTTGTGTGAACCATTTGAGGTGTCACACTTGGGGCACTAAGCACTCAAGCTTCATGAAGACAAGCACTATCAAAGAGGTATGTATTCTATCTTGTTATATCCATTATTTTGTATGCTAGATTAGGATAATACCTTGGATGTTCATATTTGCATGTATAATAGAGAAAACATAGATCCAAGGTATTTAGGGTTGCATGTACACTTAGGAGTGTTAGAATGCTCATAACCCAACACCATTTGCACCCAACGGTCTTACGTCCAGGCACATTATCAACCAAATTCCAAACTTGGTTATCATGCATGGATTGGATCTCGCTTTCCATTGCCTCTTTCCATTTTGCAGACTCCGGGCCTGCCATGGCTTCCTTATAGCTATTAGGTTCATCAAGATTTATTAGTGTACTTCACTAATATAAGTGTCCCCTTCGATAGTAATATGAAAACCATACAACTAGGGTTGAAACCTAACTCTTTCGGAACGTCTAAGAGGTAATGATACGTCAATCGGTTCAACCGGAGTTTCCTCCTCGGGTTGAGTGCCAGCGGTAGAGGTTCCTTCATCTATCGATTCTTGAATCTCTTCAAGATCGATTTGTCTCCCACTGTCCCCTTGGCTCATGAGTTCTCGCTCTTGGAAAACTCCTCTTCTCGCAACAAAGACAACATTGTCCTTCGGTCTATAGAAGAGATATCCAAAGCATTTCTGCGGGTAGCCGATGAAAATACATCTCTCACTACGAGGTTCGAGCTTGTTGTGAGTATCTCGTCTTACGAAAGCCTCGCAACCCCAAACCTTGATATGTGCCAACGAAGGAGCTTTCCCCGTCCACATATCATGAGGTGTTTTGGTAACCTTCTTGGTAGGGACTCGGTTAAGGATATGGGCGGCAGTCTCTAAGGCATACCCCCAAAAAGAGATAGATAGTGAAGCACGACTCATCATATAGCGAACCATGTCCAACAAAGTTCCATTATGCCTTTCTGCCACACCATTCAATTGTGGTGTCCTAGGTGGCGTCAATTGTGAAACTATTCCACACTCCTTGAGATAATCGTGGAATTCAAGACTTCGGTACTCTCTTCCTCGATCGGATCGAAGCATCTTGATCTTCCTGCCCAATTGATTCTCCACTTCATTCTTAAACTCTTTGAACTTTTCAAAAGTTTCTGACTTTTGCTTGATTAGGTAGATATACCCATATCTACTATAGTTATCGGTAAAAGTCACGTAGAAGCGGTTTCTCACCCCTTTCGCACGTACCAGCGAAGGGTGACTTAGTCATCTTTCCAAGTAAACAAGACTCGCATGTGTCATCTTCCCTAAGGTCGAATGACTCCAACACTCCATCCTTTTGGAGTTGGGCTATGCGTTTCTTGTTGACATGTCCAAGATGACAATGCCATAAGGATGCCTTATCCATACTATTGGAAGAATCCAAGTACAAAACATCATTTCCTAAGTTATCAACAATCATAACAGTTTCATAAATTCCATTGTATGGTATAGCTTCAAAGTAAAAGACACCATTTAGGTAAGCTAAAATAGAACCATTCTCATTATTAAAAGAAAATCTAAAACCTTGTCTAAACAAACCATGAAAAGAAATGATGTTTCTAGCCATTTCTGGAGAATAGCAACAATTGCTCAAATCTAAAGATAAACTATTCCTAAACACTAAAGAATACACTCCAATCTTGGTCACAGGCGACGATCTTCTGTTCCCCATGATTAGATTTATTATTCCATGCTCCACGTCTCTACTTCTTCTTACTCCCTGTACATTAGAACAAATGTGGTAACCACAACCCGTATCAAGAACCCAAGAAGTATTGTGAGATGAATCGTTAGATTTAATTGTATATATACCTGCGAAAGATGGCTTGATCTTTCCTTCCTTGATGGCTTGCAGGTACTCTGGCAGCTTCTCTTCCAGTGTCCTATCTTGTGGCAGTGGTGGCACTCTGCCTCCTTCGGGTTAGAGCAGGGCTTAGCGGGATCAACTTTGGTCCCACTAGAAGAGGCACCATCTCGGTCTTTAACCTTTCGATAGTTCTTTGATGAAGCCTTCCTCTTCTTTCCCTTTCCTTGTCCAATTGCCAAGACAGGAGCAGTGGGCGGATTGGGAGTTGGTGCAACAGACTTGTCCTTGAAGTTGCTCTCAGTGACCCTCAAGAGACCTTGGAGTTTGCTTAGGGTGACCTCTTCTTTGTTCATGTGATAGGTCATCCTAAATTGATTGTAGCTCGGAGGCAAACAATGAAGCACCATTTCGATCGCCAAGTCTTCCCCAAAGTCAACATTTAACTTGCGAAGGCGGTCGACATACCTTTGCATCTTTTGCAAGTGCACGGTAACAGACTCTCCATGACCCATCTTAGCAGAAATCATGTTCATGAAAATCTCATAACGCTCTTGTCTCACGTTTTGATGGTATCTCTCCAATAAGTCTTGGTGCATTTCGTACGGATACATGTCCTTGTAGGACTTTTGGAATTCGGAGTTCATTGTCGTGATCATGATGCAATGCACTTTCGTTGCATCATGCTCATGAGTTTCGAAAGCAGTGATTTCGGTGGGAGTAGCAATTTTGGGGTTGATTTTCTCGAGCTTCTCATCGAGGACATACTCCTTATCCTCATAGCGAGCAATCGTGCGAATGTATCTTATCCATTCGCTAAAGTTCGTTCCATCAAAGGTGACCTTTTGACAAAGGCTCATCAAAGTGAAAGAACTCGCAGCAGCATTGTTGGCGTTCGACATCAAAGATAGATTAGAATATGAATCCCTAATTATCACCCAATAAGAAAATTAGGGCTAGGATCCAACAACAATATTTACACACTAGAAAAGGGATGCCGTAATCTAATATGCAAACAATTTGAAGGTAAGTGAATGACGATTCACTAATTCTCCACCATGAAAAACATAACTTTAAGTCCTAAATGTATTGAGAATTCCAAGGTTTGGATGAGATTCATTGAAACTTTTCAATGGCATGTTTAAATCTCGATATGCCCCTCTTGTTTGTGACTGGGATACCGAGGATCACAAAGCGGGTGTGAATTACCATGCAAATTAACATGGTGCCTTTATTGTAACGATCACCTATTCGATGTGCCGGTAAACCACACACGCTCCATCGAACTATGATAAACAATGAATCACCCTTTGCCACCTGCGCTTAGAACCAATTAGTGTGTCGGTAAACCACACATGCTCCACTAACTTCTTAGAAAGGTGTAAAGTGTAATTTCATGGGATCGCATCAATTCACTTTTCCTAAAGTAACTAAGATTGGGAAATTTTAAGAAAACATGTAGTTACTTTGTATATCTTATTATACTTTTAGTGAGAGGATGAGGTTTCCCTATCCTACCCGTTCGGCTAACGACCCTCGACCAATCAAGCGAGCGGTGGGTGTGAGTGTACACCCATTAAGCTCCATTTTATAGGCCGCAACCTTATACCCACCTTATAGACCGGCTTTGTGAATGAGGCCTACTAACGGTAAGACTAGCATTTAAGTTATACATATATAGATATTAATCTTGTAATATTATATTAGTATAGGGTTGTATTTTAAACTTGTAAAATTCTAAGGTTTGAAATTTAAATTGTCTAAATTAAACTTTTAATCACAAAACATAAATTTCAAAACTTGAGGACAAGTTTTAAACATTTAAAACATAAAGGATCAAATAACAAATAATTTAAATTAACAATTAATAACATAATTATCTATATTTGATTAATAATTATCATATAAGGAAATTAAATATTTTATTAATTGATAAATATCTTCGACTATATCAAAAATATAGTCATATATATCATAAAATCGGATTAGGGTTGATCTAATATGATTAAGGTAAGTTTCCATAAGATAAATATGAAAAAAATCCCGTTTTTGGCTAATCCTGACGCTGGGACTCGCCGAGTACCCACACTGGACTCAGCGAGTCAGGCCAACTCGCCGAGTCCACTATGGGACTCGCTGAGTCCATGACTCAGAAACACAAAAATCGAATTTTGCAGTTAAGATTCAAACATTCAAGCATCAATTTCATAGAAACCAATCAAGGCTCTGATACCACTGATGGGTTTTGTACATAAGAACATTCCTAAGTGTGCATACAAACCCTAATGCTCGGATCTAGGTTTCTCTATTAAACATGCTTTGAATCCAAGACTTCTAATGACTAATTAGGTGTAAGAACAATACAAAATCAGAGTTAGAATCATACCTTGAAACACTTGTTTGATCTTCTTGTTCTTGGAGCTTTAGAGTCACAATTATCACTCCTCTAATTGCTTACGAACACCAACTAGCAAAGAGGATGATTTGAGAGAGAGAAGAGAGGAGGAATTCGGCCAGGTGTTCTCTACTTTAGATGTTGTGCCGAATTCTCTTTGCCATAGGGTCTATTTATACTTGTAGACTCCTTAAGGGTTACAACTCAAACCATAGTTGGATAACTATTACTCAAAGCAATCCAAATCCTTCCCAAGATAATGCATTGGATGATTTTGAGGCTTATCCTAGCCTAGAAATCGTCCAACCCCTATCCAATAAGGATTTACAGTCTAAAGTTTAACTATCAAACAATTGACAATTTATACCCTCTTATTTAATTAATCTCCTTAAGTCACCAAATTAATACTAATTAATTTATGAATTATATTAATCAAATAACTATATTATTATTCCTTATATTACTATATTAATAATATCTATTTTCTCATAATAAATCATCCTACCAAGTTGCTATGGTGAAGGCAACCCAAAAGGATCATGCACAATCGGGTCAAATACTTGTCTAATATAGTTGCAGCCTTAGACACTATTCCAACAGTTTAAAACCTATATAACATTCTCATTCAATACATATTCCAAACAACAAATGAGACACATACACATAACAAATATTTCATAGAGAATAAATCATATCTATGAGATAGAAGAAAGTCAATATACATTCACACATATAACACAAAATATACACATAACACGTATTTCGTATAAATACTCCATAATTATGCGTTAGAAGAAAGTAACCACACACTCACTTGATCAGAAGATGATCGGACAGCACTACGACTGGTAGAAGTCGTATTCTTCAGCAGATCTGGAAGATCTTCACAAAAAAAACCCGGGCTCCTTGCAGGCAGAGCTTTGGCTCGGGAATTTCACTTCTCGGGGCTTCGGGGCTCGGGATTAATACCGGGGCTTCGGGATACTTCTGGCACGCAAAACGATGCAAAACGGGAGAGAGAGAAGAGAAAAAGAGCAAAACTCTCAATTGCTCTCGCAAGCCTTTTATAAGAGGATGAGGCCTCGCATTACGCTGGGTGTAATGCCCTTACGCGGGGCGTACTCCTCCGAAGTCGTCACTTCTTGCGTCATCGGAGCTTCGACATCATCGCTTACGAACCCGGAACACTCGAGTGGTACGCAGGGCGTACAACACTATGCTGAGCTTAGTGTTGATCGGAACGGTGACTCCTCCCCTTTCGGATATTATCCGATATATATATATATATATATATATATATATATATATATATATATATATATATATATATATATATATATATTAATTATTTAATAAACTTCAAAAATTCATATCTTCATCATACGAACTCCGTTTTCGATGTTCTTTATATCCACACGTAGGTGAGACTACGCTCTACAACTTCCGTTTAGACTCCGTCGGCTAATTTTGAATTTATTTGCATTACTTATTTTTAGTAGGCCGGGACAGGAAAACTCCGTTATAAATTCATAACTTCTTCATCCGACGTCCGTTTCCGCCTATCTTTTTATCGTTTCAGTACTATTAATGAGATCTTCGATTCTCGTTTAGATTGTTTTGGCTAAAAACCGTTCGGTCTCAAATCGAGTATTCGGGCTGCACACTGCTAAGTCGAAACTTAGAAAAATCATAACTTCCTCATACGAAGTCAGATTTGGGCGTTCTTGTCAGGCATGCTCTCGGTTTAACGAATTCTACAACTTTCGTTTAGATCACTAAGGCTAAATATCACTCTAATGTAAATTTCACTTTTTACGTCATTCAACGTTGCCGGTTGTGTCGCGAAACTTCGACATGTCATAACTTCTTCGTTATAACTTGGATTTCGGCATTCTTTATATCATCGGAATCCTTGTTTCAACCACTACACCTTTATGCAAAGATATCGGGCTTATATCACACTTCAAATTTGACGCTTATTTTATTCTTAATTCATTAAATTATAATAATTAAGGAAATAAACACATATTTCACATAATACTCAAACATTTCATCATTAATACTCCAAAAAGAGTTACAAGGGTTAACCTAGACTATTACATCAATGATAATGCCTAGCCTGGAAATGCGGACGTTACAGATTAAAAGTCATGGGTCGCTTTGCGGGACCCTGTACAATACACACTTGGCACAAACCTTTCTTCTCAAAGTGCTCCAAATTGATCTTGCATATGCAACTTCTTGGAAATCATATCCTTCAGGGTCTGACGCCCTGCCACGCTCACTAGCTCGCCTGCCAATGTTTAAGCTGCAACAAATGGAACATCCTCTATCCCCAAACTGGGTCATAAACTTCTCCCTAAAGCTTCTCAGATTCTCCAAGACTCTCACCGATTCGAGTATGGATCCTATGCTTTCAGTATTATGGGCCCAATACTACCTTCCGCACCTATCCATACTTTACTCAACAATCCTCCCGAATCCTCCAAGTAACTTCCTCAAACTGATGCACCCAAGTCTCATTAAACCTCACTACTAACCCACCGAAACATATCCTAGGCTTTCCTAGGTTCCCGAACTCAGCTGTTGAAAGATTCCCAGTAATATCAACTAGCTACTTTGTGAATATAGCCACATGCAACAGAGATCAGATAATCCTTCGAGTAAAAGACTCATCCCTAGAATGGTTAGACTCAAACGAGAGCTGCACGATAGGGTCAAATCTATCACTCTGAGATTATCCAGCCTATGCCACATGTGACTTAGCATATTCACTTAATAGCCAGCTCATATTACTAAGAGTCCCACGAAGCACAAAGCAAGCACCATACATACAATGGAAAATATAACCATCATATTCAAATCAAATCTTTCTATCCTCTAATCAGGAATCTGTACATGCAATTCAAAGGCTCATACAATCAGGCATAACCTAAACATGCTATCCTATTACTCACTGATCAGTACTAGCATGCAAGTCTACAAGCACATACAATAGGCATATAAGGCATCCTCCTAGATCCTCAACCCTAATCTAGCATGCAATTCTCATAATCATATCATAACATAACATATCATAACATGTATGGGTATCTTGGGGAAAACTTACTTGAGCTCGGCTGATTGCACGCATCACGCACCTTGTTCTTTTAAAAGTTCTTTTATCTTTTCAAAATTCATTTTAGAAAATGATTTTCCTTTTTGAAAATTTCCATACCAAGTCCTTATTTTGAGTCCACTCACACCAGAGAGTATGTCCGAATCCCTCAAACCAAGGCTCTAATACCAACTTGTAACATCCCAAAATTACATGCCAAAAAAATCATTTTAATTAAGTTATTACATAAAACCATCAGTATAAAAACATTCATAATAATATCTCATGTCAAAACCAAAGTGTCAATAATCAAAACATAGTATCAGAAAACCATATCAGAGTATAATCCCAAAGATCTCGTGAGCGGAAAACATGGTGTGATGCGTTGTGATCAAGCCGGCTCCTTTCCTTTGAAAGCGAAGTACCTGAAACCAAAACTAAAAACCATAAGCATAAAGCTTAGTGAGTTCCCCCATCATACCACATACCATACAACACACATACTACCAAGTACATCCGAGTGTTGGCCTACCCCTTCGGAATCTTTCAACCGATATTCGAGGACTATTTCACCCCTATCACTACCACATAATAACATAGCATAACATACATAAATATACTGTCAGGCATATCTGGGTACCCGACCTACCCCTTCAGTATCTTTTAGTTGTTAATTAGGAGTTAACCTCCCCTTCGGTATCTTTCAACTGGTACCTGGGTACTATTTCATGACCTACCACTACCACATAATTGTTGGATAAGGTGTCTAAGTCCATAAGTATTTCTGGTATGTACTTGACCCGACCCGACATGGTCCATTTGGGTTGCATGGCACCATGCAATTGGATAGACTAAATGAGAGAAATAACACTTGGAGATTATTAATATATTACAAGTTCTAATATATTAATAATATTATTTGATTAGTTTGATCAAGAATTAATTTAGAATTAATTAAGTGATCAAAAGATAACTAATTAAATATATGGGTTGATTATGTAAATCATCCATATCTTGTATAGTGGGCTAAGAGGCTCCACGGATTATCAAGTTGGGTTCCACCCATAGGAAGCTCCATGGATGCTCCATGGGAGTTACAAACCCATGGGTCATGGAAATGAAGAGTCATGACATATTAGGGTTTACATGGTGTAACCCTAGATGTGTCAACACTATATAAGAATCCTATTCTCTACCAAAATCGGCTAGACATATGAAACAAGAGGGCTAGGTCAATTTCAAGAAGTGTGTATTCTCTCAAAAGTCTTTCCAAGAGTATTTGGTGTTGTGTGAAGCATTTGAGGCATCACACTTGGGGTGCTAGGCTCACAAGGTTTCAAGGAACATAAGCAACAACAAGGTAAGTTATTCTATCTTTCATTCAAGTTAAAAATTGTTCCCCATGTATGCTAGATAAGAATATAACCTTGGAATTCAACTTTGCATGATAATTAAACAAACATAGATCCAAGGTTATTAGTGTTGCATGTACACTTAGGAAGTGTTAGAATGCTCAAAACCCATCAATAATAACATAACATAACATACTGCTAGGCATGCATGGGTTCTGACGACCCCTCGGTATCTTTCAACTGGTATCCGGGGACTATTTCACCCCTACTACTATTAACACATATAACAGAGCATTCTAACACATAGAGCATATCAGATAGTTGCAAACCAGACAATTATCACAAAGACAATCATCTCATACATAGTCACCTACTAGTGGGCCGACATTGGTGCCTTAGACCCACCTCTACTGGCAGATAACTCACCTCACACTACTGAAGTCTCGCAGATACAAGCTCAACTGCTGGATGATAGGTTCCCTAACTGTCAACATCAAAATAACACCCAATTAATAATTGGGTTCCAATACATAAACATAAGTCCTTTCTTGGGGTAAAAGACTTATTTAGCCCAATCTTAGCTTGATCCAAGCCCAAGGCCCGATCCAAAGGCCTAACAGTCAACTATGAGTCAAAGCCCAACATATGGCCCAATTTTCCAAATTGGGCCCAAACCTTTACATGATCTTATTCAAAGGTCCAACCGTTCATTTGAGTCCAACATTTGACATTCTAATGGCCTAATATCATATAATCATTAAGGCCCAAACTATGACCCATCTATGGCCCAATTTTCCAAATTGGGCCCACACCTTCGTATGGGTCTTACCCTAAAGCCCAACAACATATTCTAGTCTATATGATTATTCTTGGATTGCTTATTAATAGTCTGATTACCAAACCCAAATAGAAAGGCCCAACATAAAGCCCAAGTGAAATTAGAGTTTTTACATAAATTGATAATTAGGGTTAAGTGTTTATCACTTAACCCATTAAAGACTTACTCCATTAAGTCCATCACTCTACTAGATAACTCATTTGGTGATTGGGTGTAATTCACAATTCCATTCCAATGGCCCAAATGTTGGTCCCGATAAGTCCAAGGCCCATATATCCCAAAATTAGGGTTTTGTAAACCCTAATTAGGGTTTCCATCCCAATCATAGCTCAATAGGCCCAATAGCTAGGTCTTTTGATCAATTTGGGTTCATTAGGCTCATTAGGGTTTCACTAGTCGGGCACCACCCACTACCACCTCGGGTAGTGGTGGTCAACGACGGCTCGTGGCGGCGGTCACCACCTCACGGTGGTGGCTAGGGTTCCTAGTCCATTTTGTCCATGCATCCAACAATCAACTATATGAAAGCAAAAGCACACCGCCACCCAACACGATGGTTGGTGGCAACAGGAGGGGGCAGCCACCACCCTACGGTGGTGGTTTTGAGTTTTCTTATCATTATTCTAGCCACTATTATCATTTTACAATGAAATAATCCCCAAAATACACACACACACACACTCAAAATAATCACACACACACATACAACCACCCATGTGGTGGCCGGTGGTGGCAGCCACCATGGCTGGCGACCATGGCGGGTATCTTTTCTGTTTTTTGGCCATCAAGATCATCTATAATTACACCAACACAAGTTCGATTGCACAAAGGGTCCAGCCACCCCACTTGCTGGCTCACAACGATGGCTAATTCACAATGGCAGTGGCGGTAGGTCGTTGCTGACGACGAGGCCGAGGAAGAGACGAAGAGGGTGGCTACAAATGCACACCCTGATGAATAGACTAGCAGTGAGGGACACAGGGAGGTGGGCATCAGCCCTAGCGGCCACGACACTTATTACTACCGGAGAAGGAAGCAACGACAGAAGTAGGGTGGTGGCTGCTCGATTTTACTACAGCAGGCCACCACGATGTTGACGGTGGTGCGACAACCGGAAGTCCCACACTCTCTTCGTCTACCTAGCTTTTTCTGATGTAGAGGGAAAAGGACGTCGTCGATCAACCAAGATGGTGGCGGTTGAATACGACGGTGATAGTAGCGGAACTAACCGGTGGCTATGTAACGCCCGGGTTTTGGGGCTAAGCATTTTTAGACAATGTAATAGTCTAGGTCAACTATTGTAACTCTTTTTGAAGTAATAAAGATGAAAGATTTGAATTCTATGTGAATTATGTGTATTTGTGTGCTTATTATTTAATTATAAAGATATAATTAATAAAGGATAAAAATAAGCGTCAAAATTAAAGTGTGAGATAAACCCGATATCTTTACAAAAAGTTGTAGTGGTTGAAACAAGGATTTTGGGGATATAAAGAATGCCGAAATCCGAGTTATAACAAAGAAGTTATGACACGTCGAAGTTTCGCGACGGAACCAACACGATACTGGGAAGCGTAAATAGTGAATTTACGATAGAGCGAGATTTAGCCTGTTGGGCTGAAGTTTTATTTTGATGTTGCGTCTTTTGGGCTCGTTAGTTTAGCCATGTATACTCCGGTTTGGGCCTGTCCAACCGAGAGCCTTTTATGTATTGTATATAAGTTAATGCTTGCATGCATATTAGGTCAACAACGAGATAGAGGTTTACGATATAGATTTTACGTTTAGCGATTCATCTAGAGAAAAGCAGGTTTCTTTAATCGTTCTTGTAACCTCTCAATCCTCTACAGTTGATGTTCTTAATCGAGCTCTTCTGAGGATTTTGTTTAAATCATTCGACACGTTTGATTCAATCTTGTCTTGTTCTAATTATTGCGTTCTTACTGTTTTATATTCATATACTTGTTCAAGATCTAATCGATCTTCATAGATTAATAGTTATTTTAATCCCATCAATTGGTATCAGAGCAGGAGGCTGTGTAATCGATACACATCTTTTCTGTGAAAAAGATTTCCATTAGGGTTTTTCCGCAATCATCGATATTTATTGAGCCGTCATCTTAATTAACGTATCTTGATATTTATTGTTTTGCCCTAATCTGCTTTATTACAAGTCTGATCTTTGAACAGGTTTTTACGATCATAATGGACGCGACGCAATCAAACCCTATTAATATTTCCAACAGCATCGGTTCGACGACAAAGATGCCAATCTTATACACCCATGACTATGAAGTATGGGCGCATCATTTTGAAAACTACGTGATTGGATCGGAGGACAATGGTTACCTCATATGGGAAGTCATCATCAATGGATCGCTTTCTCATTCTGCAACATCCAAAATCATTAAGACACAAAAAGAGTACAACGATCTGCTTAAGGACGTGAAGGATATTGCACAAGATGAAAAGGACAAATTCCAGTGCAATATTAAGGCGTTAAGGTTGATCAGATTCACCCTTCAGTCCGACACATTCAGACTGGTCAGCTCATGCACAATGGCGAAGGAAGTATGGGATAGACTTCGTGAACTTTATTCCACAGACGAAGATCTTGAACATTCCATCCAAACCTTGCTTCTATCTGAGTTTGGAGAATTCAGGCAAGGGGCCGAAGAAACGGTGACCCAGACGTTTGATCGCTTCAATCATCTTCTCAGCAAAATGATCAAACACGACATTGAAAGGAAGCTTATTAAACAGAAGGTTACTTTCTTGAACGGACTGAGGTCTGAATGGAGAGCAGTGGTTTCCACAGTCAAAGCCCATGAGCAGTTCAAATCATATTCATTGGCGAAACTGGTGGGTATTCTAAAGTCCCAAGAGAAGATTGTGGTGTAAGAGAAGAGCGTCATTTCTAGTCTTGGTTCGTTGGCCCTCCTATCTAAAAGTAAAGCTGTAATGGAGGATGAAGATCTCAATTTGGAGGAATATGACCTCACATCTGAGGATTATGCCATGATGGTGTCCAATCCCAAGAGGTTCATAAAGAAGAGATTCCCCAGCAACAAAAACCGAAACTGGCAGGGGAGTTACAGCTCTGAAAAGGTGAACAATGAACCGAAGGCTGAGGAGCCCAAGAAGGAACTGAAGGCAGATGGCGATTCCGGAGTAAGCTGTTTCTACTGTGGTAGCAAAAACCACTATGCTAAGGACTGTGTTCTTAAGAAGATGGCTGAAAAGGACGATGGAAATGATGAGGAAGTCGTGCTGCAGAAGAGACTGGATGAGTTAAGAAAGAAGAAGTCTACCGCTAACCCTTCTATTAATGCTCTTATTGTGCAGGGTTCGGTTAATGATGACGAGTTCGGTAGCACGGAAGTTTGGTCTACCGACTCAGAAGACGAAGAAGTGAGGAAGCCTACCCATGGAAAGGCATATGTGGCTAAGGAGGAAAGCAGTGATGGAAAATGCTTCATGGTGACTGACGTATCTCAAATGAGGGGATACAACACCGATGGAGGAAGCGATGGACCGAAGGTACAGGAGGATATGTGCTTTACGGCCAAACCACTCAGCCAGCAGTTCAATGAGCTCGATGAACTGATAAAGAAGGTACAATCTGTTTTTGTTTCATCTAAAGTACCACCATCCTCATATGAGAAAGAACTAAAAAACGTTAATACAAGAATTTCTCATCTTGATAGTAGCTTAACTCAAACTCGAGTCACCAATTCTAACCTGACTGATCAATTAAGCAGGGTGGCGTCGAAGAGTGAGGAGCGGCGAATGTGGATTGAGTTAAAGGAGTCGGAATTAGTTAAAGTTAAAGAAGAAAACATTTATTTGCAGAGAGACAATTTAAAATTGTTAAAACAGCAAAATGTTTTTTGTTTAATTGCTAAACGTTTATATTCTAATATTACTCAACTTCACTTGGATTGTGAGATAGGCCAAAGGATCCATCGCATGATTTTGCCCTTCCTAGAGTTTAAGGAGGATGAAATCGATGCCGAAGCCTACAATTGTGAGAGTGTGATATCGTCTGACGATGTCAATCTGACCTACATGTATGGACTGGACAAAATTGAGTCCTTCATTAAATCCAAAGACCACAAGGACATGCTCAAAAATCTTTTGGATGAAAATGACAGACTTAAACTGAGAACCGAAACCATGCAAAAATTTGAATCTTTAAACGCTAATGTAAGCTCAGAAAATAAAATCGATGTTGAAAATTCATCTGAGCTTAACGAGGACGAAAACATGAGTGAAATTTCTGTAGAGGACACGGTTGACTGCTCAGAATTTGTGTAACAGTATGAAATCTTAAGTATTGTTAAATTACATTTTGGGGTGTTTTAAAGGGGAGACTCGGCGAGTTGGAGCCAGACTCGCCGAGTAGGATCGCAGACTTGGTCGCGGGTTCGCGACTGGACTCGACGAGTCCAGGTAGGGACTCGGCGAGTCTGCGCTGTTTAGCGTAAACCCTAGCCGTTCAGGTTTGGGACGTATAAAGGGGACTTATTGGCCGTCATTGTTCGTTTTTAGCTTTCTGAGAAGAACCCTAAACCGATTGTATGCATTTGGAGCAAGGCTAAAGACCATTGATGATTTTGAAGGAGTTGTTGTGCAAGGAAGAGAAGGGCTTGGCCAAAGGAACAGCAAGGAAGTCATTCTGAGGATGGGGGGACACAGATAATACATTATCCAGGTAAGAATTCGAGTATACTCTGCTATGGTGATGTATTTAGAGGATTAGGGTTATGGAACCCTTTTGTGGATAGATTGAATGTTACCCAAGTCCCCCAAACGATTGTAACCCCGTGTTGGGACCCTTGGAGGTCCAGAATATCCCATGCCTGTGCATCTCGGGAGTTGGTGAAGGTTTTGGATTGAAATCCTTATGCCTTAGGTCAACATGTGAATTATAAGTCTTGGGGTGTAGCATGAGCACCGAAGTGAGGACCTTACGTAATGGACCAGTCTAGGAAGGCAAGTCCTATGAATGGTCGGAGCAGTTCAGACCTTAGGAAGCAGTTTGAGCGGCTGCATGGCATGGACTCACCGAGTCAGATGAGCAGACTCGGCGAGTAGCTTGAAGAATAGCTAGGACTCGTCGAGTTGTTCTTCAGACTCGGTGAGTGGAGTCGGGGTGGCCCCGCGATTCTTCCAGGAGTAACTCGTCGGGTCAAAGAGGATACTCGACGAGTAGAAGGGGAATCTTAGAGGATTGGAGGACGACCAGACTCGCCGAGTCGCCAGGGTACTCGCCGAGTCCAGTCGAGTTGACCGTGGACCGTTGACCAGAGTTGACCTATGTGTGATTTCTTAGGGTCAGTTGTCTTGAAAGATAAAAGTGTTAATAAAGGACGTACGACATTATCCAGGGAGTCTGTAGCTCGGCGGATCGAGTACGAGTGGTTTCAGGAGTTGCTAGCTCTCAGTATCCACGAGGTGAGTCTTCTCACTATACTGTATCCGGAAGGGTTTGACTGTGTGACCGGAAGGTCGGATATGATATGTGTTATATATATGCTATGAATGGAAAGATAGTTGCTATGCGTGCTATGTATGTTTTACGGGCCGGAAGGCAATGTGTTATGTGACAGAAAGGTCAGGTATGATATATGAGATATGTGCTATATGTGTAGAGTAAATGTATTATGTGCTGTATATGTTTATGGGCCGGAAGGCAATATGTTATGGGCCGGAAGGCAATATGTTATGTGATCGAAAGGTAGTATATGATATGTGATATATGTGCTATATGTGGTTAGTTATTTGTTATGCGTGTTGTGTATGTTTATATGGGCCGGAAGGCAATGTGTTATGGGCCGGAAGGCAATACGTTATATAGGCCGGAAAGCAATGTGTTATAGGCCGGAAGGCAATACGTTATGGGCCGGAAGGCGATTATCTCATGGGCCGGAAGGCATTGTGCAGTGGACCGGAAGGTCAGGGCCTGGAAAGGCGTATGTGCGTAAGGTGTATATTGGGGAACTCACTAAGCTTCGTGCTTACAGTGTTTTATGTTATGTTGTTTCAGGTTCTTTCAGTAACGCGGGATAGCACCGGCTCGATTGTACACACCAAAGAAAGAATTGTATTTTGGAGGATCCTGGTTTTCTATTAAGTGAAAATGGAACTATGTTTTGTAATTCAAATATGAATGAGATTTTAAACAAGTGTTTTAATATTAAATTGATTATTTAAATGAAAATTTTGCCTTGAAAATCACGGTGTTACAAATTGGTATCAGAGCCTTGGTTTGAGGGATTCGGATGCGCCTTCGGGTAAATCTGGACTCAAACTGAGGAAGTAAGAAAAAGTTTTCAAATAAATAGTTTTCTAAAAGTGAATAAGAGTTCAAAGAGAAAGCAAGAAAGAGCAGTGTGTACAATCAGCCAGGGCCAAACGGTGATTTCCCAAAATACCCTTACTTTTGTGTTATGAAATATCTATTATGCACTTTATGAGATATTATTGCATGCTAGAGACAGGCCAGGTATTTCATATCTTAGGACTAGAATGGCCTGATTTGTGATGCCTTAGCCTAGGGTTTGTTATCATATGTGCGTTATGCTTTTAAATATGTGATGAGTGAGAGTATCCAGTTAGAACGCGCGAGGGGTAGAGCTACAGAGTTCAGTGGTACTTCTGAGGATGAGCCGAGAAGGTGGAGCTATCACAGATAGGGAGTCCTATGTATTCTTCGATGCTCGAATGCTGCTTGCTTTGTGCTTTGTGGAATTCTCGATGATGGGAGTCAGCTACTAAGTGAGTATGACGATATTCAGGAGGTAGATGGCTGGCATCATTAGGAGCTCTTCAGCAGCTGATAGCAAAGAAGTGGGAGGACGGCGGAAGGGACTAGGCAGTAAACCTAGCCAGATGAGTGCGCTGGTAGAGTAGAGAATTTCACTGGGGAACGAGCACGCGCGATGGGATTGGTGAAAGAGCAGGTCGATCAGCTACTTAGGAACTCTGGGATGGTCCGTGTGGAAAGTATGGGTAGATGTGGCAGGTAGTATGGGCCCGTACTACTGAAAGCAGAGGAACCATACTTGATACAAGGAGCATTCTGAAGGTCCTAAGGAGCAGATTGAGGAGTGATGATATGGTTCGAGTACCATACATCGGAGCAGATTAAGGAGTGATGCTATGGTTCGGGTACCATACATCGGAGCAGATTGAGGAAGTGATGCAATGGTTCGGATACCATACATCAGAGCAGATTGAGGAGTGATGCAATGGTTCGGATACCATACATCGGAGCAGATTGAGGAGTGATGCTATGGTTCGGGTACCATACACCGGAACAGATTGAGAAGGGATGTCATGGGATGAGTACCATGGTTCGTAGCGGATGATGCTTGTGACTATATTGTTATCCGGTCATGATCGATGAGGTAGAGATCGGATGCTATGGGTTTTAGGCCTGTAGACCATGATTGATTATGGAGAGGTGTTCCTCAAAGGGAAAGGCGAGTGCCTATCAGAGTATTTTGGTAAGGAGTTAAAGACAGAGGAAAATTTCGGTTGAGTCGAGCAATCAGGCGATAAGGGAGAGGTCACCTTCTAGGTGGGTGGTGCCATTTATGTTCGTGAGCAAGACACGAGAGGCTTGATGTTTCATTTTTGGATTTGGGAGTACACCCTGCAGGTAGTTATCGATAATGATTTCCCTCAGAGTATCAGGTAACAGGTGTGCCGCGAGGCAGTGACTTATCGTGAGCAGACAGTCAGTTGGGACTGAAGTAGTCGAGAACCACACCACACGTAATTGAGAATAGTAGGTTGTGTTATTGTGGTAGCAGTAGGGAGTTCAGTCGAGTTTTGCAGTGAAGAGAGTTTCCGTCTATGTTGGGAGTGGGTCCCTGTCCTTGGGACAATTTCGGTGTTGGAACATGGGTTGATGAGTTGAGGTGAGAGGAACGATAATTTTGCGGTGCAGTCTATGAGCCAGGGATGTTATGGAACAGTTTAGATGCTTAGTGTCAGATTGGTATGGGATTTGGAACGATTAGAGGCAGTCGTGATGAGAAGTTCTTGGAGAGTTAATCAGAGGTTCAGAGTATAGAGGGTTGATTGATTTCCTTAAGGGGGGAATTACCGGGCGTTGCGTAGCACTTTCCTGGAGCAGGTACGATTTCAATGGTGAAAAATAGTTGTGGGTTGGATGTGTGCTAATTGGTGATGGTTCGAACCCTAAGTGGGGGAGAACCGGGTGCAGTATGTAAGAAAGCAAAGATTTGTCAAGAGTGGTTATAAGTGAAGTATAGAGATATGCTGTAAGAAATCATGAGATCAGAGGTGTCGGGGATCGAGGAAAAGGGTCAGAGTGAGTTAATGCGGGAAGTACTTGAGGAGGAGAACGAATGTATCCATGACAGGTGTTTGGTGTCGTTACAAGTAGATAGAGAATGTTTGGGTCGGTATGCGCATCCTTGTTTGGATTTTGAGCGTCGGAAGAAGGTTTCGGAGAATTATCAGCATACTTCGTAGCGTCAGCGTTTTCTCGTTTTCCAAATCGAGAAATTAGATGCACCGAAGTTGTAAGGTGGGAAATGTAGATCTAATTATGGGGTTCAGAGGAAATGTATTATTGTGTCTGCATGATGTTTGAGGTAGGAGATCAGTGGTTGTGGCAGTATTTTGGGCTATTCGGGTATGATATCCTTATTTCGGAGTTATTCGGGAATCCTGAATTGAATCGACGTGTGGCATATCAAGAATCTGCGGATCTAGTGGGAGTCTTCGAGTATGGACATCCAGGGAGACTATTTGAGAGAGTGGATTTTCACAAGATGGGTGTTCGTTATGTTGATTGCCTCCATAGTCTGTGGTGGATATTCGAGTCGCAGTACTCACTATTCAGAAGGTGTTGTGATACTGCGTGGAGTCGCAGTACTCATCAAATGGCAAGAGAATGTGATGTTGGAATGTTTTCCGAGCAGTGTATGGTGTGGAAGAGTTTTGGGTTTGAGTAGTTCTATTATTGAGTTTTTGGAACCTAGATGTTGAGACGGGGGTATCCGTCTCTGTCGGGAGATGCGGGGAGATACGCAAGGAATATGCGCAGCAGAACCCAGAGATTTGAATTGAGACGATCCTCGGTTGGATTGTATTTCTCGCATGAGGAAAAGAGGATTTTGTGACTTGCGGGTCACTGGGTCGGGATAGTGGTCATGGGGAGAAAGTTAGTGGGATATTTGGATCATGATAGGGGTGACCGTTGGGGGCTCAGATGTGGGGCCAAAAGCTGATCCAGTACTCAGTCTTGAGGAGGAATATGGGAAAGGAGCTTATCATGATGACATCTGAGGACACTTTAGAGAGAGTAAACGATCCAGACGCTCGAAGACATGCTTCAGGCATGTGCATTAGATTTTTGAGGAAGCCGCGGTACGTATTGATCCTTGGTTGAGTTGTCCCATATCAACAGCCATCATTAGTGCATTAGTATGCCGCCCTTTGAGCTGTTGCATAGGAGGTGGGGTCGGACCCTCATTTGCTGAGGAGAGGTAACGCATGGACCCGAGAGTCCTTGCGAGCAGATCCAGAGCATGTGCGATACATGGAGTAGTGACAAGGTCGTCAAGCGGATTTCCCTAGGTAAGGGAAGAGGAAGGTATGTTGGGACTAGTGCAGCATGTGTATATGATTACAAGAGGAGGACTCGTGAGAGTTGCTCTAAGAATGAGAATGGGTCTCTCAGTCGTTCCAAAATGGATAAAGGGGGCTTTGGATCGGGGATCCGGTGATTCATGGTTTCCTAACCCTTATGGGTCGAGTGATCGTGGAGATTTGGAGCAGAGTTGCATTTGGGAAATTCTCGGTTACAGGGAGTGGTGGACAGTACAGAGATCGTGCCTTAGTCGACAGAGTAGATGCAGCAGGTTAAACAGAGGTTAATGATCGTCTAGAGTTGACAGGAAAGTTATGCAGACAGACGCCGTTATGAGCATGTGTTCAGGTTGGCGACTTCGTACTTCTGACGGTCTCTCCTTGGAAAGGGGTGATTCGATTCAGGAAGAGGGGCAAGTTGGGGCCCCGATATGTTGGGCCTTTTCGTGAAAATGCGAGGGTAGGACGGGTGGGCTACCGTTTGGAACTGCCAATGGAATTGGGATGGAACCATGACACTTTTCATGTGTCGCAATTGAAGAAGTGTATAGCCGATGAGTCAACAGTGGTTCCACTAGAGAACAATTAGGTGGATGCGAGCCTGTGTTACGCTGAGAGGCCAGTGGCCATCAGGGATCGGAAGATCAAGGTTCTGAGGAACAAGGAGGTACCTCTGGTATTGGTTCAGTGGCAACCTCGGAAGAGATCGGAAGTGACTGGGGAGCCGGAACGTGAGATGCGGGAGCAGCATCCGGAACTATTTTCAGAGTGAGACTTCGAGGGTGAGGTCTGATTCAAGTGGGGGAGAATTGTAACAGTCCGAAATCTTAAGTATTGTTAAATTACATTTTGGGGTGTTTTAAAGGGGAGACTCGGCGAGTTGGAGCCAGACTCGCCGAGTAGGATCGCAGACTTGGTCGCGGGTTCGCGACTGGACTCGACGAGTCCAGGTAGGGACTCGGCGAGTCTGCGCTGTTTAGCGTAAACCCTAGCCGTTCAGGTTTGGGACGTATAAAGGGGACTTATTGGCCGTCATTGTTCGTTTTTAGCTTTCTGAGAAGAACCCTAAACCGATTGTATGCATTTGGAGCAAGGCTAAAGACCATTGATGATTTTGAAGGAGTTGTTGTGCAAGGAAGAGAAGGGCTTGGCCAAAGGAACAGCAAGGAAGTCATTCTGAGGATGGGGGGACACAGAGAATACATTATCCAGGTAAGAATTCGAGTATAATCTACTATGGTGATGTATTTAGAGGATTAGGGTTATGGAACCCTTTTGTGGATAGATTGAATGTTACCCAAGTCCCCCAAACGATTGTAACCCCGTGTTGGGACCCTTGGAGGTCCAGAATATCCCATGCCTGTGCATCTCGGGAGTTGGTGAAGGTTTTGGATTGAAATCCTTATGCCTTAGGTCAACATGTGAATTATAAGTCTTGGGGTGTAGCATGAGCACCGAAGTGAGGACCTTACGTAATGGACCAGTCTAGGAAGGCCAGTCCTATGAATGGTCGGAGCAATTCAGACCTTAGGAAGCAGTTTGAGCGGCTGCATGGCATGGACTCGCCGAGTCAGATGAGCAGACTCGGCGAGTAGCTTGAAGAATAGCTGGGACTCGTCGAGTTGTTCTTCAGACTCGGCGAGTGGAGTCGGGGTGGCCCCGCGATTCTTCCAGGAGTAACTCGTCGGGTCAAAGAGGATACTCGACGAGTAGAAGGGGAATCTTAGAGGATTGGAGGATGACCAGACTAGCCGAGTCGCCAGGACCGTTGACCAGAGTTGACCTATGTGTGATTTCTTAGGGTCAGTTGTCTTGAAAGATAAAAGTGTTAATAAAGGACGTACGACATTATCCAGGGAGTCTGTAGCTCGGCGGATCGAGTACGAGTGGTTTCAGGAGTTGCTAGCTCTCAGTATCCACGAGGTGAGTCTTCTCACTATACTGTACCCGGAAGGGTTTGACTGTGTGACCGGAAGGTCGGATATGATATGTGTTATATATATGCTATGAATGGAAAGGTAATATGTGATATATGTTATGTGATCGAAAGGTAGTATATGATATGTGATATATGTGCTATATGTGGTTAGTTATTTGTTATGCGTGTTGTGTATGTTTATATGGGCCGGAAGGCAATGTGTTATGGGCCGGAAGGCAATACGTTATATGGGCCGGAAGGCAATGTGTTATAGGCCGGAAGGCAATACGTTATGGGCCGGAAGGCGATTATCTCATGGGCCGGAAGGCATTATGCAGTGGACCGGTAGGTCAGGGCCTGGGAAGGCGTATGTGCGTAAGGTGTATATTGGGGAACTCACTAAGCTTCGTGCTTACAGTGTTTTATATTATGTTGTTTCAGGTTCTTTCAGTAATGCGGGATGGCACTGGCTCGATTGTACACACCAAAGAAAGAATTGTATTTTGGAGGATCCTGGTTTTCTATTAAGTGAAAATGGAACTATGTTTTGTAATTCAAATATGAATGAGATTTTAAACAAGTGTTTTAATATTAAATTGATTATTTAAATGAAAATTTTGCCTTGAAAATCACGGTGTTACAAATTGGTATTAGAGCCTTGGTTTGAGGGATTCGGATGCGCCTTCGGGTAAATCTGGACTCAAACTGAGGAAGTAAGAAAAAGTTTTCAAATAAATAGTTTTCTAAAAGTGAATAAGAGTTCAAAGAGAAAGCAAGAAAGAGCAGTGTGTACAATCAGCCAGGGCCAAACGGTGATTTCCCAAAATACCCTTACTTTTGTGTTATGAAATATCTATTATGCACTTTATGAGATATTATTGCATGCTAGAGACAGGCCAGGTATTTCATATCTTAGGACTAGAATGGCCTGATTTGTGATGCCTTAGCCTAGGGTTTGTTATCATATGTGCGTTATGCTTTTGAATATGTGATGAGTGAGAGTATCCAGTTAGAACGCGCGAGGGGTAGAGCTACAGAGTTCAGTGGTACTTCTGAGGATGAGCCGAGAAGGTGGAGCTATCACAGATAGGGAGTCCTATGTATTCTTCGATGCTCGAATGCTGCTTGCTTTGTGCTTTGTGGAATTCTCGATGATGGGAGTCAGCTACTAAGTGAGTATGACGATATTCAGGAGGTAGATGGCTGGCATCATTAGGAGCTCTTCAGCAGCTGATAGCAAAGAAGTGGGAGGACGGCGGAAGGGACTAGGGAGTAAACCTAGCCAGATGAGTGCGCTGGTAGAGTAGAGAATTTCACTGGGGAACGAGCACGCGCGATGGGATTGGTGAAAGAGCAGGTCGATCTGCTACTTAGGAACTCTGGGATGGTCCGTGTGGAAAGTATGGGTAGATGTGGCAGGTAGTATGGGCCCGTACTACTGAAAGCAGAGGACCCATACTTGATACAAGGAGCATTCTGAAGGTCCTAAGGAGCAGATTGAGGAGTGATGATATGGTTCGAGTACCATACATCGGAGCAGATTAAGGAGTGATGCTATGGTTCGGGTACCATACATCGGAGCAGATTGAGGAAGTGATGCAATGGTTCGGATACCATACATCAGAGCAGATTGAGGAGTGATGCAATGGTTCGGATACCATACATCGGAGCAGATTGAGGAGTGATGCTATGGTTCGGGTACCATACACCGGAACAGATTGAGAAGGGATGTCATGGGATGAGTACCATGGTTCGTAGCGGATGATGCTTGTGACTATATTGTTATCCGGTCATGATCGATGAGGTAGAGATCGGATGCTATGGGTTTTAGGCCTGTAGACCATGATTGATTATGGAGAGGTGTTCCTCAAAGGGAAAGGCGAGTGCCTATCAGAGTATTTTGGTAAGGAGTTAAAGACAGAGGAAAATTTCGGTTGAGTCGAGCAATCAGGCGATAAGGGAGAGGTCACCTTCTAGGTGGGTGGTGCCATTTATGTTCGTGAGCAAGACACGAGAGGCCTGATGTTTCATTTTTGGATTTGGGAGTACACCCTGCAGGTAGTTATCGATAATGATTTCCCTCAGAGTATCAGGTAACAGGTGTGCCGCGAGGCAGTGACTTATCGTGAGCAGACAGTCAGTTGGGACTGAAGTAGTCGAGAACCACACCACACGTAATTGAGAATAGTAGGTTGTGTTATTGTGGTAGCAGTAGGGAGTTCAGTCGAGTTTTGCAGTGAAGAGAGTTTCCGTCTATGTTGGGAGTGGGTCCCTGTCCTTGGGACAATTTCGGTGTTGGAACATGGGTTGATGAGTTGAGGTGAGAGGAACGATAATTTTGCGGTGCAGTCTATGAGCCAGGGATGTTATGGAACAGTTTAGATGCTTAGTGTCAGATTGGTATGGGATTTGGAACGATTAGAGGCAGTCGTGATGAGAAGTTCTTGGAGAGTTAATCAGAGGTTCAGAGTATAGAGGGTTGATTGATTTCCTTAAGGGGGGAATTACCGGGCGTTGCGTAGCACTTTCCTGGAGCAGGTACGATTTCAATGGTGAAAAATAGTTGTGGGTTGGGTGTGTGCTAATTGGTGATGGTTCGAACCCTAAGTGGGGGAGAACCGGGTGCAGTATGTAAGAAAGCAAAGATTTGTCAAGAGTGGTTATAAGTGAAGTATAGAGATATGCTGTAAGAAATCATGAGATCAGAGGTGTCGGGGATCGAGGAAAAGGGTCAGAGTGAGTTAATGCGGGAAGTACTTGAGGAGGAGAACGAATGTATCCATGACAGGTGTTTGGTGTCGTTACAAGTAGATAGAGAATGTTTGGGTCGGTATGCGCATCCTTGTTTGGATTTTGAGCGTCGGAAGAAGGTTTCGGAGAATTATCAGCATACTTCGTAGCGTCAGCGTTTTCTCGTTTTCCAAATCGAGAAATTAGATGCACCGAAGTTGTAAGGTGGGAAATGTAGATCTAATTATGGGGTTCAGAGGAAATGTATTATTGTGTCTGCATGATGTTTGAGGTAGGAGATCAGTGGTTGTGGCAGTATTTTGGGCTATTCGGGTATGATATCCTTATTTCGGAGTTATTCGGGAATCCTGAATTGAATCGACGTGTGGCATATCAAGAATCTGCGGATCTAGTGGGAGTCTTCGAGTATGGACATCCAGGGAGACTATTTGAGAGAGTGGATTTTCACAAGATGGGTGTTCGTTATGTTGATTGCCTCCATAGTCTGTGGTGGATATTCGAGTCGCAGTACTCACTATTCAGAAGGTGTTGTGATACTGCGTGGAGTCGCAGTACTCATCAAATGGCAAGAGAATGTGATGTTGGAATGTTTTCCGAGCAGTGTATGGTGTGGAAGAGTTTTGGGTTTGAGTAGTTCTATTATTGAGTTTTTGGAACCTAGATGTTGAGACGGGGGTATCCGTCTCTGTCGGGAGATGCGGGGAGATACGCAAGGAATATGCGCAGCAGAACCCAGAGATTTGAATTGAGACGATCCTCGGTTGGATTGTATTTCTCGCATGAGGAAAAGAGGATTTTGTGACTTGCGGGTCACTGGGTCGGGATAGTGGTCATGGGGAGAAAGTTAGTGGGATATTTGGATCATGATAGGGGTGACCGTTGGGGGCTCAGATGTGGGGCCAAAAGCTGATCCAGTACTCAGTCTTGAGGAGGAATATGGGAAAGGAGCTTATCATGATGACATCTGAGGACACTTTAGAGAGAGTAAACGATCCAGACGCTCGAAGACATGCTTCAGGCATGTGCATTAGATTTTTGAGGAAGCCGCGGTACGTATTGATCCTTGGTTGAGTTGTCCCATATCAACAGCCATCATTAGTGCATTAGTATGCCGCCCTTTGAGCTGTTGCATAGGAGGTGGGGTCGGACCCTCATTTGCTGAGGAGAGGTAACGCATGGACCCGAGAGTCCTTGCGAGCAGATCCAGAGCATGTGCGATACATGGAGTAGTGACAAGGTCGTCAAGCGGATTTCCCTAGGTAAGGGAAGAGGAAGGTATGTTGGGACTAGTGCAGCATGTGTATATGATTACAAGAGGAGGACTCGTGAGAGTTGCTCTAAGAATGAGAATGGGTCTCTCAGTCGTTCCAAAATGGATAAAGGGGGCTTTGGATCGGGGATCCGGTGATTCATGGTTTCCTAACCCTTATGGGTCGAGTGATCGTGGAGATTTGGAGCAGAGTTGCATTTGGGAAATTCTCGGTTACAGGGAGTGGTGGACAGTACAGAGATCGTGCCTTAGTCGACAGAGTAGATGCAGCAGGTTAAACAGAGGTTAATGATCGTCTAGAGTTGACAGGAAAGTTATGCAGACAGACGCCGTTATGAGCATGTGTTCAGGTTGGCGACTTCGTACTTCTGACGGTCTCTCCTTGGAAAGGGGTGATTCGATTCAGGAAGAGGGGCAAGTTGGGGCCCCGATATGTTGGGCCTTTTCGTGAAAATGCGAGGGTAGGACGGGTGGGCTACCGTTTGGAACTGCCAATGGAATTGGGATGGAACCATGACACTTTTCATGTGTCGCAATTGAAGAAGTGTATAGCCGATGAGTCAACAGTGGTTCCACTAGAGAACAATTAGGTGGATGCGAGCCTGTGTTACGCTGAGAGGCCAGTGGCCATCAGGGATCGGAAGATCAAGGTTCTGAGGAACAAGGAGGTACCTCTGGTATTGGTTCAGTGGCAACCTCGGAAGAGATCGGAAGTGACTGGGGAGCCGGAACGTGAGATGCGGGAGCAGCATCCGGAACTATTTTCAGAGTGAGACTTCGAGGGTGAGGTCTGATTCAAGTGGGGGAGAATTGTAACAGTCCGAAATCTTAAGTATTGTTAAATTACATTTTGGGGTGTTTTAAAGGGGAGACTCGGCGAGTTGGAGCCAGACTCGCCGAGTAGGATCGCAGACTTGGTCGCGGGTTCGCGACTGGACTCGACGAGTCCAGGTAGGGACTCGGCGAGTCTGCGCTGTTTAGCGTAAACCCTAGCCGTTCAGGTTTGGGACGTATAAAGGGGACTTATTGGCCGTCATTGTTCGTTTTTAGCTTTCTGAGAAGAACCCTAAACCGATTGTATGCATTTGGAGCAAGGCTAAAGACCATTGATGATTTTGAAGGAGTTGTTGTGCAAGGAAGAGAAGGGCTTGGCCAAAGGAACAGCAAGGAAGTCATTCTGAGGATGGGGGGACACAGAGAATACATTATCCAGGTAAGAATTCGAGTATAATCTACTATGGTGATGTATTTAGAGGATTAGGGTTATGGAACCCTTTTGTGGATAGATTGAATGTTACCCAAGTCCCCCAAACGATTGTAACCCCGTGTTGGGACCCTTGGAGGTCCAGAATATCCCATGCCTGTGCATCTCGGGAGTTGGTGAAGGTTTTGGATTGAAATCCTTATGCCTTAGGTCAACATGTGAATTATAAGTCTTGGGGTGTAGCATGAGCACCGAAGTGAGGACCTTACGTAATGGACCAGTCTAGGAAGGCCAGTCCTATGAATGGTCGGAGCAATTCAGACCTTAGGAAGCAGTTTGAGCGGCTGCATGGCATGGACTCGCCGAGTCAGATGAGCAGACTCGGCGAGTAGCTTGAAGAATAGCTGGGACTCGTCGAGTTGTTCTTCAGACTCGGCGAGTGGAGTCGGGGTGGCCCCGCGATTCTTCCAGGAGTAACTCGTCGGGTCAAAGAGGATACTCGACGAGTAGAAGGGGAATCTTAGAGGATTGGAGGATGACCAGACTAGCCGAGTCGCCAGGACCGTTGACCAGAGTTGACCTATGTGTGATTTCTTAGGGTCAGTTGTCTTGAAAGATAAAAGTGTTAATAAAGGACGTACGACATTATCCAGGGAGTCTGTAGCTCGGCGGATCGAGTACGAGTGGTTTCAGGAGTTGCTAGCTCTCAGTATCCACGAGGTGAGTCTTCTCACTATACTGTACCCGGAAGGGTTTGACTGTGTGACCGGAAGGTCGGATATGATATGTGTTATATATATGCTATGAATGGAAAGGTAATATGTGATATATGTTATGTGATCGAAAGGTAGTATATGATATGTGATATATGTGCTATATGTGGTTAGTTATTTGTTATGCGTGTTGTGTATGTTTATATGGGCCGGAAGGCAATGTGTTATGGGCCGGAAGGCAATACGTTATATGGGCCGGAAGGCAATGTGTTATAGGCCGGAAGGCAATACGTTATGGGCCGGAAGGCGATTATCTCATGGGCCGGAAGGCATTATGCAGTGGACCGGAAGGTCAGGGCCTGGGAAGGCGTATGTGCGTAAGGTGTATATTGGGGAACTCACTAAGCTTCGTGCTTACAGTGTTTTATATTATGTTGTTTCAGGTTCTTTCAGTAATGCGGGATGGCACCGGCTCGATTGTACACACCAAAGAAAGAATTGTATTTTGGAGGATCCTGGTTTTCTATTAAGTGAAAATGGAACTATGTTTTGTAATTCAAATATGAATGAGATTTTAAACAAGTGTTTTAATATTAAATTGATTATTTAAATGAAAATTTTGCCTTGAAAATCACGGTGTTACAAATTGGTATCAGAGCCTTGGTTTGAGG
Organism: Lactuca saligna; assembly: GCF_052625555.1. Classification (NCBI taxonomy): domain Eukaryota; kingdom Viridiplantae; phylum Streptophyta; class Magnoliopsida; order Asterales; family Asteraceae; genus Lactuca; species Lactuca saligna. Next base: position 181,677,881 of record NC_136419.1, read on the forward strand.
GATTCGGATGCGCCTTCGGGTAAATCTGGACTCAAACTGAGGAAGTAAGAAAAAGTTTTCAAATAAATAGTTTTCTAAAAGTGAATAAGAGTTCAAAGAGAAAGCAAGAAAGAGCAGTGTGTACAATCAGCCTGGGCCAAACGGTGATTTCCCAAAATACCCTTACTTTTGTGTTATGAAATATCTATTATGCACTTTATGAGATATTATTGCATGCTAGAGACAGGCCAGGTATTTCATATCTTAGGACTAGAATGGCCTGATTTGTGATGCCTTAGCCTAGGGTTTGTTATCATATGTGCGTTATGCTTTTGAATATGTGATGAGTGAGAGTATCCAGTTAGAACGCGCGAGGGGTAGAGCTACAGAGTTCAGTGGTACTTCTGAGGATGAGCCGAGAAGGTGGAGCTATCACAGATAGGGAGTCCTATGTATTCTTCGATGCTCGAATGCTGCTTGCTTTGTGCTTTGTGGAATTCTCGATGATGGGAGTCAGCTACTAAGTGAGTATGACGATATTCAGGAGGTAGATGGTTGGCATCATTAGGAGCTCTTCAGCAGCTGATAGCAAAGAAGTGGGAGGACGGCGGAAGGGACTAGGGAGTAAACCTAGCCAGATGAGTGCGCTGGTAGAGTAGAGAATTTCACTGGGGAACGAGCACGCGCGATGGGATTGGTGAAAGAGCAGGTCGATCAGCTACTTAGGAACTCTGGGATGGTCCGTGTGGAAAGTATGGTTAGATGTGGCAGGTAGTATGGGCCCGTACTACTGAAAGCAGAGGGCCCATACTTGATACAAGGAGCATTCTGAAGGTCCTAAGGAGCAGATTGAGGAGTTATGATATGGTTCGAGTACCATACATCGGAGCAGATTAAGGAGTGATGCTATGGTTCGGGTACCATACATCGGAGCAGATTGAGGAAGTGATGCAATGGTTCGGATACCATACATCTGAGCAGATTGAGGAGTGATGCAATGGTTCGGATACCATACATCGGAGCAGATTGAGGAGTGATGCTATGGTTCGGGTACCATACACCGGAACAGATTGAGAAGGGATGTCATGGGATGAGTACCATGGTTCGTAGCGGATGATGTTTGTGACTATATTGTTATCCGGTCATGATCGATGAGGTAGAGATCGGACGCTATGGGTTTTAGGCCTGTAGACCATGATTGAGTATGGAGAGGCGTTCCTCGAAGGGAAAGGCGAGTGCCTATCAGAGTATTTTGGTAAGGAGTTAAAGACAGAGGAAAATTTCGATTGAGTCGAGCAATCAGGCGATAAGGGAGAGGTCACCTTCTAGGTGGGTGGTGCCATTTATGTTCGTGAGCAAGACACGAGGGGCCTGATGTTTCAGTTTTGGATTTGGGAGTACACCCTGCAGGTAGTTATCGATAATGATTTCCCTCAGAGTATCAGGTAACAGGTGTGCCGCGAGGCAGTGACTTATCGTGAGCAGACAGTCAGTTGGGACTGAAGTAGTCGAGAACCACACCACACCTAATTGAGAATAGTAGGTTGTGTTATTGTGGTAGCAGTAGGGAGTTCATTCGAGTTTTGCAGTGCAGAGAGTTTCCGTCTATGTTGGGAGTGGGTCCCTGTCCTTGGGACAATTCCGGTGTTGGAACATGGGTTGATGAGTTGAGGTGAGAGGAATGATAATTTTGCGGTGCAGTCTATGAGCCAGGGATGTTATGGAACAGTTTAGATGCTTAGTGTCAGATTGGTATGGGATTTGGAACGATTAGAGGCAGTCGTGATGAGAAGTTCTTGGAGAGTTAATCAGAGGTTCAGAGTATAGAGGGTTGATTGATTTCCTTAAGGGGGGGAATTACCGGGCGTTGCGTAGCACTTTCCTGGAGTAGGTACGATTTCAATGGTGAAAAATAGTTGTGGGTTGGGTGTGTGCTAATTGGTGATGGTTCGAACCCTAATTGGGGGAGAGCCGGGTGCAGTATGTAAGAAACCAAAGATTTGTCAAGAGTGGTTATAAGTGAAGTATAGAGATATGCTCTAAGAAATCATGAGACCAGAGGTGTCGGGGATCGAGGAAAAGGGTCAGAGTGAGTTAATGCGGGAAGTACTTGAGGAGGAGAACGAATGTATCCATGACAGGTGTTTGGTGTCGTTACAAGTAGATAGAGAATGTTTGGGTCGGTATGCGCATCCTTGTTTGGATTTTGAGCGTCGGAAGAAGGTTTCGGAGAATTATCAGCATACTTCGTAGCGTTAGCGTTTTCTCGTTTTCCAAATCGAGAAATTAGATGCACCGAAGTTGTAAGGTGGGAAATGTAGATCTAATTATGGGGTTCAGAGGAAATGTATTATTGTGTCTGCATGATGTTTGGGGTAGGAGATCAGTGGTTGTGGCAGTATTATGGGGGACACAGAGAATACATTATCCAGGTAAGAATTCGAGTATACTCTTCTATGGTGATGTATTTAGAGGATTAGGGTTATGGAACCCTTTTGTGGATAGATTGAATGTTACCCAAGTCCCCCAAACGATTGTAACCCCGTGTTGGGACCCTTGGAGGTCCAGAATATCCCATGCCTGTGCATCTCGGGAGTTGGTGAAGGTTTTGGATTGAAATCCTTATGCCTTAGGTCAACATGTGAATTATAAGTCTTGGGGTGTAGCATGAGCACCGAAGTTAGGACCTTACGTAATGGACCAGTCTAGGAAGGCCAGTCCTATGAATGGTCGGAGCAGTTCAGACCTTAGGAAGCAGTTTGAGCGGCTGCATGGCATGGACTCGCCGAGTCAGATGAGCAGACTCGGCGAGTAGCTTGAAGAATAGCTGGGACTCGTCGAGTTGTTCTTCAGACTCGGCGAGTGGAGTCGGGGTGGCCCCGCGATTCTTCCAGGAGTAACTCGTCGGGTCAAAGAGGATACTCGACGAGTAGAAGGGGAATCTTAGAGGATTGGAGGACGACCAGACTCGTCGAGTCGCCAGGGTACTCGCCGAGTCCAGTCGAGTTGACCGTGGACCGTTGACCAGAGTTGACCTATGTGTGATTTCTTAGGGTCAGTTGTCTTGAAAGATAAAAGTGTTAATAAAGGACGTACGACATTATCCAGGGAGTCTGTAGCTCGGCGGATCGATTTCGAGTGGTTTCAGGAGTTGCTAGCTCTCAGTATCCACGAGGTGAATCTTCTCACTATACTGTACCCGGAAGGGTTTGACTGTGTGACCGGAAGGTCGGATATGATATGTGTTATATATATGCTATGAATGGAAATATAGTTGCTATGCGTGCTATGTATGTTTTATGGGCCGGAAGGCAATGTGTTATGTGACAGAAAGGTCAGGTATGATATATGAGATATGTGCTATATGTGTAGAGTAAATGTATTATGTGTTGTATATGTTTATGGGCCGGAAGGCAATATGTTATGGGCCGGAAGGCAATATGTTATGTGATCGAAAGGTAGTATATGATATGTGATATATGTGCTATATGTGGTTAGTTATTTGTTATGCGTGTTGTGTATGTTTATATGGGCCGGAAGGCAATGTGTTATGGGCCAGAAGGCAATACGTTATATGGGCCGGAAGGCAATGTGTTATAGGCCGGAAGGCAATACGTTATGGGCCGGAAGGCGATTATCTCATGGGTCGGAAGGCATTGTGCAGTGGACCGGAAGGTCAGGGCCTGGAAAGGCGTATGTGCGTAAGGTGTATATTGGGGAACTCACTAAGCTTTGTGCTTACAGTTTTTTATGTTATGTTGTTTCAGGTTCTTTCAGTAACGCGGGATGGCACCGGCTCGATTGTACACACCAAAGAAAGAATTGTATTTAGGAGGATCCTGGTTTTCTATTAAGTGAAAATGGAACTATGTTTTGTAATTCAAATATGAATGAGATTTTAAACAAGTGTTTTAATATTAAATTGATTATTTAACTGAAAATTTTTCCTTGAGAATCACGGTGTTACAATTTGTTAAAAGTGAAACTGAAAACCACAAAAATCTAATTTCTGAAAATTCTGTGGAGTTTGCTCGATTGTCCCAACAAAAGTCCCCGAAATTAGTAGAGAAAGCTGTTGTGTATCAAAAGGTCAGGACCACTCCGAATCAAGTATACAAGGTGACTGGAGTAACCGAACATCAAACAGCTGAACTCACAGCTATTGTTAACGAAGACAATGTTGATGGCTGTGATGAGTACTTCTGTGAAGCTCCAATTGATAATGCAAACGAAACCATTGGATTGTCTGAAAGAACCTCCTGGATGAGCAAAGGAAGATACATCCCTGAACCATTGAACAAGCCGGATAATTTCAATGAGCCAAGTACGAGTGGTACGAAAGATATTCCTCAGGAGGATGATCGTTCGGCAAAAGAAGATATTCCTTCCACTCCCTCAGCTCAAAGTAGAACTTCCTCAAATATTCCTTCTACTCCCTTAGTGCAAACTGGATCTTCTTCAGATATTCCCTCTGATCCCTCGGCTCAAAGTAAAACTCCTGATGTTCAAAAGGAACCAGCCAAGGAGACAACGAAAACAAAAGCGAACGTTCATCATCAACCTAAGCAGATGAGGAATAAGAAGATAGAAAGGAACCAAAGATATAGGAAAAACCTTTCTGAAAGGAAACAATTCTGGCACTCCCAGAATGCATACTACTCACACCAAGACAAGAATCTGAAGTATGAAAACAATCCTGTAAGAAAGCCTGAATGTTCCAACAACCGAAAGCCAAGGTTCGGTTCACAAGAAAATACCAACCGAAGGCAAAGGTTCAGTTCTGAAAATGACTTCAACCGAAACCAAAGGTTCGGTTCCAAGAACAACTCCAACCGAACGCAGAAGTTCGATTCTGAAGTCAAAAGAGAACAAGACTCTAAGGTCAGTCCCTCCAATGATCAAAAGCAAAAGGGTCACCTAGAGTCACCAGCCAGGAAGTCCTCTCAATCCAAATCCTCTCCTAATTCTTCTCGTTCTTCTAATTCCTCTACTTCCACCGATTCATCTCCATCTTGCTCTAAAGCTAATTCCGCTTGTTCTCAAAAATCTCATTCATCAGCTGAACAAAAGGGAAAGCAGAAGGTCAATGAATCCAAACCAAAGTCCAAAACGAACTCACCCAATCCTAACAAAATAAAAGTCTTTACCATTAAAAAGAAAGATGAAACAACTCTAATAAAACGAACATATCTAGTTGACATCTCTCTTACTATTCCTGTTCCCATGAAAAGCTCACATGGACCCAAGAAACTTTGGGTTCCTAAATCTGCTTAATTTTTGCAGGTTATAAGTGACGAGCAGTTTGACAAAGAATGGTACATCGATAGTGGCTGCTCGCGTCACATGACAGGGAGGAAAGAGGAGCTCAGGGAATACAGATCTCTTGCAAATGGTGGCAACGTCAAGTTTGGAAATAACTCTTTCGGCACCATAAAGGGATATGGAATGATAACAAATGGAGACTTCACTATAAGGAAGGTGGCTTATGTGGAAGGACTCCAACACAACCTCATTAGTGTATCTTAGCTTGTTGGAGGTACAGGTCTCAAAGTCTCATTCGATGATGAAGGTTCTGAAATCATAGAGAAAAAGACAAAGAAAGTGATTCTCAAGTCAGAGCGAAAGGGTGAAATGTTTCCTCTAAACATGAAACCCATCAAAGGAAACCCAACCATATACCTGTTATCAAAAGCTCAATCCGACGAAAGCTGGTTGTGGCACCGAAGACTCTCTCATCTCAATTTTAAAGATATCAACCGTCTTGTCACTGGAGGTCATGTTAGGGGTCTTCCATTGCTCAAGTTCGACAGAGAGCATTTGTGTGCTGCATGCGAAATGGGGAAGCAGAATCGTCAAAGTCACCCATCTGTAATCAACACAAAAGTTGTTGAACCACTTGAATTGCTTCATATCGATTTGTGTGGTCCTTCATCTTTCAAAAGCATCGGTGGTAGCAAGTATATTCTTGTTATTGTTGATGACTTTTCACGATTTACATGGGTGTTCTTTCTAAAGCTCAAATCTGAAGCGACTCAAAAACTGAAAGTGTTTATCAAGCAAATTGAAGTCCAGCTCAAGAAGGTCGTTCGCAACATTAGGAGCGACAATGGTCTTGAATTCAAGAACAGGGAGTTTGAAGAGTTTCTTGCAGAAAAGGGAATTAGTCACAATTTCTCAGCTCCCTACACACCACAACAGAACGGAATAGTCGAAAGGCGAAACCGGTCTTTGTGTGAAGCTGCCCGAACTATGCTAAGTTTTGCCTCCTTACCTCTGTATTTTTGGGTTGACGCTATTTCTGCTGCTTGTTTTACACAGAACAGGTCCTATCTCAACAAGCGATTCACGCTCACACCATATGAGATATTCAACAATAGAAAGCCCAATGTGAAATTTTTCCATGTGTTTGGCTCAAGGTGTTTCATCTTTAACTCTAAAGAACACCGCAGCAAGTTTGATGTCAAAGCCGACGAGGGAATTTTTCTGGGTTACTCACTCACATCCAAGGCGTACAGGGTCCTAAACAAGCGTTCGAGAAGGATTGAAGAGACATACTATGTGACCTTTGACGATAGCTATATCAAGAAGCTACAGGCCAAAGAAGACACCACTGGGGAAATCTTTCCTCAAACTGGCCAAGTCGCAGTCTCAATCGCCAATTTATAAAAGAAATTTCTGGAACTCTTTGACGAACCGGAAAAAGCTTCTCTCTCAGAAACAAGTGCAGCTAACAACAAAGTTGATCATATGAAGCAGATTTTCGAAGATGCTGCAAGAAGAATGCATGAAGGAGAATCGCCCACTGATGAATCTCCATCCAACAATGCTTCAGTCGAGGGGGAGCCACGCTCTCATGTTGAGGGGGAGCCAAGCTCACAAGTCCAGGGGGAGCCAAGCTCTACAACTTCAACTGAAGGTACTTCACCAACTGAAGGTGCTTCTCTAACCGAAGATACCCCTCCAAACGCAGGTGCTTCAATGCCTGAAAGTCCAGCACCACAAGAAACCCCTGAACCTCATGTTTCTCAAGACTCATCAATTGAGGGGGAGCATGATGATATGACGCTTGATTACGATAGCCAATCTGAGCCAGAAGAAATGATCAACGGTGAACTAGACCCAACCTTTGATCCGAATTACCCTCCTCTTACCAAATGGACCAGATATCATCCAATCTCTCAAGTAGTTGGTGATGTATCTGAAAAGGTTCTGACCCGATCTCAACTGAAGGCAAAACAGACATCCTTATTTTCAAAGGTTGAGTTTTGTATGTTTAATTCATTCGTCTCAAAAGTTGAACCGAAGATAGTGAACACTGCCCTCGATCACTTTGATTGGGTCCAAGCAATGCAAGACGAACTGAACGAATTTGAAAGGAACAAAGTTTGGCGCCTAATTCCAACCCCTCCAGATGCTTCGGTTGTTGGTCTCAAATGGGTTTTTAGGAACAAAATGGACAAGGAAGGTAATGTCATAAGGAACAAGGCTCGTCTGGTTGTTAAGGGATACTGTCAGGAGGATGGGATAGACTATGAAGAGACTTTCGCTCCAGTAGCTAGGCTAGAATCTGTTAGAATATTCCTGGCCTATGCTGCTCACAAAAACTTTGAGGTTTTCCAAATGGATGTCAAGTGTGCATTTCTCCATGGAGAACTTGAAGAAACTGTGTATGTAGAGCAACCTCCAGGGTTCATGAACGAAAAGTATCCAAATCATTGCTATATTTTGGATAAAGCTGTGTACGGCCTCAAACAAGCTCTGAGAGCCTGGTATGAAACGCTTACAAAATTTTTAAAAATGTCTAAATTTAAACAAGGTTCGGTTGACCCAACCTTCTTTCGCAAAAAGGAAGGTAACCACCTTATGATAGTTCAAATTTATGTCGATGACATCATCTTTGGCTCCACGAATCCCAGCTTAACAGCTGAATTCAGAAAGTTGATGGAGACTAAGTTTGAAATGAGCTCAATGGGTCCTATTAACTTTTTCCTTGGTTTAAACATAAGACAGGGACCCGAAGGCATTTTTATTAATTAGGAAGCTTACACAAAGACTCTCCTAGTGAAGTTTGGCATGATGGGAGACTCAAAAGTAAAAGTCCCAATGGCATTCGGCACCAAGCTTACCCCATCTCTAGACAAACCGGCTATCGATATCACGCTCTATCGTCAAATGATAGGCTCACTGATGTATCTAACTGCTAGCAGGCCTGATATCATGTTTTCTGTGTGTTATTGTGATCGATTTCAGGCAAACCCACGTGAACCTCATATGCTTGCAGTGAAGAACATCTTACGCTATCTCAAGCGAACTACCTCCTTAGGTCTATGGTATCCATCCAACTCAGGCTTCTTCGTTCAAGCCTATTCTGATGCTGACCTTGGAGGATGTGGACTCGACCGTAAATGCACAACTGGTGGCTGTCAATTCCTTGACGGGAAGTTGGTCAGCTGGCAATCCAAGAAACAAACGTGTGTGTCGCTGTCTACTGCTGAAGCGGAATACATTGCCGCAGCATCCTGCACATCACAAGTGATTTGGATCCAAAGTCAACTTCGAGACTATGGACTCAATGTGAAGAAGATCCCACTATATTGTGACTCTGAAAGTGCAATTAGGATCTGTCATAACCCAGTGCAACACTCTAAAACCAAACACATAGCACTGAGGTATCACTTCATCAAAGATCATGTGGAAGATGGAAATGTCGAAGTTCACTTCGTAAGAACCACTGATCAACTAGCTGACGTCTTTACCAAAGCTCTTCCAGAAACATCATTCAATAAAATATTGCAAGGGCTAGGTATGATGGAATCAGAGTCAGTACCTCACACTACCTCTCAACCTCAAACGTAAGAAGCGAAACCAACCGAACGTTCGGGTTCGGTTCAATCATCTGACTCGCTCATTACTTCAAAGGTAGTTTTTCTGTTTTGTATATTTCTTGTACAATTTTTTGGAACTGAAACCAACTGAAGGTTCGGGTTCGGTTTTTCAAAATTTTCCTAAACCGAAACCAACCGAAGGTTCGGGTTCGGTTTTCCAAAATTTTGTGGAACCAAAACCAACTGAAGGTTCGGGTTCGGTTTTTCAAAATTTTCCTAAACCGAAACCAACCGAAGGTTCGGGTTCGGTCTTTCAAAATTTTCTAGAACCGAAACCAACCGAACGCTCGGGGGATATATTTGCTGAATTACTTAAGTGTCCCTAGAAGCATGTTGCTGTATGTGTCCCAAGCCTCATAAGATTTTGAATAATAGCCTTCATGACCTGGTATACACAAACCTTGTCTTCCCAATAAGGCTAACACATTTATTCACATCGTGTGCTACCTCACTCTTTTCTCACTTGAGTTAAGAGTTTCCTGCTTGGTCCTTATTTACGCAGCAGAGGTACTATATCTTCTTACACCATCTCCATAACTCTTCTCCACTACATTCGTTTCATCATCGTAACCCTTGAGACTCTCAGAAACTACCACTGAGGTTTATGGTTACACAACATCTGTGTTTATGATCTTAGTTTCGTACCACTACGAGCTGAGTGAAACCCAAAATACAACACCAACGAATTGACGGTGACCAATTAATTTGCTCAAGTTTTCACCAATGCATTGACGGATGTACCTTTATAATATCTCAATTTTTTCTTTTGCATGATTCCCATGAAATTGTTACACACCATAACGTTTCTTCCCAAGGGATCCAGTTTTAAATTTTTATCTGAGATTTTATATTAATCCAAGCCAATACAAAATCAATTCCTACCTACTTGTTCAACAGGCTACACCGGTCTCACAAGTACTTTGTTCATTTTCTTTCTTATATCAAGAATAGAATTGATGAATCAAAGCGCAACCACCCTTAAATAGCCTAATTAAAAGAAGCCTTTCAACACTTATTAATAAGTGTTTGATCGTAATTCAATGGGATTCCACACTAACACTTTGAGGTCTCTCTTGACCTTGAAGGAAGAGATTCGTGCCCGGGATCATCAGTTTCGTGTCATTATTGACATCACAGAATATCCTTAAAAGAGTTGCTTTATTTCTTTTTCGTTTACACTCTTTGCACGAAAATCCTAGATTTTCCAAAATTCCGTTACTAATTATTTACAGGCTGGATTATTACTGGATGGTTAATAATGAAGTTGTGGTCAAAAACTATCCACGTAGGTCATTAATTCAAAACTACCGTTTAAAAGGGATAAGACGAAAAGTTGCTGACTCGGCGGGAGTTAAAGGGATAAAAATTCAAACGACGGTAAAAAGAAGGCGCGCGTGAATTTGAAACGGCCGCGTTTTTCCTGACACTTATGGACGCGTGTGCGATATCGAAGCGTCATTTCTCTGGCATTAAAGGCGCGTGTGGAAATGGAAACGGTTTCTCTCTCTGCACCGGCGCTTATTGGGCGGCGTAATCCTAGGATACTAACACTCTCTCTCCTACGTGATCATCGCACGCCCCAACTGTCACCAATTTGTCACTCAAAACCCTGTTTCGTATTTCCATAAGAGATTTGAAACGATTTTTCTCTCTCCTATCACCCACTATAAAAAGCCGTCTACACCACAATTTACCTTTTTTACTGCCTCCAAAATTTCCAAAGCACAAATACTCCCAAACACTCTCCCGTTCATCTTCTTCTCCAAACCTGCAACAATGGCTGAAACTTCTTCTGTTCATGCAACTTCACAGATTCTTCCCATCCGACCTCAACAATGTCTCATCATTGATCTTAACCCGCTGGCGTATGATTCCTACATGTCGCCGGTCATTGAATGCCTGAAGTATTCACAGCTTGCACCTGCACTATCCAGAATTGAAACTGTGCCAATGGTGGCCCTATCGCAGGTCTACGCGATGGCTTACTACGACAAGGCCGTTGACAAGGTATTTTTCGAGCTTGCAGAACACAAGACCTCTGTTTCACGCCAAAGGTTCTGCACTATACTGGAGTTTGCCGTTGACCCTTCAAGAGTTCATCCGGATACGATTCCGATCAGCCATTTGTATAACATGTTTTACAACATGGGATACACAGAGGTTCTTACCTCTGTCGCCAAGTTTAAAAAGTCTTGCCTGCCGCCCCAGTGGAATGGTCTTTTTACAGTCCTTTTCAAGGGCCTGTCGGAGAGGAGCTCAGGATCTGACGGTGCAAGTCGTCTTTTCCTGTCGATAATGTATGGGGCCTACAACGGGATAAACTTGGACTATGGGTTTGTCCTATGGCAACAGCTGATTCAGAGCCTCTCTTCCTCATCCCGACACTCTGAGGTGTCGTTGGCCCGGTTCTGGATCTTGATAACAAGATGGGCCATGGACAAGTTTGATGTTCCAACTGCTGATGGTGCATCGATGTCTTCTATTGGTACGTTCCATACCAAGAAGATCATCGTCTCAGATGCATCAAAATTTTCCTTCATTGGCTCCATCCCGGAGACAATGTATGGTAATGTGCCCTCCGACAGCAGACTGATCCGGACGATCAAGGAGTTTAGGCCATCTGGTCCGAGGGAACTGACACCGGACATGCTGAGATCAATTCATGATGCCGACAAACCGGTGGGCAGGGGCAAAAAGGCAGAGAAGGGGAAGCAAGTGTCCAAAGCTCCAAAGGGACCTTCTCCCAAAAAGAGGAAACAACCGAAGGCTGCTTCATCCCCACAGCCGAAGAGAAGGAAGACCCAACAGAAGCGAAAGCTACTTATTCCCTCCTCTTCAAGCGAATCTGAGGGTGGAAGTTCGGACTCTGAAGGATCTCACGGAGACGAATCTCCACAACGAGGCAACACACCACCTCGGTCCCCAACCCCAGAGATGGAACCTCATCAATCTCCAGTTCCTTCACCTCCACCGACTATTCCTATTTCCATTCCCACCATAAACCCCACTATTCCTCCAACCTCTTTCCCTATACCTCCACCCATCTTTACCACATCAACCGAAACACCACCAGTTACCGAAACCCCTCCAGTAACCGAACCACCACAAACCAAACCCACAACACCCCCAGCTTCACCACCCCCTCCATCTCCAGAAGACGCCTCCGATGGCGACAACCAATACCTTGGTGGGGATCACATGAACTTCGATTCGGTCTACTATAGTCCGTTTCAAGTTCAAAGTGACGAGGAGGATGATGCTCCAGTGACAAAGAAGCATCTCCGAGAGCTAAACAAGAAGGTTGATCTACTTCTCGCCTCCTCCACCAACCAGCAGTCATTTCTTTCTGAAGCTGCCCTTCAGAAGATTGTTGACGCCTTTTCAAGGGCTCAACATGATTCGATGGCTTCAGCAACTGCTGCAATCGATGCCTCCACCCGAGCCTGTGAGGCCGCGACCGAAAAAGTCGATAAACTATTCACCGACGCTTCCGTCCTGCTAAAGTCCTTGCTGGAAAGCGCCGACGCCACCAAGACAACTCTGGAACCGATTGTTCAACAATTGACCAAGTTTGTCTCGACGGAGCTGTCTTCGTTCGCTACACTCCGACAACATATCAGCGACGACAACTCGGCACTTCGTGCCTCCATCGATGCCCGCCTGGCAAAGCTACAAGAGGATCTTGCAGCCGAGAATTCTCTGATGGACGTCTTGGCGAGTAAAACAACCGCCCTCAAGGTCAAGAGCACGCAACTTTCCAACTCCCAACAACAATTGGCAGTTCTTCGATCCGAAAGGGAGGTAATAAAGACGTGTGTTTCGGATGTCCACGCAGCGTTATCAAACATCCTGGAAGCACACGACCCCATCCTAAACCATTCGGTGAGGCGTACCCTCGCTGAAAAGCTCTCTCCAGCCATGGACCTTTTAAGCAAGATTGAAGGCCTACCGAGTTTCGTGTCCATTCCGACACAAGGGGGAGATGAGAAGAAGGGATCGACACCACCTCCTTCCTCCAAAGCTACTCACGCAACCGAACCACCCTCTGCTGATCATGCTTCGGGTTCAGGTGTGAGGAACAAGGGTAAAAACATAGCTGAGGAAGATGAAGATGAAGATGAAGACAAGGAGACCATTGCCGACATGTTAAAAAGAAAGAATAGTCGCAATGCTGAGGCGATGCCAGTCGTGTGGCGCGTGAGGCTGAAGAAGCCGAACGCAAGCAAAAAGAAGCCCACGATCTCCTTGAGAGCCGAAAGCTGCTCTTCCCTGCCTGGACCAGGGAACGTATGATAAAAGAGGCCATAGAAACTCCAAGCATATTATGGCTCGAGCCGGTTATATCATTCGACTGCAACAACACTGTCGATTCGCAATTTGATATGCCGCTGACTCGAAAGGCGTTCATCTTCCACGCCTTCTCTAACATTTTCGAAGTCCCGCATCCGAACGATGAGCTTGACAGGGAGCTCATTGACTTCTACCTGGAGGCTTCTCGTCCTCAATATCTTACCTGGAGCGCCCAGAAGATTGTAAACGTTCGGGTGCTGAAGCCTTATGCCGTGGGGAGATTCACAAATGTTAAGTTCAAGCTCATCCGAGGATCTGCAAGAACTGCCCACATCATCTCCCTGGCGGATCTGCCCAATCTAAATCCTCATGACTAGATTGTCTTATACAATATCCTTTTGACTGATGAAACTGAATATGGTCCCATCATAGACCATGTCAAAAGGATGTTGGCCTGCTATATCATGGAGGTTGTCCTAATGGATCAGGAGATCGCCACAGTTTTCAAAAGGAAACCAAAGATAACACATGTGGGATCGGCCAGTGATCTAAACCAAATGCAAATGGGTAAAATTGATCCGAGGCGAAACTCAGTAATGTTCACTAGAGCCGAAGGACAGGAATGTCTCTTCGCTTTAGCTGACAAACACCTTTACACCACAGCTTGCTTGGAGCACATCTTATCAATTATCAAGTGGTGTAAAGACAATTCGGCTGATGACATCAAGTACTTCAATGATATGATCAATTGGTACATCCGGTTTAGACAGACCATCCTCTCCATAATCAAGTGTCTGTTTAGCACCGTGAAGAAGAAGGTACCAGCTTCAGCTGCCGGCCCAAGTAAAAAGTGAAGGTCTCGCTCCAAATTGACGCAAAGGGGGAGATTGTTGGGCTGAAGTTTTATTTTGATGTTGTGTCTTTTGGGCTCGTTAGTTTAGCCATGTATACTCCGGTTTGGGCCTGTCCAACCGAGAGCCTTTTATGTATTGTATATAAGTTAATGCTTGCATGCATATTAGGTCAACAACGAGATAGAGGTTTACGATATAGATTTTACGTTTAGCGATTCATCTAGAGAAAAGCAGGTTTCTTTAATCGTTCTTGTAACCTCTCAATCCTCTACAGTTGATGTTCTTAATCGAGCTCTTCTGAGGATTTTGTTTAAATCATTCGACACGTTTGATTCAATCTTGTCTTGTTCTAATTATTGTGTTCTTACTGTTTTATATTCATATACTTGTTCAAGATCTAATCGATCTTCATAGATTAATAGTTATTTTAATCCCATCATAGCCTTAGAAATCTAAACGAAATTCGTAGAATACGTTAAACAGAGAGCATCCATAAAAAGAATGCCCAAATCTGACTTTGTAAGAAGAAGTTATGATTTTTCGAAGTTTTGGCTTAGTAGTGTACAGCCCGAAGTTCAAATATTAGATCGAACGGTTTTTAGACGACATAACCTAAAAGAGAATCGAAGATCTTATTATTTGTAGCGTAATAATAAAAAGACAGACGAAAATGGACGTCGGATGAAGAAGTTACGAATTTTTAACGACCAATCCTGTCGCAGCCTATTAATAATATAACTTTTAAATTAAAGTCAAAATTAGCCGACGGAGTCTAAATAAAAGTTGTAGAGTACGTTCCTGCCTATGCGTGGATATAAATAATGCCAAAAATGGAGCTTATATGAGAAAGATACGAATTTTTGAAGTTCACACTCGATTTTGCGAGACATGATACGAAGTCGCTGACGTGGCGCTTTCCTAGCCATCCGATGATGATCGCAGAAGTCGGCTCGGATCATGACACGTAGCCCCCTCGCTACGCCCAACATCCGATCTTGTACGCGCCGTGTTCGCATAGCCTTGCTCGGTCCAGGAGAAGCCACGTCGCACCACCGAGCCTTCGCCACCTAGCCTTCTTATCCGAAGTTACGCCCCGCATAACCTGCTGAATGCCCAATGTTCCGTAGCTATTATCCCCTATAAATACATGCGAGGGTTATCGGATTTTCCACACCAGTTCACTTCTCTCTCTAAAATACTTTCCCTCTCTAGGGTTTTTAACCCTCCATAAAGTCTAGGTGAACCCCTAGCACCCAAGGGAATCCCCGAGGCTCCCGGAGTCCCGAGAAAAAGGGTCTTTCGGTTTCAAAACACTGCTCCAAGCAAAGCCCAGTTTTCTTTAAAACTAGCTGTAAGTGAGCTACGCATACGCAACTTTTAATATAGCTTTTAAATAAGTATAGGATTGTTATTATGACCTTAGAATAATTATTTAGGCTATTATTATGGGTTATATAATGCCGTTATAGTGTCTTTTTAACCACTTGCGGTACGGGGGTTCTAGTTTGGAGGGCCGCTTGGGTTGCTGGATTCATAAGTGCTTTTATAACGAAATGATCCTGCCATCCGGTGTTTCATGTCTGGCCTCGTCTGTATATAGTGGGTGAAAAGTATCGTGTCGCGCTTTTATAATAGTAATAGTAGCCAGACTATTAATTAGTCGCGGTTACCGTCAAACTAAACCCTAGTGGTTTTTATAATAGGTTTTGTCAAGGAAAATTGTTTTGAGAGTATCGAAGCACTGTCCGAGTGCTGAGTCACCACCTTTCAAGTGAGTGCACAGTTACTTTTAGCTTACACATAGATATGAAGTAGTTATATAAACTACGTGCTGTGTGTGCATATTATCTGTATACTTGTTATCTATGCTGGATGAACAATTTTATACATGTTTTAAATGATTTAAACTGTATACGTATTTTATATCTACAAAATGTGTTGGGTAAAACATGGGTAGATGTAATAGTTGTTGTGTGACAAAATAAAATGATGAGAGACCTCGTTATAGATGTTATTGATGATCTAGTCATCTAGCGGAGTATAGATGACGACCTCGGACTATTCTAGACAGTCCAGTGGAACACTAGCAGACTCGCAACCTGTAGATGTTTATTTGAACTGTGTGTTTATTTGAACTGTGTGCTCACCAGGTGTACTCCATCCCCTACATGGTTGCCTTAAGGACATTTATTGCTGAGGAATCCCCTTAGCAGTAGTGTCCATCCCGATGAAAGTGCTTACACCAGGTCCCTTGTGTTAGATGTTTTAGGGACGTAAAGTGAGGATAACGAGAACGGGTAATCGGGTTTGTTTGGTTTGATAAAGTTAATAAACTTATTTATTGTGGGTTGAAAACCCTATGTGCTCACCAGGCTCCTAAGCCTGATCCACTCAGTTTCTTGTATTATAGGTAGTGGTGCATAAGCATAGATGTGATGTCTTGGGATGAGAGATTAAGGGATTTTAGGCCTGTAAATACGGAATAATGTAGTAAGGCCTATGTTGTATTGTTTATGCTTATGATCTGTATCGAACATGACATCCCGAGTCTTTTTAATGAAACACATTTCTATGGAAATGCTTTTGATAAATCTTTATCATATTTTGTTTTTAGACAAATTCCGCAACACTGTTATTTACAATGTTACTCTTATTTTTAAATAAAGCATAAACAAAATCGGTCTTTTCTGGCTGTGAAAATGGGGATGTCACAGGCTAGATGGCATCATAAGGAGAAGAAGAAGTCATGGAGGGACAGTGGCAATGCTGAGGTCGCTGGCAGCCATGGGTGGTCGGAAAGTGAGCGAAACCGATGGTGGCGGCTGAAGGATCATACTTGGCGGCTGTTGCATCCCTTCATTAGGGTTAGGGTTTAGATAGCATATATACCCAATGCCTTACAATATTATAGCCATAATGGTAGAAATGGTCCCTCCATAGAAATATCCTTTCATATCAAGTCTATAATTTACCCTTTTAACCCCTGATCTTATAATTCTTTTCATAATTAATCCAACAGTTACTAAACAGCCCCTCCTCTACAATTTATTTTTCAAATGTGGTCCATATGTTACCATTAAACCCTTAGCTTCCAAAATCTCTTCAAATTAAGTCCCCATAATTCATCAAGTAATCCCTACCTTCACAAATATTTATAAAATCAATCTGAAACTTATACTTTTAACCCCAACTTTTAAATTATGACAATTAGCTCCTCATGACCAACACCCTACTACATAATTATTGATTTTAGGCGTGCTATACATTCATTAATTAGTTAATTTATTTATGAAATAAACGGGGCGTTACAGCTCTCCCCTACTTAAATTAGATTTCGTCCTTGAATTCATTCTTTTCCATTCTTTACATGCCAAACCACTAAAGTGACATGATCACCATCGTGGCCACACCCTAATCTTCCCAGGGTAGTTGTGGCCAATCTTCGTAAAGCCCTAAAATCAGCAGGTGAACGAATTCCTCGCAACAAGATCACATCCGCTCCATCTGAAATCTGTTGTCTAGTGATGGCTGAATTCCTAACAGACCCTTCATACTAAATCATTATCGTTGAATCCATTCTGTTTATCCCTTAACTGGCTACTCAACTTCTAATAGCTTGAGTTTCCCACTATAAAATAGGATCAAATTCCTAATTATCCATGGAGATAAATTATACTTAGCCAAGGCTTAGCTAATCCCGCTGTGAGTGACTTATCAATTCCCAATCAACTAGCTATTCCATCCGTATTTTCAACCCAGAACACAAATACTAATACTGCCCAAACGCTGACACTACCCTCTTCATGTTACCAATCCTTTCCTAGAAACGGTAGTGCCTTGAACTCCAAAGTTCATCCCTAGACAATTGTCGACCATACTTGAACCATGATAGAACCACTAAACGTTGCCTTCAGTGAAGAACTATCGCTCTAACCCTGACCGAGTATCCTCTAAATAATACTCCTACACAGATCCCAACAAAGATCTGGGATGATAACGGTACACATGGAACCCACTCTACAAGATGTGTCCCTCTGTGGGTTCATCAAGGACTTTTCGGCATGTAGGATGGCATATATGATCCTTGATAACCCAAACACTAGCAGAAAACCAACCCGAGATCTAAATTATCCAAACTCACTCACAATTCCAAAGAGATACATATTCCCAATATCCACCTAATAGTAGAAGAAGATGAGATACCCGCAACTTCTGGAGGAATCCTGATCACCTTCTACTGACATAACCGACCCCGCTACACTTGTAGCATCCTAAACCCTTGGAATGTCAAACTCCCCTGTGTACTTTCTTGTACGTGCTACACTGACTCCGGCCCTGTTGGCCTTTTACCCGATGATCAGATGTCATGGGTCTCTTCCCGGGACCATCTACTATACACGCATGGCACAAACCTCTCTTCTCAAAGTGCTCTAAATCGTTCTTGCATATGCAACTTCTTGGAAATCATATCCTTCAGGGTCTGACGCCCTGCCACGCTCACTAGCTCGCCTGCCAATGGCTAAGCTGCAATAACTGGAACATCCTCTATCCCCCAAACTGGGTCATAAACTTCTCCCCGAAGCTTCTAAGATTCCCCAAGACTCTCACCGATTCGAGTATGGATCCTGTCCTTTCAGTATTATGGGCCTAATACTACCTTAGACACCTATCCATACTTTACTCAACAATCCTCCCGAATCCTCCAAGTTAATTCCTCAAACTGATGCACCGAAGTCTCATTGAACCTCACTACTAACCCACCGAAACATATCCTAGGCTTTCCTAGGTTCCTGAACTCAAGTGCTGAAAGATTCCCAGTAATATCAACTAGCTACTTTGTGAATATTGCCACATGCAACAGAGATCAGATAATCCTTCGAGTAAAAGAGTCATCCCTAGAACGGTTAGACTCAAATGAAAGTTGTGCGATAGGGTCAAATCTATCACTCTGAGATTATCCAGCCTATGCCACATGTGAATTAGCATATTCACTTAATAGCCAGCTCATATTACTAAGAGTCCCACAAAGCACAAAGAAAGCACCATACATACAATGGAAAATATAACCATCATATTCAAATCAAATCTTTCTATCCTCTAATCAGGAATTTGTACATGCAATTCAAAGGCTCATACAATCAGGCATAACCTAAACATGCTATCCTATTACTCACTGATCAGTACTCGCATGCAAGTCTACAAGCACATACAATAGGCATATAAGGCATCCTCCTAGATCCTCAACCCTAATCTAGCATGCAATTCTCATAATCATATCATAACATAACATATCATAACATGTATGGGTATCTTAGGGAAAACTTACTTGAGCTCGGCTGATTGCACGCATCACACACCTTGTTATTTTCAAAGTTCTTTTCTCTTTTCAAAATTCATTTTAGAAAATGATTTTCCTTTTTGAAAATTTCCATACCAAGTCCTTAGTTTGAGTCCAGTCACACCAGAGAGTATGTCCGCATCCCTCAAACCAAGGCTCTAATACCAACTTGTAACATCCCAAAAATACAGGCCAAAAAATTCATTTTAATTAAGTTATTACATAAAACCATCAGTATAAAAACATTCATAATAATATCTCATGTCAAAACCAAAGTGTCAATAATCAAAACATAGTATCAGAAAACCATATCAGAGTGTAATCCCAAAGATCTCGTGAGCGGAAAACATGGTGTGATGCGCTACGATCAAGCCGACTCCTTTCCTTTGAAAATGAAGTACCTGAAACCAAAAGTAAAAACCGTAAGCACAAAGCTTAGTGATTTCCCCCATCATACCACATACCATACAACACACATACTGCCAAGTATATCCGAGTGTTGGCCTACCCCTTCGGAATCTTTCAACCGGTATCTGGGGACTGTTTCACCCCTATAACTACCACATAATAACATAGCATAACATACATAAATATACTGTCAAGCATATCTGGGTACCCGACTTACCCCTTCAGTATCTTTCAATCGGTACTTGGGAGCTAACTTCCCCTTCAGTATCTTTCAACTGGTAACTGGGAACTATTTCACGCCCTACCACTACCACATATTAACATAACATAACATACTGCTAGGCATCCATGGGTTCTGACGACCCCCTCAGCATCTTTCAACTGGTATCTGGGGACTATTTCACCCATACTATTATTAACACATATAACAAAGCATCCTAGCACATAGAGCATATCAGATTGTTGCAAACTAGACAATTATCACAAAGACAATCATCTAATACATAGTCACCTACTAGTGGGCCGACATTGGTGCCTTAGACCCACCTCTACTGGAAGATAACTCACCTCACACTGCTGAAGTCCCGCAGACACAAGCCCAACTGCTGGATGACAGGTTCCCGAACTGTCAACATCAAAATAATACCCAATTAATAATTGGGTTCCAATACATAACCATCAGTCCTTGCCTGGGGTAAAAGACTGCTTTACTCTAATCTTAGCTTGATCCAAGCCCAATGCCCAATCCAATGGCCCAATAGTCAACTATGAGTCAAAGCCCAACATATGGCCCAAATATCCAGATTGGGCCCAAACCTTCATATGGGTCTTACCCTAAAGCCCAACAACATATTCTAGTCCATATGATTATTCTTGGATGGCCCATTAATAGTCCAATTACCAAAGCCCACTAGAAAGGCCCAACATAAAGCCCAAGTGAAATTAGAGTTTTCACATAAAATGACAATTAGGGTTACGTGTTTCTCACTTAACCCATTAAGGACTTACTCAATTAAGTCCATCACTCTACTAGATAAGTCATATGGTGATTGGGTGTAATTCACAATTCCATTCCAATGGCCTAAATGTGGGTCCCGATAAATCCAAGGTCCATATATCCTAATATTAGGGTTTTCTAAACCCTAATTAGGGTTTCCATCCTAATCATAGCCCAATAGGCCCAATAGCTAGGTCTTTTGATCAATTTGGGTTCATTAGGCCTATTTGGGTTTCACTAGTCGGGCACCACCCACTACCACCTCGGGTAGTGGTGGTCAACGACAGCTCGTGGTGGCGGCCACCTCCTCATGGTGGTGGTTAGGGTTTCTAGTCCATTTTGTCCATGCATCCACTATCAACTATACGCAAGCAAAAGCACATCGCCACCCAACACGGCGGTTGGTGGCGGTAGGAGGCAGCAGCTACCACCCTATGGTGGTTGTTTTGAGTTTTCTTTTCAATATTCTAGCCACTATTACAATTTTACAATGAAATAATCCCCAAAATACACATACACACATACACTTAAAATAATCACACACACAACCACCCATGTGATGGCCGGAGGTGGCAACCATCATGGTTGGCGGCCATGATGGGTATCTTTTTTGTTTTTTGGCCATCAACACCATTTATAATTACACAAACACAATTCCGATTGCACAAAGGGTCCAGCCACCCACCTGGTGGCTCATGGTGATGGCTGATTCACAATGGCAGTGGCGACAGGTCATCGCTGAAGCTGAAGCGGAGGAAGAGACGAAGTGGGTGGCGGCGGACGCACACCTTGACGAATAAACTAGCAGCGAGGCAGCAACGGATACAGGGAGGCGTGCAGAAGCCGTAGCGGCCACGATGGTATTTCCTGCGGGAGAAGGAAGCAATAAAAGAAGTAGGGTGGTGGTTTCTCAACTTTACTACAGCATGCCACCACGATGTTGAGGGTGGTGCGACAATTGGAAGCCCCACACTCTCTTCGACTGCCAACCTCTTTCTGACGTAGAGGGAAAAGGACGTCGTCAATCAACCAAGATGGTGGCGGTTGAATTCGGCGGTGACAGTAGCGGAACTAAACAACGGCTAGAGGGCAACATAAGGAGAAGAAGAAGTCACAGAGGGACGGTGGCAATGCTAAGGTCGCTGGCGGCCATGGATGGTCAGAAAGTGAGCGAAACTGATGTTGGCGACTGGAGGATCATACTCGGTGGCTGTTGTATCCCTTCATTAGGGTTAGGGTTAGGGTTTGGATAGCATATATACCCGATGCCTTACAATCTTATAGCTATAATGGTAGAAATGGTCCCTCCCGAGAAATATCCTTTTATATCAAGTCTATAATTTACCCTTTTAACCCTTTATCTTATAATTCTTTTCCTAATTAATCCAACAGTTACTAAACAACCCCTCCTTTACAATTTATTTTTCAAATGAGGTCCATATGTTACCATTCAGCTCTTAGCTTGCAAAATCTCTTCAAATTAAGTCCCCATAATTTACCAAGTAGTCCCTCCCTTCACAAATATTCACAAAATCAATCCGAAACTTACACTTTTAACCCCCAACTTTTAAATTATGATAGTCAGCTCCTCGTGACCAACACCCTGCTACATAATTATTGATTTTAGGGCTACTATACATTAATTCATTAATTTATTTATTTATTAAATAAACGGGGTGTTATAGTTGAACCCAAGTGGGAGAGAACCGACCCTTAAAGAGAAAGTGTGAATACCCTCTGTTGTGGTTCTATCTCATAGAGGCGTTAAACTGGACACTTGTAGCTACAACTCTTGTATTGACGAAATTGAATGCACTAATCATATTTTGGTGGAATGTCCTTATGCAATGACTTTCATAAAATCCATTTTTAGCTGGTGTGGCATTGACAAATTCAAGTTCCATAATGATAGGGAGATTACCTGTTTGCTTGCCAATTGGGGAAGATGTTCAAGATGAGCGAGTGTATAATCGCCATTTGCTACGATATGTTTTGGAGTCTATGGAAGGTGAGAAATAATCATATATTCTAGGAAAAATTCATTACCCCTACAAGACTGGTGGATGATATCAAAGATCTGTTGTATTTGTGGTTAAAATGTAGATGTAAAGGAGCATTATGTAACTAGGAAGAATGGCTTTATTTACCTTTTTGTTTCTGAAGTACTTTGTAATCCATTATAATCACTTGATTACTCCTTTTTCTCCCATGTAGTTTCTTACTTATTGGGTGAGTTTTAATATATATATATATATATATATATATATATATATATATTTCGTTTCCAAATTTTTTTTACTAAAAGTACGAAATATATGTTGAAAGTTTATTTGTAGGTTAAATATTTATTATCTGGAATATGTGTTAAACATATATATGATGTTATATTTTATGTGAATCAGATATTGTTTATATGTGTTAAGATGTGTGTGTGTGTATGTGTGTATATATATATATATATATATATATATATATATATAATTACACAGAAGTATCATTATTAGGAAGATTAATATTACATTAAATACATAATACTATGTGTTAAATATATTCACTAAATTAGGATAACGTTGTCTAAACTAAGTTGGCATTGGAACTTGATTACATGGATTTTAGTTTAGTCTAGTTTCTAAATCAATGTGCACAAAGGATGTTTAGGTTGAATTAAGTTGGATAATATTAATCATATTGTATATTGTGAATACTATATTGATAATGAATAGTGAACCGTTCTAGTTACAAACTAAGGTTTGTCAAGGGCATTTAGTTTGAGTTATGTTGAAAGAGTGTTAGTTATATCATGTATTGTAAAGATATTACATAGGCGAGTAATCGGTGTTAATCTTGTCTAGTTATAGACTAAGACCCAAAAGATATGCTTAGTTAATTTAATTTGGATAGTGGGTAGTTTTTGTTAGGGGTAGGATCCTTGAATCGTATTCAGGATCCTCAAATATTTCTGATGCCTCAGGATCCTTAGACATGTTCCAAGATCCTGACTATTACCATTGGTATTTCTAACATTTGTAACAACTATATTTGCTTTATTTTTATCACATGTCCAAAACTAGTCAACACTCAACAAAAGACCCATCTTAACGGAGAGTCATCCCAACCAGGCAAAAGACTCGGAATACCAAGTCAAATAACGTTCATATGCTGATTCCGGAGGATCCCAGAATTATCAGAATTCTTGTTACTTAAAATTATAAATAACACATGAATCTAGAACACAACATAAATGATTAGCTCTAGCATTACTCATGTACTCGTATTATCATCATCTTCTTTGTAATTTCAAATTTAAATCAATAAAATACATCAAGGCAGGTGATTATTATCACTTCCTAATGTTTTATGCCAGAGATCCTAAAAAGGATAATGGGATTCCCTTTTAACTCATTTGTCTCACTCTGATTACCATTTGATACCTACATTACACTAACACCACAACATCTCATACAATTTGGTCGAATTACACTTGATTAATTTTTGACCAAAACAATTTGGCGTCCATTGTGGATTCGTGGTGTTCATAATTGTTTGGGAATCATGTCTACCCAATCGACCATATCCTCTTCCTTCATTCCTCCCATTTCCTTTAAAAACCTTCCTCCACCCACAGGGGAAGTTCCCAAGAAAGTTGTAACGCCCGTAGATCCGGACTAGTCAATTTAGAGATAATAGGGGTTGAAAATGACTTTTTGACAAAAGAATATTTAGAATAAATAATCTTAACCAAGTTGTAGAATATGTCACAAGGTTTCCGTACATATAAAGAACGTCGAAATCTGAGTTATAACGAAGAAGTTATGATCCGTCGAAGTTTCGCGACGGAACCGGCACGACACCGAGAAGCGTAAATAGTGAACTTACGATAGAGAGAGATTTAGCCTTAGCAATCTAAATAAAAGTCATAGAATACGTTAAACCGAGAGCGTCCATAAAAAGAACGCCCAAATCTGACTTCGTATGAGGAAGTTATGAATTTTCTAAAATTTGGCTTAGCAGTACACGACCAGATACTCAATTTTTAGTTCTAGCGGTTTTTGGCTTACGTAACCTAAATGAGAGTTGAATATATCATTAATAAGAACTCAACGGTAAAAAGATAGACGAAAATGGAGTCCGTATGAAGGAGTTACGAATTTTTCGCGGTCATTTAACAGTCTAAACGCCTCCTACTGTTAAATTTGAGATCGGTCGAGAATTAGTGGATGAAGTCTAAATGAAAGTTGTAGATCTTAATTTTACCTACGCGTTGAAAGAAAGAACGTCAAAAACGGAGCTCGTATGCAAAAGTTATGATTTTTCTAAGCTTGAAGGCTGATACACAATAGGGGGGTGACGTGGCACCATCAGAATTGGACACGTGGCACCACCAGAAGGCTGCCACATGCCCCAACTCGGTGAGTAGGCCCTCCTACTCGACGATTCCATCAGGAATTCACCCTATAAACAGAGGTGGCGGGTCTTGCCATTTCCTCACACCTTCAAACCCTTCTTTCTCGCTCTAGTTTCTCTCTCTAACCTCCCTTAAGCCCCCTAAAGTCTAGGTAAACCCCCTAGCACCCGAAGGAAGCCCAGAGGCTCCCGGAGTCCCGAGAAAAGAGCCTTTCAGCTTAGAAACGCTGCTCTAGCGAAGCCCAATTTTGCGAAAAACCCGCTGTAAGTGAGCTATGCCTACCCTATCTTTTGTATAGCTTATGTTTTAATATAGTAACGTTATTAGGAAATTATAATGAGTATTTGGGATATTATTATGAGTTATATAAGAGTTTTCTTAACACTTATATAATAGTAATAATATCTAGACTATTAATTAGTCGCGGTTAACGTTAGACTAAACTCTAGTGGTAATGATACTAGGTTTTGTCTGAGGGAAATTGTTTTAATAGTAACGAAGTGCTGTCCGAGTACCAAGTCACCACCTTCCCAAGTGAGTGCATAGTTACTTTCATCTTACACATAGATATGAAGTATTTTATATAAATTACGTGCTATGCGTGCATATTATCTGAGTACTTGCTGTCTATGCTAGATGAATGATTTTATACATGTTTTAAATGATTTAAACTATATATGCAATTTATATCTACGATAATGTTGGGGTAAAACATGGGTAGATGTAATAGATGGAATATGAGTTGGATGATGAGTTGAGAGGTGTTATAGACCGCGAGGTGAGGGTGAGAGGTGGACGATGTGAGAAGCCTTTCCCAAATGATGGCCCCGTCATTCAGCAGAGTATGGATGACAACCATGGACTATTCTAGATAGTCCAATGGAACACTAGCAGGCTCGCAACCTGTAGGTGTTGTGAACGATGTGTTCACCCGGTGTACTCTAAACCCTAGTGATAATGCAGAGTTGATGCCTAAACCCTGGTGATCATGCAGACTTGATGCCTAAACCCTGGTGATCATGCAGACTTGATGCCTAAACCCTAGTGAATATGCAGACTTGATACCTAAACCTTGGTGATCATGCAGACTTGATGCCTAAACCTTGGTGACTTTGCAGACTTAGTGCTCGTTGTGTAAACCGTGGCAACGATGGACTTCGTGTCGATTCCTTAGGACGATCCTTAGGAATGAGTGAACGAGAAATAGTTGATTCTTAGGGTAGATCCTTAAGAATAAAGAAGATAATGGGGTTGGGTAATTGGGTGGATTGCTTGATTGTTTAAACATAATAATTATATTATTGTGGGTTGAAAACCCTATGTACTCACCAGGTTTCCCAACGTGATCCACTTAGTTAATTTATATCACAGGTGTCGATATGAAGTGACATTAAACTGAGAGATTAAGGAGATATAGATCACTAGTGTAAATGAATGTAAGTTCTTTTTATGCTTATGTTTCTGTATTGATGATGACATCCCAAACGTTTTAAAATGAATAAAATACGTTTCTTCAAAAATGTTTTGATAACGTATTTATCGTGTTTTCTGAGAACAAATTCCGCAACATTTTTATGAAAAGAAGTACTCTGATTTTTAACAAAGTATAAACAAAATCGATCTTTTCTGGCCGTGGAAAATGGGGATGTCATAGTTGGTATCAGAGCATTAGTTTAAGCGAATTAGGAATATGGATTTATTTCTAGACTTAAACTTAGAATGCTAAGTGATGATTGTGAGGAGTGTGTCAAATAGATTTAGGTAATACACCTGAATAGACACAAGCACTAGCTTATTTTAGGAATGATGCCTAAATTGCTTTTACGTGCTAAATGATGCTATAGTTTGATCGGATCTATGGTCTGTTGCCGACCGGATCTGGAAACCTTATGTGTGTAGGATTCTAAACGTACGAATACAATATTAGAACTAGCATATAAACGTTTCAAAGTGATAAGGATGATTTAAACGTTAATCCTAAATAAAGATCTGGATCCACCTTATTCGGTGTATAGATCAAGATGGAAAGGACCCATAGCGGAAACATGAATGCAAATGGGAATCGAAACCAACCCCTAGTGATTGAGCAAATATCGGTTATGGTAGCCGTTGCTGAGCCAATAACAATGGCCAAAGTGCAAGCGATGATCCAGGCGATGTTGGATCGTCAAATGGAGGAAACCAGACGTTTGCTCCAGCAAAATCGAGAGGAAGAGACCATACAGATCGAACAGCCCGAGTTGAACGAAGGGCAGACTGAGGAGGGAAACTACAGTGGGACTATTGGTTAGGCCAACCCACCGATAGTTATGCAAAACCACCAGGATGGAGGAAATGACGGACGTGGATGCAGATACAAGGATTTCATGGCGTCCAAACCACCGAGTCTATCTGGAAGCGCGACGCCTATGGAAGTCATGAACTGGATCTCTGAGATGGAGATGATGTTTGAGAGTTGCGAGTGTAGCAACAGGCAGAAGACCGCTCTTGCGGTTCCTCTGTTGAAATCTGGAGTACTAAGTTGGTGGAAGCTACTAGCTGATTCGATGCCCAAAGGAGAAGCAAGCAAGATGTCATGGGAAGATTTTCTGGTGCAGTTAAGGATACAATACTGCTCTGAGCAGGATCTTCTGGAGATCAACAATGAGTTCCAGAATCTAAAGAAGGGAAGGATGAGTGTCATCGAGTATGCTGCAAGTTTTACTGAGAAAATGAAGCTTGTTCCTTACCTAGTCCCAACCGAACACTCCAAGGTTTTCAAGTTTGCCCATGGATTACCAGCAGACTTTGGTCCAATAGTTAAGCAAACAACCACTTTGAAAGCCGCGATCTGGGCAACCAGGAATGTTGAGACCCAGATTATGGAAAAAGGTCTGGAGAGAGCTGAAGTTGGCGAGAAAAGGAAGCATGAAGGTTCTTCAAAATCCAACAAAGAAGGGAAATTCTCAAAGACTGAAGAAGGAGGAGGTGGTGAAACCAAGTGGTGTGAGAAGTGTAAAAAGAAGCACTTCAGGAAATGTGGCGAGGAGGTGACTTGCTACAAATATGGAAAGACGGGGCATTACGCCAACAAGTGTGCATCCAACAAGAAGGTGTGTTATGGATGTAACAAAGAAGGGCATATTTCTAGGGACTGCCCAAGGAAAAATAAAGCAGCAAGACCAGAAATGCCACCAAGGCCAAAGGCATATCACATGATCCTTGACGAAACAGAAAACCATGCGAGGAATCAAGGATGAGGACTTCATATCTGAAGATCAAGTTATGCAGTAGCCATAGTATCGTATGATGTAGCCTAATAGAGGCATAGTCTAGGGTGAACTTGAACACCTATGTAATAGTTTCGAGAAATAATAAAGCCCTCATTTTGTTATCTGATGTGTTCAACTGTTATGCAATTTTTCCTATATGGTGACTTGGAAAACTGCGAGACAATACTTGGGATGAGTATGAGTAGGTGTGAAAGGTAGTAGATGCATATACTACCGGAAGCACATAACTCACGGTTGTATCAGGGAAAGTCACAAGGTTACCAAGAAGCCAATAATTGAGTCCGTTTTATTCAAGCATGTCGTTACCATCATTTCGGTAATGACTAAGAAGATTGTTGTTATTCTGACCCTAGTGGTCATATCAAATTGAGTCCGAAATACGATGAGTATGTTACGTGGTTCAGAGAACCAAGTTCGATGTAACATCTGACTTAAGCCATACGATCAAAGTAAAAGATAATCGAAGTGATCTGTAGAGGTATCGCGATGGTTGCTTGTAGCTAGAAATACTACATTTTAAGATGTGATTAGAACATGAAGGAAGGTATAGCCTGTTCTGGAATTTGACTCTAAAAGACCTGAGTCCAAGCATTACAACATACGATGATAGGTCATTAGAATATGACACATCGTTCCATTATAGTAATAAAAGAACTTATCTTAATCTTGTATCCAGTAAGGATCGAGCTTGTGACTTGAAGGTCATAATTTGGAGTCTAACCTAAGATAAAGAACAGGTGTAAGATCGAGTACTGCGTGCAGTCAATAAGTCTAAGAGATAGCTCTGAAGGAATATAGAAGTTATAATTATTACCTAGGATGAAGATATAACGTATGGAGTCATTATATGAGCCCTATTTCGTTGATGATTTCGGGACGTAATCATCCTAAGGGGGAGATAATTGTAACGCCCGTAGACCCGAACTAGTCAATTTAGAGATAATAAGGGTCGAAAATGACTTTTCGACAAAAGACTATTTAGAATAAATAATCTTAACCAAGTTGTAGAATATGTCACAAGGTTTCCATACATATAAAGAGTGTCGAAATCCGAGTTATAACGAAGAAGTTATGACTCGTCGAAGTTTCGCGACGGAACTGGCACGACATCGAGAAGTGTAAATAGTGAATTTACGATAGAGCGAGATTTAGCCTTAGCGATCTAAAAGAAGATTGTAGAATACGTTAAACTGAGAGCATCCATAAAAAGAACACCCAAATCTGACTTCGTTTAAGGAAGTTATGAATTTTCTAAGATTTGGCTTAGTAGTACACGACCCGAAACTCGATTTTTAGTTCGAGCGGTTTTTTGGCTTACGCAGCCTAAATGAGAGGTGAAGATCTCATTAATATGAACTCAACGGTAAAAAGATAGACGAAAACGGAGTCCCTATGAAGGAGTTACGAATTCTTCGCGGTCATTTAACAGTCTAAAAGCCTCCTACTGTTAAATTTGAGATCAGTCGAGAATTAGCAGACGGAATCTAAATGAAAGTTGTAGATCTTGATTTTACCTACGCGTTGAAAGAAAGAACATCGAAAACAGAGCTCGTATACGAAAGTTATGATTTTTCTAAGTTTGAAGGTTGATACGCAATAGGGGATGACGTGGCACCATCATAATTGGACACGTGGCACCACCAGAAGGCTGCCACATGCCCCAACTCGGCGAGTAGGTCCTCCTACTCGGCGAGTCCATCAGGACTTCACCCTATAAATAGAGGTGTCGGGTCTTGTCATTTCCTCACACCTTCAAACCCTTCTTTCTCTCTCTAGTTTCTCTCTCTAACCTCCCTTAAGCCCCCTAAAGTCTAGGTAAAACCCCCTAGCACCCGAAGGAAGCCCCGTGGCTCCCGGAGTCCCAAGAAAAGAGCCTTTCAGCTCGGAAACGCTGCTCTAGCGAAGCCCGGTTATGCGAAAAACTCGTTGTAAGTGAGTTACGCCTACCCTATCTTTTATATAGCTTATGTTTTAATATAGTAACGTTATTAGGAAATTATAATGAGTATTTGGGATATTGTTATGAGTTATATGAGAGTGTTTCTTAACGCTTATATAATAGTAATAATATCTAGACTATTAATTAGTCGCGGTTAACGTTAGACTAAACTCAAGTCGTAATGATACTAGGTTTTGTCTGAGGGAAATTGTTTTAATAGTAACGAAGTGTTGTCCGAGTACCGAGTCACCACCTTCCCAGGTGACTGCATAGTTACTTTCATCTTACACATAGATGTGAAGTATTTTATATAAATTACGTGCTATTGTGCATATATCTGAGTACTTGCTGTCTATGCTAGATGAACGATTTTATACATGTTTTAAATGATTTAAACTGTATATATATTTTATATCTACGATAATGTTGGGGTAAAACATGGGTAGATGTAATAGATGGAATATGAGTTGGATGATGAGTTGAGAGGTGTTATAGACCACGAGGTGAGGGTGAGAGGTGGACGATGTGAGAAGCCTTTCCCAAATGATGGCCTCGTCATTCAGCAGAGTATGGATAACAACCATGGACTATTCTAGATAGTCCAGTGGAACACTAGCTGGCTCGCAACCTATAGGTGTTGTGAACGATGTGTTCACCCGGTGTACTCTAAACCCTAGTGATCATGCAGACTTTATGCCTAAACCCTGGTGATCATGCAGACTTGAAGCCTAAACCCTGGTGATCATGCAGACTTGATGCCTAAACCATGGTGATTATGCAGACTTGATGCCTAAACCCTGGTGATCATGCAACCTTGATACCTAAACCTTGGTGATCATGCAGACTTGATGCCTAAACCCTGGCGACTATGCAGACTTAGTGCCCGTTGTGTAAACCGTGGCAATGATGGACTTTGTGCCGATTCCTTAGGACGATCCTTAGGAATGAGTGAACGAGAAATAGCTGATTCTTAGGGTAGATCCTTAAGAATAAAGAAGATAATGGGGTTGGGTAATTGGGTTGATTTCTTGATTGTTTAAACATAATATTTATATTATTGTGGGTTGAAAACCCTATGTACTCACCAGGTTTCCCAACGTGATCCACTCAGTTTATTTATATCACAGGTGTCGATATGAAGTGACATTAAACTGAGAGATTAAGGAGATATAGATCACTAGTGTAAATGAATGTAAGTTATGTTTATGCTTATGTTTCTGTATTGACAATGACATCCCAAACGTTTTAAAATGAATAAAATACGTTTCTTCGAAAATGTTTTGATAACGTATTTATCGTGTTTTCTGGGAACAAATTCTGCAACATTTTTATGAAAAGAAGTACTCTGATTTTTAACAAAGCATAAACAAAATCGGTCTTTACTGGCCGTGGAAAATGAGGATGTCACAAAAGCCTCTAAGACACCAAAGAAAACACCTCTCCGGATCCACGACATGAAGGTTATCCCCTCAACATACCATCAATGTATTAAAATGTCCACTCCATGGGAGATAGTAAAGATCACAAGTGACCAACAAGAATCCAAGGGATGCTACAAGACTTCAATGAAATCCTCAACAGTACCACGGCAAGGATAATAGTTAAAGCATGAGGAATGAGG
Source organism: Lactuca saligna (assembly GCF_052625555.1). Classification (NCBI taxonomy): domain Eukaryota; kingdom Viridiplantae; phylum Streptophyta; class Magnoliopsida; order Asterales; family Asteraceae; genus Lactuca; species Lactuca saligna. Next base: position 181,709,869 of record NC_136419.1, read on the forward strand.
TGTATTGGAGACAAGAGAATGGGTGAACCTCGAGGATCCTAAAGACAAAATCCTCATAGGAACCTCATTGCCAAAACAAATCGAACACGAATTAATGAAGTTCCTGAAAGATAGAAGCAAAACATTTTCCTGGAAGCATGAGGATATGACAGGTATAGACAAGAATATTATAACTCATAAACTTAACATTGATTCTTCTTTCAAACCAATACACCAAAAGATAAGAAAGTTTGCACCTGAAAAAAAACAGATCATCCAAGAAGAAGTAGAAGGCTCCTCAAAATAGGGATGATCAAGGAAGTCAAGTTCCCAAAATGGCTAGCCAATGTAGTCATAGTACAAAAGAAGAATAGAAAATGGAAGGTATGTGTGGATTATAAGGATCTAAATAAGGCTTGCCCTAAGGATCCTTTTCCCCTCCCACACATAGACTCCATGATAGATGCTACGGCTGGCTATGAACTTGTAACATTTATGGATGCATCAACGGGGTTCCAACAAATCCAGATGGAACCTTCTAACCAAGAGGATACCACATTTGTTACCCCAACAAGTATATACTGCTATACTACTATGCCTTTTGGTCTTAAAAATGCAGGTGCAACATACCAAAGGTTAGTTAACCGGATGTTCAAAGACAAACCGGGGGACACCATGGAGGTCTACATTGATGACATGGTGGTAAAATCAAAGAAAACTGAAGATCACCTCAAGGATCTTGAAGACGCCTTCAACATACTAGACGAATATAACATGAAGCTGAACGCTTCCAAGTGCCACTTTGGAATGAGGTCTAGTAAGTTCCTTAGATACGTGGTGATAAAAAGAGGAATAAAAGCAAGCACGAAACAAATAAAAACCATCATCGATTTAAGATCCCTGTCCTTGACAAAAGATATTCGAAGACTAACAGAAAGAGTAGTAGCACTTAACAAGTTCATCTCAAGATCCTCAGAAAAGGTGCAAGCCTTTCTATGATATCTTGAAGAAGAACAAAAGTTTTGAGTGGAGCAAATAACACAAAGATGCTTTTCAGGAACTTAAAAATTATCTAAGTTTTGCACCCTTGCTAGTGAAGTCACTAGAATGGGAACCACTTATCCTATACCTTTCAGTATCATTTAACGGTGTAAATGTAGTTTTAGCCAAGGATCTCAATAGGGACCAACATCCCATATACTATGTAAGTAAAAGTCTCCTGGATCTGAGACCAGGTATTCCTATCTTTAAAAACTAATACTTGCATTAGTAGCTGCTTCCACAAAATTAAGACACTATTTTGAAACACATAATATACATGTGAGAACTAATTAACCTATCAAGAACATTATGCGAAAACCAAAGATGTCAGGTAGGATGGAAAAGTGGTCCATGAAACTAAGCACATATGAAATCAAATATAAACCAAGATAAAAAAAATAAAGTTACAAGCACTAGCAGACTTTGTAGCTGATTTTAGTGATGATCTACAACCTGAAGCATAGTTGAAGAGAAAAGAGGTCCAAAAAGAAGAAAGCATGAGAATATGGAAACTCTTCACTCACGGATCCTCAAAATTTAGAGGAACAGACCTAGGGATCATACTAAAATCACCACAAAGGGGACATCATACCCCAGACAGTTAGCTGCAAATTCAATACAACCAACAATGAAGCTGACTACGAAGCATTGATCATGGGATTACAACTGGCCAAGGATCTTCAGGTATTTGTTGACTCCTTATTATTAACTAATCATTTTAATAGATCTTATGCATTGAAAGGCGAAAGATTAGCACTATACCTACAAATCTTAAAAAAGTTGGCCTCCGAATTCGAAACTTTCAGCCTAAACCAAGTTCCCAGAGAAAATGGGACAAGTGACTGAAATTACTCACATCATCTGACTGTCTACCTGTTAACTAGCTCCAGAAGTGAGGTTGGAAAAGTCTATGGGCCCTACTTTGAAATGGAATTTTTCAACCCCTTATCCTAAGTGAATACAATTTTGGAGGCCAAGTCCCACGAGAAAAGGAAGCATCTAAACTTCGATAATTGAGGTTTGGCAATTCATAGTCAGGAAATGACTCCATATTTGGACAATTTATTATTATGAGACTCTCGAGGTGATTAAAGGAACTCAATTCAGTGATCGATTTTAGATTTGGCCAATCAATTGTACACAGAGTATCAAGCATGAGTATGTTTAAGTTGATCAGAGGCTTCTCTCGTCCTCCTACCAACTTCTTTTCCAATAATTTATTACAATTCTCGATGTAAAGTGTCTTAAGGCTATTTGGACAACTGCAATACTCCAAGCTGTCACAATCCAATACAAATAAGCTTGTAAGAGATGTTACGTTGTTCCCACAATTATCCTCCTCTTCTTTTCCTAAACTCACCAAATTTACACAATTACTTACAAACAATGTCCTTAAATTCACAAGAAACTTACTTGCATCCACTTCTCTCTCACTCTTACTTCTTCAATTGCCCAAAGATACCCTATAACTCCTCCTCACACATGATCATTAAGCCCATAAATAGCTTTTATATCCAACTTGTTGATCGATGCAGCTGTATGGACCAAACTTTTTAACACTACGTGGTTACATATATTGTCTTTGTATATAACATATATTTCATATATAATAGAATAAGAAGCAGAAAACGTTGAATTATTGTGGTTATCTTATGTTGGGCTTAGTTGGTGATATATAGTTATACAAACTTATGTACTCACATATACATACACTTCTATACATATACACATACATAAACTCACATATATCAACAAATACGATACATATATGCACACATACACATATATATACTTACATGTATACACTTATATACTAACATACATACACACACACACACATATATATATATATATATATACATATAAGAAGCCTTTTCAAATTATATATATTAGTTACATAACTATGATTATTTGATTTATAAATTCTATTATTAGATTTATAATTATTATTAATAGTTATTATTATTATTATTATTATTATTTAAAATTATAATTATTAATATCTTTATTATTATTTAAATTTATTATTATTATGTGTAGCTATATATACACAAATCGAAACACTGAATCCTAAACCCATACACACCTTAAACCCTAATATCATATATATGTTAAACCCTGAATCCTAAAGATTGGATCTCAAAACATATACTCACATGTTTACACATACATATACATACAAATGCATATGTGCATACATACACTGAACCCTAAGAGAAAACCAAAACCCTAAGCTAAGAATACATACATATACCAAACCTAAACAAAATACTCATCTGTTGATACATAGAATACATATGCATATATATATATATATATATATATATATATATATATATATAAACATACATACATAGTAATGCTCATAAACATATATAAACTTGCACCCAAAACATATACACACATCAACCTAAACCATATACACATATGCTCATAGATACATATACATATAATACACATGCTAATATATAGGGCCAGGATCTTTTGCGAACTCATATTTTCCCACGAACCACTCTTGAAATGCGAACTTTTTTGTGTGATATTTATTTTTTCAAAAAAAAGTGACATAAATCACCAAAATCGGTCCTATAGAAGCATAACCGCAAAAAAATTGAAAAAAAATGTGCATATACGACATATGCATATGTTCACAAACGTCGGAAATTCACAACGTACGTAACAAATGCACGTGTGCACAAGTCATATATGCATATTTTTTCGAGATTTTTTGTGGTAATATGCTTCTATAAGACCGATTTGGTGGAACATGTCAAAATTTTGAAAATAAAATATCACACAAAAAAGTTCGCATTTTAAGAATGGTTAGTAGGAAAATATGGGTTCACAAAAGATCCCAACCCTGCTCATATATATATATATATATATATACATTATTATTCTTATTATTATTTAACTTTATTGTTATTAAACCTTATACTCACATGCACACAAATACATATGCATACCAAACCTTAAACCGTATACTCACATGTTGATACATACATAAATATAGATGTGTATATATATATATATATATATATATATATATATTTACACACACATACATACATAAACATACATAGATAAACATATATACATACATACTCATGCACATACTCATACAACACAGACACCTAAATTCTAAACCTTAATAGATGAACCCTTAACTGATACATACCTTAAACTCTAAATCCATATATACGTTGAACCATAAACCCTAAACCCATATATACGTTACATCCTAAGCCCTATACTCGCATGCTTACACATATATGTACATAAAATAGACATACATATATGTCACATGTACATAAGCATGCATATATATGTTAAATCCTAAACTATATACTCGCATGCTTCCAGACACAAACGTATGCACATCAAACCTTAAACCCTATACTTATATGTTGAATATACATACACACATATAACTAGATGTACATGCACATTAAAAATAATAATAGTCTAATTATAGTAAACCTAATACTAATAAAAGCATATAGTTATATACTAACAAATTAATTATAATAAATCTAATAAGAAAATAATAACAAAAATACTCAAAATAATAGTAATAAATATGTTATTTTCTTTCCATTAATATTATTATAAAATAATTATAATTATATTTATATTAATAATAATATTAATAATAATAATAATAATAATAATAATAATAATAATAACAACTAGCAAAGTACTTGCGGCTACACCGCTTTTGGGGTAATATGGAAGAAATGGCCAAACTTTAAAAGATATGTGCTAAAATTATAAATAACCACAAATAGAGGAGAAAATCGACAACCCTTAAAATTAGATGTCAAAAATATACAACTAAAAGAATGGACATTGGTAGAGAAAATCCAAAAATGTTGTGACAATAATGTTAAAGTTGCCAAAGTTGGAAAAATATAGTGGCAAAACTATAAAAGAGGTTTTTTTTTTTTTTTTTTGTGTTTTTATGTCAAAATGTAAAAGTTTTGACTAAAATGACGAAAAGTGTCAAATTCATTAAAGATTTGTGGCAAAAACACCACAATGTAAAACTTTTGGCTACAATGACTAAAAGTGTCAAAGTCACTAAAGATTTATGTCAAAAATCTAAAGTCACAAAAACTTAATCAAAACATAAAAATGAAAAAGTTTTGACGTTAGGGACTAAAAGTGTCAAATTCACTAAATACTTGTGGGAAAAACCTAAAGGTAAAACAATTTACTATTGCTAAGCTCCTTTAGATTTAATATATACTAGAAAAAAACATAGGCGTTGCCCAGACCGGTTCTTGTTTGGTAATATGGTTTCTATACTTTATTATAATGGATCTGAGTAGTTATTTGAATATATGGGCATGCTGTAGAGTTATTATTATTATTATTATTATTATTATTATTATTATTATTATTATATATATATATATATATATATATATATATATATATATATAAACGAATTCAAACCATAATTTTCTTTATTATTATGATTTTTGTTATATCTTAATAACACAAAACTTTCTTATTATTAATGGACAAACTTTAAAAGATATGTGTTGAAAGTGTAAATCACCACAAATAGGGGAGAAAGTCGACAACCCCTAAAATTAGATGTCAAAAGTGTACAACAACCAAAAGCAGAGACACTGATGAACAAATTCTAAAAATGTTTTGGCAGTAGTGTGAAAGTTGCCAAAGTTGGGAAAATATAGTGGCAAAAGTCTAAAGGAGGTTTTTTGTGTTTTTTTATGTCAAAATGTAGAAGTTTTTCTACAAGGACAAAAAGTGTCAAAATCACTAAAAATTTGTTGCAAAAACACCAAAATATAAAAGTTTTTTGTAACACCGTGAATTTTCAAATAAAATTTTCATTTAAAATCATAATATTCTCATAACACATTTCCCAAAAATCTCGTTTATTTAATCTACAAATCGCGACTTCATAATTGTTTGATTAAAACCCAACATCCCCAAAACATAACTCTATCACTAGTGTGTACAATCAAGCCGGTGCCTTCCCGTGATCCTGAGAAAACCTAAAACACATAACACATAACACATAACACGGTAAGCATGAAGCATAGTGAGTTTCCCAAAATACCACACACACAGCTCATTAGCCACTCGAGGCTATATTATTGTAAGACCCTCCGGTCAATGTGTCTCAGTGGGACCCTCTGGTCCCATACTCGGGTGAACCCTCTGGTCCTACCTCTGTAAGCTCAACATAATATACAACATAAATCACAAAGACATAATGCAGGATATCACAACACTCAATATAAGCACATAAGATACTCCGGTCACACATAGGTTACTACTCATACTATAGTGAGAAGACTCACCTCAAAGCAAGCAAGCAGTTATCCTCATACTTGAATCTCGAACTAGCCACTGCCTAACACATAAGGTAAATATCTCTAATCAATACTCGAATTCTCAACTCTAAGTAAACCAAAGGTTACTCTTTCTCTCTCTACTTGGGAAGTAGGTAAAGGACCGTTTTACCCTTCCATGGTCTCCATTACTCACGATTGACCCAACCCTAAAGTCAACAGAAGTTGAACTCGAGTCAACAGTCCTTGTTTGACCTGACTTGTCGATGTGACAACCGTCAAATTCTGGTCAATTCAAAGTCAAATAAAGTCAACAAGTCAGCTCAACTAATCCTTGTGTACTAGGACTTACGTTCAGTATTTACTAAACAACTCGCTATTCTGATAAGAAATCATAAATTGAAAAGTACGTACAACTAGATCTCTTTAACCTAAAAACTACGGTAAGTGGCAAGCCAAACCAATAAAACAATGATGCATACTCATCGGGAGTGTGTAAGATCCTTAAACAAGGCTTAACAGGGTTTACGAACCATGCATTGCGATGCCGGACACTCACAACTGTCCCACATGGAACCTCTCTCAATCGTTTTCACTCTATCTCTCTCTATGTCAAATCTCTCCCAAATCCCTCTAAGTATGTGAAATCTCTCTCCGATAACTCTCTATATGAGAAATCTCTCCAAGAATGTCAAATCTCTCCCAAATCTCTCCAAGTATGCGAAATCTCTCGCAAATATCTCTTTGTATGAGAAATCTCTCCAAGAATGTCAAATCTCTCCAAGTATGTGAAATGTCTCCCAAATCTCTCTCAAAAGTTCCCGTAACTTTTTGGAATCATTCGGGTCATTCCGACCCTTAACCGGGTCAAAAACGGCTTAAAACGGGGCGAAAACAAGAAAAATAGGCTTTAGGAACCGAAACCAAGAAGATAGGCCTCTTAGGACCAGAACCGAGCCTCTGTTCGATGAGGCATGCAAGACCGAGCCTCGGTCTCTGCTCCTCTCGGTCTCCCTTCTGGTCGCTCGGTCTCTGTCTTCTCACTCTCTGTCTCTTCTGGTCGCTCGGTCTCTGTCTTCTCACTCTCTGTCTCTTCTGGTCGCTCGGTCTCTGTCTTCTCACTCTCTGTCTCTTCTGGTCGCTCGGTCTCTGTCTCTTCCCTTCTCTTCTCTCAGTCTCTGTCCTCTCGCCTCTCTGCTCCTTCTCTCCTCTCTGTCTCCTCGCGCACTCTCTGTTCCCTCTTCACCCCTCTCGGTTCCTACCCTCTCTCTTCCCTCCTCTCGGTTTCTACCTTCCCTCCTCTCGGTTTCAGCATCAGAAGGCCGAACCTCGGCCAGATTTCGGAAATTTGTCACTTTTAGCCCATTTTTGATATTTTTAACATTTTAAGCCCGTTTTTCGTGATTTTAAAGCGGGATTTTCTCCAGAAATTATATTTTAACATAATAAACTCTAAATATTCATAATTTAAACATATTTTGATGAAAATCATTATCTAAATAATAAAAATCAAATGGGTGAATTATTAAAGGTGGAGTGTTGACTTTGCCTTATCCAATGTCACAAGCAACCACCCCACACCCACTCTTTGACTAACCACACCTCCCCACCTTACCTAGGTCACTTCAATGTCACTTACACTCAATTTACACTCATTCCCACGTTTTTAGAGCTGGAACAAACATCCTCTCTCCTCATTTCTCTCATTTGCCCTCATTTCACTAAGTATCAAACACCACTTTTCTCTCAAACTTTTTCCACTCCAATTTCGAGATTCAAGGCTGATTTTCAAGTGTTCTTCCACTCGTAGTAAGTATAATTCATCCTCCTTATAATTATTTCACTTCATTCTACTCAAATCATGAATATCTTACACAAACTCCATCATATTAGCGTTAGAGCTTCGAATCTTCAAGTGATTCTTCAAGTGTTCTTGAGTTGAGCACCCCTTCTCTCCATCATCCATCCACTCAAATCACTCAAGGTGAGTTCATACCCCTACATTTTTATGTTTTCTCAAGTTTTCAGGGGGGGGGGGGGGGGAATACAAGTTAAAACACTAAGAACATAACTAAATTTTTCTAACAGCCTTCATCAGAAAAGTTCAACTCCATTCACGGACTGTTTTGGGCATCTTAAACATTTTTGTTTTCAAAACTGTACAAGGTGCAAATAGTTCAAGTTCTTAGCTTTAAAATGGCTACTTGCACATCTCCATACGATTTTTCTACAATTTATGATGATTTTTACAAAACTGCCTATCATTTCAAACAACAATCCAGACCAGTCTGTGATTTTGGACTTATTCACCCAAGTTGGAGGTCGTTAAAAATCGTGATAAAAATTATGAGTAAACTAGACACATTTTCTGAACTCTCAGAATTTACGGATCTAGTTTTCGACTTCGTATGATTTTTCTATGATTTTTCTAAAACAGTGCTGAAAGACGAAGAATTAATTAACAGCTTCTAACTATCAAAACACTTTGTAACATGTTGAGCAAAGTGTTAAATCTTTGATAACTTCATATATTACATGTATTTCTTGTTGTGATATATTTATATAATAGGAAATTACTTGCTGAATTTATAAGAATCCTCCATCATAATCATTAGTACAAAACAAAGCAAGTTAAACATGGCTATATTGTACTATACATTTGACTTACATAGAATGGGATTCTTAAACACTACAAAGAAATATACTAAACTATAATAGGTATAGTTAGGGTACATATACATTTCAAACAATTTAATAAACTATAATAGGTATAGTTTATGATACATCACTCAACACACTCGTACAAAAAGGGGTACAAATACAAAGTGTCAGGTCTCTATACAAAAAGGGGTACAAATACAAAGTGCCGGGTCTCTATACAAAAAGGGGTACAAATACAAAGTGCCGGGTCTCTATACAAAAAGGGGTACAAACACGAAGTGTCGGGTCTCTATACAAAAAGGGGTACAAATACAAAGTGTCGGGTCTCTATACAAAAAGGGGGTACTGATACAAAGTATCAGGTTCACTTAAGATAGTTATTATTAAATCAAACTATATTTCATCTAGAATTGTTAGACTTCAACTATAGTCGCTGAGCGTATATGTTTGAGTCATATAAGAATTTAGTCTTGATTGGCCTAGAATTGGTGGTGCCCGCCTCATCTCCTGTTCCTCGTTGGGTTGTGGACCTAGGGCAGACCCACTATATTCAACGTTTTATCTAATTTAAACCTTATATAACTTTTATGCGCTGGACGATTATAGAGGAACTCTACGGGTTACTCTAGGGTTCATTAATGCATCATATAGGAATATTTCTATTCACACTTAACTAAGAAAATATTGGATTTTCTGGAAATCAAACTATATTTCATCTAGAATTGTTAGACTTCAACTATAGTCGCTGAGCGTATATGTTTGAGTCATATAAGAATTTAGTCTTGATTGGCCTAGAATTGGTGGTGCCCGCCTCATCTCCTGTTCCTCGTTGGGTTGTGGACCTAGGGCAGACCCACTATATTCAACGTTTTATCTAATTTAAACCTTATATAACTTATATACACTGGACGATTATAGAGGAACTCTACGGGTCATTCTAGGGTTCATTAATGCATCATATAGGAATATTTCTATTCACACTTAACTAAGAAAATATTGGATTTTCTGGAAATCAAACTATATCGATTTTACAAGGAAAACGGTTTCTACTTCAAACAAAACTCTTATGAACTCACCAACTTAATTGTTGACACTTTTCAAAACTACTTGTATTCTCAGGAAATCAGTGAAACAGGAAAACTTCATCGCTTTGAGGATGGGACGTTAAACCGTCAACAATTTATTTTTGTCATCATAATGTAATTGACTTTGAATCATGTAAACATATACTTTGGTGTAACTTTTTCAATTATATTTATGATGGTTGTATTTACTTTGAGCACTATTATTTTCATTATTGTGATACTGTACATGAAGTCCTCCACCCCCGGACGTTTCCGCCATCCTTGGTTTGGGGGTGTGACAGTCGAGTGCACTCATGTAACTCATCGATTCCACTCGTATCCTCAGAAGTCTCGTGAAGGTTCCATTCAGCTCGTCGAGTTGACCCCCAATTCGACGAGTTATCGCTTGGCTGCGAACACCGAGACGGACCCGAGCTGATTCGTCGAGTCAGTTCATGGAATCGGCGGGTTTACTCAATCAAATCTCCCATTCAGACGTTCAAAGACAGATCAATTACTCCAAACCCTAGATCTAGCCTCCTAAGGTCTAAAAGTCACGTAAAGTTTTGATCTTTATGACCATGCATGATATATATTACTCTAAATGCCATCACAACTCTAACAAGGGCACCAAAACACAATAACTCATTAAGTGACTGAATAAAGCTTGAGCCTTTGGACCCTTTGAACCTCACAAGGTCCATATCTGAAGTCTAGACCTAGAAAGGGACTCCATGTACTCATATCTCAACAAAAAGGTGATAGAAAACCATATTCATCAAAAACATGAGATCTAATCACCACAAGGAGAAAGGTGAGAACTTTTTACCTTCTCTAGAAGCTTTTGGACGAAATAACACTGATCTACTGGCCCCCTTCTTGTTCCTTGATGAATCTTGCCCTTCCTTTTCAAAAGAAATGTACCAAAAGACCCCAAGATTAGCTCCTTTCACACTCTCTAGCTCAAAAGGACGTTAGGGTTTACTCTCAGTGAAGGTGAGCCGCAAATGAGGCTATAAATGCCCTTAAATAGGTCCTAAACCTGAAGATTTAGGGTTTCACCACACAACGTCTACTTGGCGAGTCGACTCTCGGACTCGTCGAGTAGACCACTAATCCCTCGTGGCAAATCGCGACTCTACTCGACGAGTTAGACTCACAACTCGTCGAGTCACTCAATAAACCTCAACATTAACCACATGAAATAATATACCCGTGAGTACTCCGGATGTTACATTTTTACTGCAAGGACAAAAAGTGTCAAAGCCACTAAAGATTTGTGGCAAAACCCTAAAGGCATAAAAACTTAATCAAAACACAAAAATGTAAAATTTTTCACTTCAAGTATGAAAAGTGTCAAATTCACCAAACATTTGTGGCAAAAACCTAATGACAAAAACACCAAAACCTAAAGACACAAAACGTTAATCAAAACACGAAAATGCAAAAAATTTCACTTTAAGGATGAAAAATATCAAATTCAATAAATGTTTGTGGCAAAATCGTAAAGCCACAAAATTTACTATTCATAAGGTATGGCATGCTTTAATATATATATATATATATATATATATATATATATATATATAATAATAATAATAATAATAATAATAATAATAAAATGAGGTAAAGCAAAACAAAAGAAAGAAAAACAAAAAAGAAAAGGTGGTAAACAATCTCGATATGCCCGCTAATACATTTCTTACGCAATTCCAACAAAATTGTAATTTTAATATTTATTAATATTTTGTTTGTATTTTGTACGAAACTTCTGATGCTTTTCCGTTGGAATCTTTAAGGTATTTATTCCTATAGGAAATTTTTAAGATTTTTGTTGGATTTTGATTTTGTGGTAAGTTTGTAGGAAATTCGATGCATATTTCCTAGAAAACACTTTGAAATATTTTGTAGCTAAAACCAAATATTTTAGTAGCATATATTTAAACCTTTATTGGAGAATTGAAGCTATTTGGAATGAAAACATTTTAGGGTAAATTACACCAATCGTCCCTCGACCATCGTCCCTCGATCAGGTGCTGGAAAGCACGTTTAGTCCCTATTTTTAAAAATTAATTCGGACCGTCTCTATGTTTGATTTTTCTTACACGCTTAGTCCCTATTGACATGAAATGACTGTTTTACCCTTAATAATTTCTTTTTGTCTTTTCTTTTATATCTTTAACAGTTTTAAATTAATAAAAAATAAACCAAAAGTCCCCACACCCCAGTCCACCCCACCCTCCCTTCCCACTTCTTTTTCTATTTTCCTTCTACATTGCCTGGAAACCATAACCACTATATACCACCGACTACCACCGGAAACCACAGTCCACCACCACCTGAAGCCGCCAAATAGCATCGCTTCTCTCCCTCCCTCTCCCTGTCTCTCATAGAGCTCTCTAGTTTTCTCTATTTCATATCGTCTCTCTAAACTCTATCACCTCCCTCTCTTCTCTATCCTCTTTCTCAAATCTGGCACCACCACCTATCACCGCCACCACCTCCTGAAACTTGTAATCAAAATCAAACCCCCAAAGTGAAAATCAGACATGAATGTGACAGTGGAGCTCGATCTGAAACCTGTGGTGGTTGTTCGGAAACCTAGCAACGACGATCTTAGATTTGAGACCCTAGGCGGCAGTGATTTTCATGATCAGGCGGGCGGAGTAGTTCTCGACAGTTTCTTTCACAATCCACAGTCTTTTATGATGTAGTTAATGATCTAAAACTGCTGATTCGAAACCCTTGACAGTTTGAAACCCACCTTACAGAGATCTTAGAGGCAGCATCTCTGAAATCCTAACCAAAATCGATGGCGGCACAGATTTAACGTAGCGCTAGCTGATGGAAAATGTGTTTGACCTACCTGGTTCCCTTTATTGGAAAGATATTCGCCGCCCCTTATGGATCGATCATTTTCTATGTCGTCGTCACCTATCAACCCCCTCAATAGAAAGATCTAGATTGATCTTTGTTTGTTGTCTAGGGATTTCATTTTTTTTTTTTTTGGTATTTCATATTAAAATCGGAGAGAGAGAAAAGAGAGGCAGGTGGGTTATGGTTCATCGATGGTGGTAGGCGGTGGTCCGATGACTCTCTTTCTCCGACGAGATAGTGTCTTCTCCGGTGGTAGCTTAGGGAAAAGAGGATTTAAAGGGGAGGGGGTTAAGATATGGTGGGTAGGGTGGGTTTTTTATTTTATTTTGTATTTTATAAATAATTATAAGAAGGAAAAATAATTCAAAATAATAATAAAAAGGGCATAACAGTCATTTCATATCTCACAAATGATGAAACATGCAAATTTAAACTAATGATGGATGGCATCTGCAACTTTCAACCAATCAAGAGACGGTTTCGAGTTAATTTTTGAAAATAGAGACTAAACGTGCTTTTAAGCACTTGATCGAGAGACGACCGGTGTAATTCACCCAACATCTTAATATTTGTGATTGTGTGTATTTCTAACAGTATTTTTTTTTTTTTTTTCTGCTGCTGAAAGATTTGAATTCAAAAACACGTTATCTTTAGAATTCATGTGAATCATATATGAAAAGTTGCCATTGCAACTTGCAACGTGGTTCAATTTTGTCCACATCTTTACTATGATAATAATTGAAATCGTTCTCCTCGAGTACCTGTGCATCCCTTTCATCAACATAAAACAATTATTGATCATATCACTCTGTAGATCCACTCCACCACCGGACCTTTACTATATTCTCCGCCCTTACAACAATGGCTGAAATAGTACTTTCTGCCTTCTTCTCGGTGTTATTTGAAAAGCTAGCCTCTGATTCGTTGAAGAAGCTAACTCGCCTTAAAGGAATTGATTCCGAGATCAAGAAACTGAAGCGATCACTAAACCAGATCAAATTTCTGCTTAATGATGCTTCTCGTAAGGAAATAACTGATGAAAGTGTTAAAGAGTGGCTTAATGGTCTCCAACATCTGGCTTACGACATTGACGACCTACTTGACTATTTGGAAACCGAAGCTATGCATCGTGAGTTGACCAAGGAACGGGGAGCCTCCATAAACGTGGTAAGAAATCTCATCCCGACTTGTTGCACAAATTTCTCAGTAAGTACAAGTATGCATAGCAAGTTGGATGATATTACCACCAAGTTACAAGAACTGTTCGAGGAAAAAGAAAATCTTGGTTTAAGTGTGAGAAGTGAAAGCCCAAAACAGATGAACAGACGATTACAGACCTCTTTGGTTGATGCATCTAGTATTGTTGGGCGTGAAGATGAAAAGGATGCGTTGCTCCACAAGCTACTCCGGGATGAAGCATGTGATAAAAACTTTAGCATCGTGCCCATAGTTGGTATGGGTGGGGTAGGTAAGACCACTCTAGCTAGACTTTTGTATGACGAAATGCAAGGGAATGCTCACTTCGAACTCAAGGCGTGGGTTTGTGTTTCCGATGAATTTGATATCTTCAATATAAGTAAAGTTATCTTTCAATCCATAGGCGGGGAAAACAAAGAATTTAAGGACTTAAATCTTCTTCAAGTAGCTTTAAAAGAGAAGATCTCAAAGAAAAGATTTCTTCTTGTTCTTGATGACGTGTGGAGTGAAAGCTATACCGATTGGGAAATTCTAGAACGCCCATTTCTTGCAGGGGCACCTGGAAGTAAGATTATCATCACCACTCGGAAAATGTCGTTGCTAACCCAGTTGGGTTACAATCAACCTTACAGTCTCTCGGTTTTATCACGTGACAATGCTGTATCTTTATTTTGTCAACATGCATTTGGTGAAAATAACTTTGATTCACATCCAACACTTAAACCACATGGGGAAGGTATTGTCGAAAAATGTGATGGTTTGCCATTGGCTTTGATAGCACTTGGGAGGTTATTGAGGACAAAAACAGATGAGGATGAATGGAAGGAACTTTTGAATAGTGAGATATGGAGCTTAGGAAAGAAAGATGAAATTACTCCAGCTCTTAGACTAAGCTATCATGATCTTTCTTCCAATTTGAAGCTGTTGTTTGCATATTGTTCCTTGTTCCCTAAGGACTACATGTTTGACATGGAGGAATTGATTCTATTATGGATGGCAGAAGGGTTTTTGCGTCAATCAACGAAAGGGAAATCAATGGAACGCATGGGTGTTGAATGTTTTGAAGACTTGTTATCAAGGTCATTTTTCCAACATGCACCCAATGACAAATCGTTATTTGTGATGCATGACCTGATGAATGACTTAGCCATGTTTGTTGCTGGAGAATTTTTTTCAAGGTTAGACATTGAGAAGAAGAAGGAAATTGGGAAGGATGATCCGGGTAAGTATCGCCATATGTCATTTGTTTGTGAGAAGTATATGGTTTACACAAAGTTCGAGGCATTCAAAGGAGCTAATAGTTTGAGAACATTCTTAGCATTATCTTCTGAGCGAAACAGTTGGCAACAATTCCACTTATCGAATAAAATTCTGACAGACTTAGTTCGTGATTTACCATTATTAAGGGTCTTAAGTTTCAGTGAACTTAGCATAAGCGAGGTACCAGAATTCATTGGCAGTATGAAGCACTTGCGGTATCTTAATTTTTCTAGAACTAAAATTACACATTTGCCTGATAATGTCTGTGACCTTTATAATTTACAGACATTGATTGTTTCTGGCTGTTATGGTTTGAAAAAGTTGCCTGAGAACTTCTCAAAGCTTAAAAAATTGCGGCATTTTGACATGAGGGATACTCCACTTTTGAAGAAGATGCCATTAGGGATTGGTGAGTTGAAAAGCCTACGGACTCTCTCTAAGATCATTATTGAAGGAGACAACGGTTTTTCAATAACCAAGCTTAAAGATCTAAAGGATCTCCAAGGTAAAATTTCCTTTAAGGGGCTTGACAAAGTGCAAAATCCGATGCACGCACAGGAAGTGAACTTATCCCACCGGAGGCTAAGTGAGTTAGAGGTGGAATGGAGTGATGTATTTGATAATTATCGAAAGGAAGTAGTTGAACAGGAGGTCCTGAATGCGATGAAGCCTCATAACGAAAATCTAAAACATCTCAGCATTGTGTCATATGGAGGTACAAAGTTTCCGAGTTGGGTTGGGGATCCCTCATTTCATCGGTTGGCTGAAGTGACATTAAATGGTTGTAAGAAGTGTACATCTCTACCGCTACTCGGCCAGCTACCATCACTTAAGCAGTTGGTTATTGAAGGCATGGATGAGGTGAAAGTTGTGGGTTTGGAGTTTCTTGGGACAACTGACCATGCATTCCCTTCACTTGAGTTTCTAAGTTTTAGAGATATGCAGGGGTGGGAGGTATGGTCAACCTATAATAGTGGGGCTGTTGATACAGCATTTCCATGCCTTCAAGAGCTTTGGTTAAATGGTTGTCCTAATTTGGTTGGAATCTCAATTGAAGCATTACCATCGCTGAGGGGTCTAAGTATATGTGATTGTGGTCATGAGGTGTTGACAAGTCTGGTTCGTGTCGCTTCATCAGCCACCAAGTTGGATATAAATGGTATTTCAGGACTTAATGATCAGGTGTGGGGAGGTGTTATAGAGTATCTTGCGGCAGTTGAAGAAGTAAGGATCACAGGGTGTAATGAAATAAGATACTTGTGGGAATCAGAAGCAGAGGCAAGTAAGGTTCTTGTGAATTTAAGGACGTTGTTTGTAAATAATTGTTCAAATTTGGTGAGTTTAGGAGAGAAAGAGGAGGATAATTGTGCGAGCAACCTAACATCTCTTACGACCTTGACCCTATGGAGTTGTAAAAGCTTGGAGCATTGCAGCTGTCCAAATAACCTTAAGTCACTTACCATCCAATCTTGTAATAAATTAACGGAAAAGGAGTTGGTAGGAGGACAAGAGAAGACTAAGGCAGTGATCAGTTCGAACATATTGATGCTTGAATCTGTAGTTATAATTGATTGGCCAAATCTGAAATCGGTAACTGATTTGAGTTCCTTCAATCACCTCAGCCGTCTCATTATAGACAATTGTCCAAATATGGAGTCATTTCCTGACCACGAGTTGCCAAAACTCAGTGTGTTAACACATCTAACGATAGTAGATTGTCAAAGCTTGGATGCTTCCTTTTCTGGTAGGCTTTGGCCTCCAAAATTGTGTCACCTTGCAATAGGGGGGTTGAAGAAGCCCATTTCAAAGTGGGGTCCACAGATTTTTCCAACTTCACTTGTGAGCATAAGTTTAAGAGGTGGAAAGTCGGAAGATGTGAGTAATTTCAGTCATTTGACCCATCTTCTTCCTTCATCTCTTACTACTCTTGATATATATAGATTTGAGAAACTGGAATCAATTTCAATGGAACTCCAACACCTCACCTCCCTCCAGCATCTCCATTTCTAATTGCCCAAAGACCATAAATCTACCAGAAATGTTGTTGCCTTCACTTTTGAGTTTGATGATATTTAAATGCCCAAATCTTGAAGAAAGGTGTAGTAAAAGAGGCTCCTACTGGCCCCTCATCTCACATATCCCCCTCATTCATATATCCTGAGGAGTTACAAACTTAATCTGAAGGTATGCTCCTCCCTCTGCAGTTGAAAAATTATAAATATAATAACTGATTTTGCTTTCTTTCAATCAACAAAATTGAAATACTATATCAACATAAACATATATACACCGCACTTCCAAACATGATGATACAAGAAAATGTAAGCCCGTCCCTCTGCCTTTGACTTCTTTTGGTTTATCTACACATAAATTTAATAATACAGTTTGCATTCACTATAAAAGCAGCCCCTATAGATTTTCTTAGCATAAAGTATGTTTATCACATAAAATAAATTTGTATGTCAATATCAGGAAGTTTTTTTGTTGAAAAATATTATTTAGTTGTGAACATGGAAAGGCTATGATGGATTGCAAAATATTAGAACAAAATGGTGGGACTGGTTTCATCTTGTATGCTTATTAATGTTATCAATTATTATTCACAAGTCTTACCTAGCCCCTTTATCGGAATATCATTTAGTTTTTCTGAGATTAAATAACTTCATCTTTGTCGGTTGGAAAATGAAATGATGTGCATCGTATATGCGGTGTAGACCTAGCATAGTTCAAGTAAATGAATATGCAAGAATTTACATGTCACATCATCCCATTTGCATAAATTTTAGTGTTAGAGAAGCTTTAATTATCGTGAATCAATGTGTTCTAAAGATTTCACGGATAAATACGTGAGACTTGTTTTAGATTATCATGTTAATTTCCTTGTTCTTATTTTTGTATAACCTTTCAAGTGCAGGTAAAGTGTGAGCAGAAACCGATACATTCCTGATTTCTGCATATGCTTCTCTACAACTTTCAAGGGGTAATACAAATGTTTTGTTCATTGCCAACAAGTTGTATACGAAACATTAGAAGCTCATCTATATATGTATCAATAATGGGAAAATAAATAAGTACAAGGGGTTTATTACTTGTATTTTATTTAACAAAATAGAAAGGAGAAATCATTTTTAATTATTACCATTTATTTGCAAGAGTTTTTTGAACAAACAGAGTGCGTTGTATTTTCATTTTAACAGGGAAGACGGATTAGTTTTGAGGTGCTCTCTCTTTGCTTTTCTTTTTGTTTAATTAGATCATCGAGCTTCCCTCTTTATATTTACTTCAGTTACAACTTTTAGCTACTTGTTTTTTCATTTCACAAGTTAATCTAAAGAGGGAACTAACCAAGAATATACCCATGTGATTTGACGCATGATGCATCAATTGACAACGTATGATGAGAGATTTGCAATTTTCATAGCATGCTTGTTAATTGCCTATAAGATTGGGTTGTTCATTTAACCAACTTAAGTATGGTACTTTAAAATTTGATTTCTTATTAGGTCATTGTACTTCCAAAAGTTACTATAATAACAACTCAATGAAAGTGCCTTACTATTTGAATTTGGATGACACTGCTATAATTGAAAATATTTTTCGAAGTACAAGTTGTAATATGACTGAAAACAGGATGAGATAATAACAAATCAGTGAAACTATGTTGCTATTTTTTGCATATAACCAATTAACCATGATCATTAATAGATATAACTTAGTTATAATAACAAAAAGAACATATTAGGGTCGACAAGCACATTTGTAAATTAATTGAAACGATTTTCCAAATTTAACCATGATTTCGCAACAACCGACCCTCGGTATACTTATGCTAAATAATATGAGACCAGAGTGTGATATCGCAATGATGGAAACACCATTTTGTGCCTACACATGAAAAGTTAACTTTTTAATGACTTCAATCTCTAAATGATACGTGCTAAACCCTCTACTTTACAAGTTTCCATCATCACTAGGGTCCTCTAGACCTCTAAAACTGTTATGCTCATAAGAATTGTGAATATATGATTAAAGGAATGTTATTTGACTGATAGGGGTATTCAAAAGTAGATAAGGAAACCGAGACGAAAAGAGAGAATCAACTTGGAATAATGGAGAAAACTCCATCCATGTGAACACCAAATCAATCGCTGTTTAACAATCATGATAGAATATAACTTGTAGAATATATTAGTGACAATAAAAGAGATAGTATCATACAAAGATAGTGGCTCAATGGTGATCATGATCACTAGAAAGAAATGAGGTTTGTTTTTGTATATGTTGAAATAAACACAAGTAGCTTTGATGCTACTATATTTACAGTTTGTGAAGCAGTATTCAGACCCACATTCCAAATTTTAAGAATCAATTTGGTCAATTAGATATGATACAAACAGGCCCTTGCTTCATATTATGCTGAACAAAGAACCTCTTTCAATGCTTAACAACTAAAACAAGGTATGAAAGTTAAATATCAATATAAGATTAGAAATGAAACAAATGATATGCTACAGGTTTTGAGAATCCATCTCAACATCATTTCTTACATCATCCAGTTCAACCAATAAGCTTTCATCAAGTGGAAAGTCATGACTTTTGAGTGTCATTAGTCATTGCTTCAGATTGATTGGGATGACTAATGTTATCATCCAAAGTGATCATTTTACGTGAAAAAATTAATAATTGGATTTATACTCCAGAAATTGCTTAGATGTGGCAACTAGGGACATGTATATCCTGTCAGGAAATACACATTAATTGCTTTCCAAAAGACTACGTTTAACCATGGATTGCATTTGCATGTTATTATTGTTTCGATTCATAACTTCAGTCAAGCATTTTATCAAACAGATAACGTGCATGAAAAACTATCAAACAGAGGGTTCTTCAAATCGAATTATAAGCAAATAAATTGAAACTGATTGTTGAAACATGGAAGGTATCAAGGTAATATGGAAAAAGGTTTGGGTGATATAGAAAAGAAAACATTAGTTGCCATTTATTGTACATCAAACCTCTAAAATATGCCAGTCTTTTACTGTTACGGGGCTGAATCCAATTTAACACATTTTTTCTGGATAATAGTGAAAGCATTTTTGTTTTTTTATTTAAAATGTGTTGTCATCTTTTTATATTATAATCTGAGATAGGAATAACAGTTATGCATAACTGCTAGAAACGAACAAGTGGAGATAGGCATAACTGCTAAAAACGAGGAGAAAATCCATGTAATGAATCAGCATCATGCCATGAATCTATAGGAATTTCAGGGATTTAGAGACGCAAAACCTAAATTTTATGAACTCAAAATGAGAAATTAAATATCCTCCTACTTTTTCTTGTTACAAATCTTCCTATGTAATTAAATGATGACATGTGTTATATTTAATGCTTATTTAATGGTATTTTAGCATACTAAAATGATATATGTAATCATTTAATAGGGTAATATGATTTGTAGGAATAAAAATAGGAGGATATTTAGGGGGTGTTTGGATAGGAAAAAAAGAAGTGTTTATTGTTTATTCCCACAATAAGCTAATTTGAGTATTTGGATAAAATCCAGCTTATTAAACTAAATAAGCTAATTTTAATAAGCATCCCTGCTCATGCTTATTGCTTATTACTTATTCCCACCACAAATAAGCTATAAGCAATAAGCTAAAAAGTTAATCCAAACACCCCCTTAATTTCTCACTCAAAATTGCAAGGCCCAGATATGGATTCAATGTTACAGAGTCCACATATCATGGACTTCAAATCAACAGGCACAATGAAACTTAATATTGATTGAAAAAGATCCTACCAGCGATGGCAGCCCAGCAGAAAAGATGGTCAATTAAGAGTTTCCAGGTAAACAAATCTCCATCAAAATCAAATAATTCTCCAGAAATAGAAGAAAAAGAGACAAAATTTGTATTCCAAGATGACACTGCTAATCAAGGCCATTATCGTTTCTATGTGATTAGGAGCATTGTGGGTGAAAAACATAAGAAAGATGCTGATCCAGTCCAGTAAGGAATAAGAGATCATCCCCGAGGTACAAGTATCCTATGCATAATAAGCCTTCTAACAATTTTAGCTCTTCCGGTGATGTTGAAGATGAAGAAAATGATATGCACTTGATGGTGATTTTTTGGGAAGTTATGAAAATAGAAGATGTTAAAATGGTAATCTCACAAGGTACCCAAGAATTGTTGAAAAAAATGCTGAGATTAGAATTGTAGATTGGTTAAAGGGTTCTATAATCTTAGGCATAAGTTTCAAGTGGGATTAAGGAAAGATTTGAATATTGGATGCGAGTTAGCAGTGAGAGGGGCAATTAGGTCATTTTCCGGTAGGATTAGTTAGACCAGTTTATTATAAATAGGAGGTTAGTGTTAGGGCATGTTTGGGTTAGCTTTTTTAAGCCAAAAGTGATTTTTAAGAAAAGTGTTTATTAGTTTATGATTTTAAAAAGTGTTTGGATAAGAAAATATATTTTTCAGGAGTAAAATGGCTTAAAAAACTAAAAAAGTAGGATTTTCAAGTTTTTTGAAAGCTTTACTTTTTCCTATCGAAAAAGCTATTTTAAAAAGCGCTTTTTAAATAGACAAACACTTTTTTAGCTTATTAGCTTTTTGAAAAGCTAAAAAAGCTAATAAGCTATTTTAAAAAGGTATCCCAAACACCCACTTAGTAGTTGCCATCTTTAGTGATAACAGAGTTTAGGGAGAGTTCCTAGCCTCTCGAATAATAGTTAAACCTTTTGTAATCTTTTCAATATTCAGTCAAATCATTAGATTCTAAATACCTAAAGTAATAAATGGATATCAATTTTATTAATGGATTTACCTTTTGATTTCAAAATTCTCAAATTAAAGTTCATTAATTTCTTTTGTTTATTTATCTAGATTATTTGTTCAAATTTAAAATATAAAAAAACATTTCAATTTACAAATTTATTATTTTTCTTATTTTCTTATAAATTTAAAGCTCTCAAATATTTAGAATTTTATATCTAACTTTTTTTTTAAATTAACCCATATAATACATGGGTCTCACAACTAGTTGTTGAATATAACAATTGACATTTTCAAATGGGTAAAGTAACACGTGTAGTTATCAGGAAATAAATTATTCTAAAAATCTTAATGCTATAATTTTTGAAAGCACAAGATTTTTCAAGATACAAAAATATGAGGTGGATCTTATATTACTTAGGGAGAATTTCGTATATACCTTTATTAAATATCAAAATATTATATTTGTCTGACCTAACATCCAAATATCATATTTACCCTTCTTAATCTTTTAAAATATCAAATTGGCCCAAATTTAACTTTTAATCATTTCTAATCCCTTTTTTATATATTTAAATCATTAAAATTGAAAAATAATTAAATAGACTATATTGCCCTTACTTTATAGTTACCTTCTAAATAGCATACGATCAAAAGAATTTACATGTTTCCGTCACCGATGTTAACCAGTCACCGTCTTCATTCTTGACATCTCTCAGATTCCCTCAGTTCAAAAGAAACATTGAAGGAATATGTTGCAGGCTCTTCAAGTTTTAATGGAGTCAAAGAAATACAACAGAAAATCGGGACAACTCTGTGTGAAAAATGGAATTTTGGAGCCGGAGAAACCGAAAAAGTTAATTGGTTGGAGCCTTTTTTTCATGAGAGACAGTTGTTTCTATTAGGAAGTTTTATTTTCTCAAGAACAACAAATCATAATTTCTTGATTCCTTATCATCAGATGATTTCAACAATGATTTTTGTCAATTAGCCCTCAAGACATTGGAATTCTCAAGGAAAGGGAATTGGAAAGTTTGATTGCAGGAGAGATTGATGATGAACGCATTGAATTTGAACCCATTCTCCAAGATCATGAGAACAAACAACAGAATCTTGATTCTAATGGAAAATACTGATCAGATTCATGTATAGAAAAGATGGAATCAGTTAATGAACTCATGAAAGGAAACAGGTTTTTAGGATTCAAGATTCTAGAGGTTTAAGATCAATATTTTAAGAGACTAAGATTCCAGCCTTCAACATACATTTATACAGGGGCTTCAATCATTCAAGATTCTAGATGCATGTCTCCTGTTTGCTTAATTATGTTTCCAAAATGAAGGGCATCTATGGAAATTATATTGTTATGAAAGCAACGGTGTAGAAGTTTGAGATCAAGAACATAACTTTCATCATATTCACCTGATAAAATTGATCAATGTCATGAACGGAGATGAAGAGAAGGCAAATAGGAATACCAACAATTTACAAATGCATGCCACTTAAACTTGATTTCAAGACGTAAGGTGGAGATAGGAGAAGAAGGAGGATGACGAAGACATGTTAACACCAGCAATTGAAGCCAGCGAGAGGTAAAAAAATTTGATCGTATATATATCATGTCATTTAGAAAGTAAGGGCAATATGGTCCATTGATATTATCTTTTCAATTTTAGTGATTTAAAAATTTTAAAACATTGTAAATTATTAAAAACTAATAATAACAATCATATTTGGGTAAATTTGATATTTTAAAATATTAAAAAAGGTAAATATGATATTTAGATGTTAGGTCGGACAAATGTGATATTTTGCCCTTTAATAAGGTCATATACGAAATTCTCCCTATTACTTAAATAACTGGAAGTACATTGGTATAGTTTTGTCGTTACACCCTAATAAGCACTTTTATAGACAAGCGCGAAATTCGAAACAAACTATTGTATGTGTTAAATTTTTATGACATTTTTATTATTATAATCCATTTTCAAATATTTCAACTTGCTAAAATAGATGTTAATCACCATTTGACAAGATAAAAATTAATTAAAAGGTGATTTGCCTCTCAGGGCCGGTCCAAATGTATATGGGGCCCGGGGCGAAAAGAAAAAAAAAGAGCCCCTTAAAGATAAATATAATAAAGATTCAAAAAAAATATCATTTATTATTGACTATAAACACATTAATTAACAATAAGAAGCAAGCCAAATTCTTTATCTTTTGAGCTAGTTTAAGTTTGAACCAACTTTAGGCCCTAAAAATCATTTTGGTAATAATTTTTTATATATATACACTATATAGCCCACAAAATTTGGGCCTCTAGGAGTCGTGGGCCCTGGGCGGTCGCCCGGGTTGCGCACCGTCTGGACCGGCCCTGTTGCCTCTTTTATGCTACTATATCAACCGTATCTTTTGAATATTGGATTAATAGCATTGAGTCTGCACCATGAATCAGATCAAGGGTGTACTCATAACAAGTTTTAGATAAAATTTTGTAAATAAATTGGCTAAGAGATTTAAGTTCACGAGATTGAAAAGAGGAGTTGGGAGATATAAAATCAATTTGAAAAGGGAAACTGAAGGATCTAACTAAAAGAAAATTGAAGAGAGAACACCTCATGTTTGTTTGTAGCAACTCAGCTGCTTTCTGGCATCTCATCTAAACAATTCAAATGCAATTTGTACAAAAGCACACATTGCTCGATACTAAATCATTCACGTTAATCAGGTTTGAATCTAGCATCAACAATGATCGATCAAGTTGAGTTAAATCTTTGTTACTCCTTTTGGTACAAAGAACATATATCACCATAAAATATTTTGGTCATCTACATCTATAAATGCAGTACTGTAGGCACGTATAAAAATGATCCAATTACATGACAACAAGCAAGAGATTCCAAGGAACTCATACTTGTTGAATAAATAGAAATGATTCAATTACACCTCAGTTGTGGTGAACAAAAACATCTAAATTTTTCCATGGAAGTCGATTTCTCTGCTTGTAGAGAATCATATGCAGAACTCAGGAACACTTATCTGCAATCAAATGTTTAAACAAAATCAGAACGAGAAAGTAAGATGATAGTCTAAACAAGCCTTCACATGTTTATCCATTCAAATTTCGTAGAACACTTCAAGAAGTGCATTTGGGACATCGATTATTTTTTTCACATGAAACCGAATTTTACTAAATAACTAGCTAAATCATATTCCTCAACAATAGGACTTGCTTATATCATGACAAAAACTTATCATTTATGATATACTCACTAACGTCTGTTTTCTTGGTGAAAGCAAAACCTATTATCTAATTTATGTATATATTGATCTATAAAGTATAAACTACAAGAGGTCAAAAATAGAGGAAGGGGATTACCTTCATATTAATTTTGTAATTCCCAGAGAGCCTCTTCTACTCTTTTAGCAGTTGTCAACAGTGAGATGCTAGAGAGAAGTGAGGTTTTGGAGTCTCACTGAAACTTATTTCAATTTCATAAAGCAAAGAGTGCAAGTGTTGTGACTTCAAAATGTTGGAACATTGGATGGTCTCCCTGTTTATGTTCTGTTTTCAGCCTATCTCTTAAACATAGAGACTGCAGAATAAATCAAAATCAACATATTTAATGAAACCACCCTCCATACACTTGATCAATGTCATTTTAAATAATAGGTTGTAATGAGTTTAGTTAATTAGTATTACTCATAGGTTAGATGGATTGTTGAACAAAGAGAATTATAATTGACATTTTCAAATGGACGAAGTGACAGGTGTTAAATAATTTGAAAAATCTCATGTATGTAAAATAATTCATCATTTGAACATGTTCATATTATTTGTTTGTACTTTATTTAAATATTAGTACAAAGTTTTCAAAATCTAAATCATACAACTTCCACGAATAATACAAACTCTACAATCAATCCTAATTCACAAATTATTTTAGGATTTCAAATCTGCTGTTTTTTCTTACAAATTTGAAGTATTTATGTTTGTTATAACCATTTTCACTTAATTTGGAATTCATGATGGGTTTTCCATGTACACAACTTTAATCTTATTCAATAATTAGATAGCAAAAAAGAAGCAATTGCATGTCCATGTCACCAACCATATATCGACACACAAACAATATGATGCTTATGTTGATACTTGATATAATATATGCATTTTGTTGATTGAAAGAATATATGCATATTCAATTATTATATTTATAATTTTTCAATGGTGGAGGGAGAAGCATACCTTCAGATTAAGTTTGTTACTCCTCAGGTAACTCTGAGATATCTCATCGAAGGGGATACGTGATACGAGGGGCCCGTAGGAACCTCTTTTACTACTCCTTTCTTTCAGAATTGGGCATCCATAGATTTCCAAACTCAAAAGTGAAGGCAGCAACATTTCTGGTAGATCTCTTGTCTTTGGGCATTCAAAAACAATGAGAAGTTGGAGGGAGGTGAGGTGTTGGAGTCCCGTAGAAATTGATTCCACTTTCTCAAATTCATATATTTCAAGAGAAGTGAGAGATTAAGGAAGAAGATGGGACAACTGACTCAAATTACTCACATCTCCTGACTGTCCACCTGTTAAACATAGGCTCACAAGTGAGGTTGGAAATGTCTGTGGGCCCCACTTTGACATGGACTTCTTCAACCCCCCTATCCTAAGCGAACACAATTTTGGAGGCCAAAGCCAAATAGAAAAGGAAGCATCCAAACTTTCACAATCTAATATTGTCAGATGTGTTAACACATTGAGTTCTGGCAACTCGTGGTCAGGAAATGACTCCAAATTTGGACAATTGATTATTACGAGTTGCCTGATGTGATTGAAGGAACTCAATTCAGCGATCGATTTCAGATTTGGCCAATCAACTGTACACAAAGTATCAAGCATGAGTATGTTTGAGTTGATCAGAGGCTTCTCTCATGCTCCTACCAACTCCTTTTCCAATAACTTATTACAATTCTCGATGTAAAGTGTCATAAGGCTATTTGGACAGCTGCAATGTTCCAAGCTGTCACAACCCAATATGGACAAGCTTGTAAGAGATGTTAGGTTGCTCCCACAACTCTCCTCGTCCTCTTTCTCTCCTAAACTCACCAAATTTGAACAATTGCTTACAAACAACGTCCTTAAATTCACAAGAAGCTTACTTGCATCTACTTCTGATTCCCACAGGTATCTTATTTCATTACACTCTCTCATTCTTAATTCTTCAACTGCCCCAAGATACTCTATAACACCTCCCCACACATGATCATTAAGCCCAGAAATAGTTCTTATATCCAACTCAGTGATTGACGAAGCTACACCGACCAAACCTTTTAAAACTTTGTGGCCACAACCAATTATTGTTAGAACCCTCAATGAAGTTAATGCTTCAAGTGAGACTCTAACCAAATTAGGACAACTTTCAATATGAAGCTCTTGAAGGCATGGAAATGATGTACCGACAACCCTAATACTGGTTGACCAAACCTCCCACCCATCCATATCTCGAAAAGTTAAATTTACAAGTGAAGGGAATGCAAGACCAGACCCAAGCAACTCCAAACCCACAACTTTTACCTCATCCATGCCTTCAATAACCAACTCCTTAAGTAATGGTAATTTCCCAATTTGTGGTAGAGATGTACAACTTTTACAACCACTTATCGAAACACGAGTCAGCTGACTAAATGAGGGATCCCCAACCCAACTTGGAACTTCTATACCTCCATATGACACGATTTTGAGTTCTTTTAGAGTTACGTTATGAGGATTGAGCTTAGTGAGGACCTCCTTTTCAAGTGCTTCCTTTCGAGAACCATCAAATACATCACTCCATTCCAACTCTAAGTCGGTTAGCCTCTTTTCAGATAAGTTTGCTTCCTGTGCATACGTTAATCCGAGAACTTTTTCCAGCCCTTTAATATAAAGTTTCCCTTGAATAATCTTTAAATCCTTAAGCTTAGTTATTGAAAATCCATTTTCTCCTTCAATAACAATCCCATAGAGAGTTTTTAGGCTTTTCAACTCAAGAATCCCTAATGGCATCTTCTTCAAAAGTGGAGTATCCCGCATGTCAAAATGCAGCAAATTTTTAAGCTTTGAGAACGTCTCCGGCAATTTTTTCAAACTCTCACAGCCAGAAACAATCAATGTCTGTAAATTATAAAGGTTGCAGACATGATCTGGTACATGTGTGATTTTAGTCCGAGATAAATTAAGATAACGCAAGTGCTTCAAACTACTAATGGATTTAGGTACCTCGCTTATGTTGAGTTGACACAAACTAAGGACCCTTAACAAAGGTAACTCATGAAGTAAGTTATCCAGGACCTTATTTGATAAATAAAATGTTCTCCAACTTTCTTTCATCCCAACATACACCAATAAGAATGTTCTCAAATTCTAGCTCCTTTGAATGCCTTAAACCTTTTGTAAACCATGTACTCCTCACAAACAAATGAGAAATGGCGGTGCTTTTCCAAAGTTTCCTTCCTAAATTCCTTCTTCATCTCAATGTCTAACCTTGAAAAAAATCTCCAGCAACAGATGTGGCCAAGTCATTCATTAAATGATTTGTCATCAAGTGCATGTTGAAAAAATGACCTTGCCAACAAGTCTTCAAAACCTTCAAGACCCAATCGTTCCATTGACTTGCTGGTGGTTGATTTATGCAAAAATCCTTCTGCCATCCACAATAGAATCAACTCCTCCTTATCAAACACATAGTCTTTAGGGAACAAGGAACAATATGCAAACAACTGCTTCAAGGAGGCAGAAAGATCATGGTAGCTTAGTCTAACTGTCTAAGAGCAGGGACAGTCTCATCCCTTTTTCCTAACGTCCATATCTCACTATTAAGCAGCTCCTTCCATTCTTCCTCATCTGTTTTTGTCCTCAATAGCCTCCCAAGTGTTCTTAAAGCCAAGGGCAAGCCATCACATTTTTTCACAAACCCTACCCCAAGTGGTCTTAGTGTTGGTTATGAATCAAATTTGGCTACACCCAATGCATGTTAAGCAAATAATGACAGAGCATCATCATCTGACAAACTCTGTAGTGGGTCTAGATGAGCGTAACCCAACTGTTTGAGCAATTGCTCCTTTCGAGTTGTCATGATAATTCTACTTCCAGGAGCCCCTGCAAGAAACGGGCCCACTAATTTTTCCCAATCACCATAGCTTTCAGACCATACATCATCTAAAACTATTAGAAATAATTTATTCTTAAGTTTCTCTTTAAGAGCATCTTGAAGCAAATTTAAATCTTTAAAAATTTTATTATCTCCAGACACATTTTCATAAATAACTTTGCGTATATTTGAGATATCAAACTCATAAGAAACAGAAACCCAAGCCCTAACTTCGAAGTCATCCTTCACTTCCTTTTCTTCGTACAAGAGTCTGGCTAGAGTGGTCTTACCTACCCCATCCATACCAACTATAGGCACGATGCTAAACTTTTCATTACATGATTCATCTTTACCCCCCAACAACTTTTGAATCAATGCCTTCTTTTCAGCTTCACGTCCAACAATGCCAATTTCAGCTACCCTACCATCGTTTCTTTTAATTTTTGGCTTTTCATTTGTTGTCGCACTTAATCCAGGATTATTTTTTTCCCTCCATTAGTTCTTGCAACCTTGTGGAAATATCATCTAACTTGCGATGGATCCTAGTGCTTAATGAGAAATTTGTGCAACAAGTTGGGAGTAGCTTTCTTACCTTGTTGGTGATGACTCCAGATTGATCGGTGAATCCCCGATGCATAGCTTCGGTTGCCAAATCATAAAGCACGTCGTCTATATCATAAGCCAAATGCTGGAGATAGTTCAGCCATTCTTTAACAGCTTCCTGAGTTATTTCCTTCTGAGAAGCATCATAAAGCAGAGCTTGGATCCGGTTTAATGACCTCTTCAGTTTATTTAGCTCAGAATCAATTCCCTTGGCACGAGCAATCTTTTGCATGGCTTCGGAGGCCATCTTTTCAAAAAACACAGTGAAGAAGGCAGAAACAATGACGTCAGCCATGGCTTATTTTTAGAGCAGAGAATGTAGTAGAGATATGGATGAAATGGTTGCACAAATTATTTGCATGTTAGATTTTGACATCCCTTTTCTAACATGTAAATAATGTTGTTGGATCCTAGCCCTAATTTCTCATTTGGGTGTTTAATTGGGGATTTATTTCTAATCAAACTTTGTTCTTGTCCTTTTCAGATGTCGAACATGAACAACAACAATGCTTCTGGCTCGAATTCCTCCGACTCGTTACATGAACAACAACAACGCTTCCAGCTCGTTCTCACTCATGAACTTGTGTGGGAGGGTGATATTTGACAGAAACAATTTCAATGATTGGATCCGTAACATAAGAATGGTCGCCCGCTACAAGGACAAAGAGTATGTCCTTGACAAGGAACTAAAGGAGATGGACATGAACACTGCCGCTCTCGAAGAGATCGCTGCCTTTAAGGCCCACGAGCGTGATGCCACGAAAGTCCATTGCATCATGCTAGCAACAATGACTTCTGAACTCCAAAAGTCCTATAAGGACATGTATCCCTATGAGATGTATCAAGACTTGTTGGACCGGTACCACCAGAGCGCGAGGCAAGAAAGGTACGAGATCATCACTTCGATGATCACTACTAGAATGGGCAATGGAGAGTTGATATGTGCATATTTAGCTATACATTGTTGGATAAGGTGTCTAAGTCCATAACTGTATTTGGTAAGTACTTGTCCCGACCTGGCATTGTCCATTTGGGTTGCATGGCATCATGCATTTGGATAGACTAAATGAGAGAAATAACACTTGTGGTTTATTAATATATTATAAGTTCTAATATATTAATAGTATTATTTAATTAGTATTGATCAACAATTAATTTGGAATTAATTAAGTGATCAAAAGATGACTAATTAAATATATGGGTTGATTATGTAAATCATCCATAACTTGTATAGTGGGCTAAAAGGCTCCATGGATTATCAAGTTGGGTTAAACCCATAGGATGATCTATGGATGCTCAATGGGAGTTACAAACCCATGGGTCATGGAAATGAAGAATCATGTCACATTAGGATTTACATGGTGTAACCCTAGATGTGACACACTATATAAGGAACATGATACTCACCAAAACCAGCTACACTAAGAACAAGAGAGGGCTAGGCCGATTTTTACAAGTGTCATACATTCTCTTAAGTTATTCCAAAGCATTTGGTGTTCTGTGAAGCATTTGAGGCATCACACTTGGGGTGCTAGGCTTTTAGGGTTTTCATGGAATCAAATCAACTACAAGGTATGTAATTCTAGCCATCTTTTAGAATAAAAGTTCCCCATGTATGCTAGATAGGATTATGAACCTTGGAAATCATACTTTGCATGTATTTTAGACAAACATATATCCAAGGTTTTCTAAGGTTGCATGTACACTTAAGGGTGTTAGAATGCTCAAAACCCATCAATGGTATCAGAGACTAGGCTTGTTTGCTAATACTTGATGCAAAATAGTGAAAAAAATTAAATTTTGAGCTGTCTGCATAGGGGACTCGACGATTCCATGGGGGAGAACTTGACGAGTCCAAGTGAAAATGCATCCAACTCGGCGAGTCAGTTCGTGTACTCGACGAGTTGGCTAGGCAGAGTGCAGAATTTTGATTTTTGCTGCTGGAAATGGACTAGAAACATTACCCTAAACTGTTTTGGTGTTGTAAAACTTGTTTTAGATGGTGTAATGGTTATTCTAATCCATTTACAATGGCTAATGTCTTTTTTTCATGATCTTATGTGTTCATATGTTCTTGAAACTTTGATATGAATATTCATGTTCTTATGAGTTTTTTGATAGATCATAGGAATTACTTGTTTAAATGTTTAATTCATGATCGTTATGTGTTTTAATGAAGTCCATAACTTGTCCTCAAGTTATGGATAACAAAAGTCTCTTTGTGTTAAAAGCCATTAAAAGAACAATAAGTTATAAAATGAAGAGTCTTCATTTTAATAACTCATAAGTTACGAATGTGAAAGGTTTTGTAAAGTTACAAAACTTGCCCTCAAGTTTTGGAACATGTAAAGTCGCTTAATAAACTTTAGTTCCATCCCCTAGATTTTTAAAACTTAAAAATCAACCCTTATACTTTATAATATTATAAGTTAGTAATATATATATATATATATATATATATATATATATATATATATATATATAAGAGCAAGTCGTCTTACCATTAGTAGGCTTCATTCACGAAGCTGGTCTATAAGGGGAGTATAAGGTTGCTGCCTATAAAATGGTAGCTTAATGGGTGTCCACTCTCACCCACCGCTTCCTTGATCGGTGGAGCGTGTGTGGTTAACCGGTACACTAACCTGGACTTAACAAGGTAGGTAAAGGGTGACTTAAAGTTTATTATAGGTCGGTGGAGCGCGTGTGGTTAACTAGCACATCGATTGAGTGATAAACTTTAAGGGTACCAAATGATTTGTATGGTTACTTCACACCTCGTTTTGTGATCCTCAGTATCTCAGTCACAAAACTTGGAGGGCACACTCGAGATTGAAACATGCCTTTGAAAAGTTCATTGAATCTCAAAGGAATCTAGGAATTTCTAAGAACCAATTAAAACCTAATAATTTATATTTCGGTTTTTGGTGGAAATTGGTGAATCGTCATTCACCTACCTTTCAAATATGTTATAGCTTAGATTACGGCATACCTCTTCTAAGTTATGATATATATTGTGATTGGATCCTAGCCTTAATATTACATTTGGGTGTTTTATTAAGGACTACCTTAATATCTAAACTAAACTTGTTCTCTTCTTTTTTAGATGTCTTCCAACAACACTGCTTCTATCTCAAACCCTACTGGCTCCTTTTCCCTCATGAACCTATGTGGGAGGGTCATCTTCGATGGTTCCAACTTTATGGATTGGATCCGGAACATCAGGATGGTGACTCATTACGAGGACAAGGAATATGTCCTCGATAAGGAGCTAAAGGAGATCGATGAGTCCATTGCTACTCCCCAGGAGATCGTTGACTTTCGGACTCATGAAAAAGATGCCACCAAAATAGCATGCATCTTGATGGCCACCATGAAAGCTGAATTCCAGAAGTCCTATGAAGACTACTAACCTTTTGAGATGCACCAAGATATTATGGAAAAATACCATCATAGTGCTCGTCAAGAGCGGTATGAAATAATCTCCTCCATGATAACAACCAGGATGAAGGACGAAGATTCCGTCACTAGCTACATGAAGAAAATGCAAAGCTATGTGGATCGTTTGTTGAAGCTTAATGTGAACTTCCCTGAGGAGCTTGCAATAGATATCATTTTGCACTCCTTACCCTTATGTTATGATCAATTCCGCATGACATATCACATGAATAAGGAAGAAGTCACACTCAACAAACTTCAAGGACTCCTAAAGACCGCAGAAACAGGTCTTAAAGGTTAGTCGGTTGTTAACACTGTTGGATTAATGTCTAAGTCCATAACTATAATTGGTAAGACTTGACCCGACCCAGCATGGTCCATTTAGGTTGCATGACATCATGCACTTGGATAGACTAAATGAGAGAAATAAGACACTTATGGTTATTAATATATTATAAGTTCTAGTATATTAATAATAAGAATAATAAGATTATTTAATTAGTATTGATCAAGAATTAATCTAGGATTAATTAAGTAATCAAAAGAAGACTAATTAAATATATGGGTTGATTGTGCAAATCATCCATACTTATATAGTGGACTAATGCTCCATGGATTATCTAGTTGGGCTAAAACCCATGGATTATCAAAAGAAGACTAATTAAATATATGGGTTGATTGTGCAAATCATCCATACTTATATAGTGGACTAATGCTCCATGGATTATCTAGTTGGGCTAAAACCCATATGATGCTCCATGGTGTTTTTGTACCCATGGATCATGGAAATGAAAGGCCATGTTAATTAGGGTTTACATGGTGTAACCCTAACTATATATGCATCTTATTCTTGACCAAAATCGGTCACTAGTGTGTGTAAAAGGAAGGGCTAGACGATTTCATGTAGTGTAGAATTCTCTCAAGTTATTCCAAGTGTATTTGGTGTTTTGTGAACCATTTGAGGTGTTACACTTGAGGCACTAGGCACTCGAGCTTCATGAAGACATTCTACATCAAAGAGGTATGTATTATATCTTGTTATATTCATTGTTTTGTATGCTAGATTAGGATAATACCTTGGATGTTCATATTTGCATGTATAATAGAGAAAACATAGATCCAAGGTATTTAGGGTTGCATGTACACTTAGGAGTGTTAGAATGCTCAAAACCCAAAACTGGTATCAGAGCCTAGGCTTGTTTTCTTGTTATACTTGCAAAACTGCTTAAAAATTCGAAGTTGTTTGTTGTCTGATCATCAGACTCGGCGAGTCCATCAGGAGACTCGGCGAGTCCATGCCTAAAAAAGTGATCAAAACGATCCATAAGTTATAAAATAAAGAAAAGTGAATTGGACTAGGAACATTACCCTAAGATGTTTTTGAACTTATAAACTTGTTTTTTCATGTGGTAATGTAACCTTAATTAACTCCATAAGTTATAAAATAAAGAAAAGTGAATTCTTTTATTAGTTTAAAGTCTTCCATAACTTGTCCTCAAGTTATGGAACTTGAAGAGTTTTTGGATTAAAACTACTTTAAACACATAAGTTATGGAATTAATTAGTTTTGAATAGTTTCAAAACTTGCCCTCAAGTTTTGGAATTTGAAAAGTGTTCACTTATGAATACTCTAATTCCATGTTAGCCCTTAGAATTTTAAAAGTTAAAATTCAACCCTTATACTTTATAATATTATAAGTTAATAATATTTATATATATGTATAAGAGTAAAGTCAGTCTTACCGTTAGTAGGCCTCATTCACGAAGCCGGTCTATAAGGGGGGTATAAGGTTACTGCCTATAAAATGGCAGTTTAATGGGTGTCCACTCTCACCCACCGCTTCCTTGACTGGTGGAGGGTCGTTAGCCGAACGGGTAGGACAAGGACTAGAATTCTCCCTTCATTAAAAGTATTAATGATAAATACTAAGTAGCTAAACCTTTTGTAAATACCCAATCTTATTTACTTAGGAAAATGTGAATGAGGTGCTAATCCATGAAATTACACTTTGCACTTTGTTTAAGTCGGTTAGTGGAGCGTGTGTGGTTAACCGGCACACTAACTCGTGTTTAACATGGTAGGCAAAGGGTAACTTAATGTTTATCATAGTATCGATGGAGTGTGTGTGGTTAACCGACACATCGATTGAGGGGTAAAAACTTAAGGGTACCAAGTAATTTGCATGGTTACTTCACACCTTGTTTTGTGATCCTCGGCATCCCAGTCACGTAACCTGAAGGGTACACTTGAGATTGAAACATGCCATTGAACAGTTCAATGAATCTCAAAGATCTAGGAGTTTCAAAACCAATTAAAACCTAATAATATATTTCGTTTATCTTGGTGGAAATTGGTGAATCGTCATTCACCTACCTTCAAATATTTTATAGCTTGGATTACGGCATCCCTCTTCTAAGTTATAAAATAGTTTGTTGGGTCCTAGCCTTAATATTTCATATTGGGTGTCATATTAAGGACTTTAGATCAACTATCTTGAATATCTCCCAAAAGATGTCTGGTTTAGACATCTGTGATCTTCCCAAATCTCTTGAAACAAGGTTTCCTAAATGAAGATGATGTCCTTTGGAAATCATACTTCTTTAACCTCCTCCAATTATTCTCCCTAACCCACAAGTTCTTGACAAGTTCAAGGTCACTCAATCCCTATTGGCAAGGCAAGGTCTCGGTGTGATCACATCTTGGAGATGTAGTCACATATTGACAAGCCGGGAGAGTTGGGTGTCAAAGTCTTGAGAAAGTTGGTGGTTCAATTACTTTCTAAGTCACATAGTGAGTTCTTTTGGAACACCTATGCAACAGACTAAGACAAGACCCTTAATGATCTTATCCATTTGCTTTGATCAACTTCCTAAAACTTTATGGACATTGACAATGATGACATTGAATATCAAGTAAAGCTCTCTCTTCCCAATGGAAAGGGATCAACCATAGTCAAATCGGTTGACCAAATGGTAAAGAGAGAGGCTAAGTCTGAGATAGTCTCATTTTCAAGGGTCCATTGCCAAAGGAAGGGACAATAATTGTGAAGCTGCCAACTTTACCTAAGGATGTTAAAGTCAATACGTTTGACTCTACTTCAGGTAAAGTCCACTATCTAGCTCTGCTAAGTTTCTATTATGAGATTCTTGATACATGATGTGACTGGGTCACGTATGTTGATGTTTTAAGAATCAAAGAAAAGTGAAGAAACTTAAAGAAAGAATATGCTGAATCAGATCGCGTAGATGGATTTCTCTCGCGTAGTTTGAAGATTGGATTCTTGAGCTAC
Organism: Lactuca saligna; assembly: GCF_052625555.1. Lineage (NCBI taxonomy): Eukaryota > Viridiplantae > Streptophyta > Magnoliopsida > Asterales > Asteraceae > Lactuca > Lactuca saligna. The sequence goes on from NC_136419.1 coordinate 181,746,509, forward strand.
TTCTTAGGAGTTATGAGATATTGCTTAGGAATAGATAACAACAAGTTTTCATATGAATTGTAAGGATAAGTTTTTCCACAAAGTTTTAAAATAAAAGAAAATTTTTTGATTTTATTTATTTTAAAATATCCTTACAATGGCATCTGTGGAAATTTTTGTTGCTTATAAGATCCCATTAAGAGCAAGAGTGGAAATATGAATTTTATTCTTTCATTTGTGGTAGTGTCTAGATTTACCAAATAAGGAAAGATTCTCATCACCCAAGTTTCAATTGGACCGGAACTTGGAATCATGCAAGTTGTATGGCATGATGAATGAGAACTTTCAAGTATTGGAAAATTAAGACTAATTAGTTGCTCACATGGATGTGTGAGTCAAGTGAAGGACTAAGGGATCGAGTACACATTCTTGTGCACTGGTCAAGTCCACCATAAAAGATCAATAAGACTATTCGTCATAGTTTACTAAAGCTCAGTAAATATGATTATACTTACAAGCTTAAGTGTAACTCTGAGAAATTGGAAAAAGGTTCCAATGTAAGACAGAGCGAATAAGAAGAATCAACTTAGGCAGGAAAGATAAAAGTTTCTCAAATCTGAAAAGATTGGAGAATACTTTAGTATCAGTTTTGTGATCATCTTAATGATTAAGAAACTATAGCACAATTATTTCTCTAAGGGAATCTTAGTGCATTCTTATGACTAAGAAGAGGAATCTTGAATTGTTGAAATGGTTAAATCAAGAAGATGAGTCATACTTCGTTCCAATATAAGTCTTAGAGTCATACTCCAAGATGGTAATTTGAGTGACATGTCTTAGAGAAGGTTTAAAACACTTGTCAAATGTAAAAGTAAAAGTTTTCTACTCTTGTACATTTGAAATTGGTAAGTTGTGATGTTTTGGATAAAACAAAGACCAACTTAGGCCAATTTTGTGAAGTATTTGTCTTGATTAGAATCCACACTATCTCTTGAATATTTTACAAGAAAGTCTTACATGTCAAGAGGACAGTGGGAGTCTTAAAAGTCTTGAAAGTCTCAAGAACTACTCAAGAATAAAACCTAAAGTTCTTCACTAGCACACAACTTGAGGTTTATAACCTATCGTGTTGACATATTTTGTGCCCATTCCAATTAAAGTTGGCTTTGCATATGAGTTCTTAGAGTTCTCAATTGGTTGAACAACAACTTGGAAGCAATGGCATGCCCTTGAGCTGCTAGGTGGCAAGAAATTAGGATTGAGTTTAGTCCATATGAGTTTGGATTTGTCATTAACCTTTTCTTGTGATTATGGTTTTGACAATTCACATGGATAAGAACACATACACCATAAAAATCTGACTGTCATAAGGTTTCTCTCCAATTCATGAAAATGATGGTGAGGAAACACTTTCACTAAGTAGATTTTAGCTAGATAGCAATTGTGATATTTGCATTCTCAAACTCGTTAGTGGAGCGTGTATTGTTTACCGGCACACTAACCTAGACTTGTGAGAAGTGGCAAAAAGGTCTAACCATTATGATTATGGCATCCCTCTTCATAATTGTTTAGACACACAAGTGTGATATCTAAGGGAAGGTGTATGATTTTGATAAAGTTTTATCAAAACAATCTAGTATCAGAAATATGAACTTTGGTAAGAAAGTTAGCTTATTTCTGAGTACATGTCAAAGCTAGTGGGAGCATAAGTGTTATGCTAATAATCATCATGTTAGTGGGAGCATGATAATTATGATAAAGTATTGCAAGTTAGCAATGTTAATTATAGAAAACAAAAGGTTTCAATTAGGAAAGAGTTGTTTTGTTATAATTAAGGGAGAGGAAATTATATTTCATCTCAAATCTATAAGCTTAGATCATGAGGCTTTAATCATTTAGTCAGGGATATATATATATATATATATATATATATATATATATATATATATATATATATATATATATATGAATTCATGTTGGAATGGCTCAACATAAGGAAATTCTGTATATGGGTCCATTATTTGCGTTCTAAAATTTGATTATGATTACGGCATCCCTTTTCATAATCTGAATTATGAGAACTTGGCAAATAGAAATGGAAATATTATAGCAAAAGACTAGTTTAGTCTTTATGTGAGACATCATGAATCGTGTCCCATATGCTTCGGATATAGGATCGATTACATGTGTTATATTCATCCTTTCTAAAATTTTCCAAATGCCTGGGGCATTAAGAAGGGACAAGGTTTAGAACTGGATATGACTATAAGGATTAAACAATTGTCGAGGACAATCTAAGGTTTACCAAAGATTGGTTGCTCAAGGACAGTTGGAAGTATAGTGATGATTCTGGAAGGACCATATTGACATAATCTGTAAGGAGGAAACTCTTGTTTAGAAGTGATAGTCAAAATGGAATATGGAAATGTTTCAAAGTTAGAAATTATTCAATCTGTGTAAGATTAGGAAACTTAATGCAAGAAGGATGTTTCCAAGGAGTTGATCTCCTTTGGAATACTCTGTAATGATTGTTATAGGATCGATTACATGTGCTATATTCATCCTTTCTAAAATTTTCCAAATGCCTGGGGCATTAAGAAGGGACAAGGTTTAGAACTGGATATGACTAAAAGGATTAAACAATTTGTCGAGGACAATCTAAGGTTTACCAAAGATTGGTTGCTCAAGGACAGTTGGAAGTATAGTCATAATTCTGGAAGGACCATATTAACATAATCTGTAAGGAGGAAACTCTTGTTCAGAAGTGATAGTCAAAATGGAATATGGAAATGTTTCAAAGTTAGAAATTATTCAATCTGTGTAAGATTAGGAAACTTAATGCAAGAAGGATGTTTCCAAGGAGCTGATCTACTTTGGAATACTCTGTAATGATTGTTGTCAAGTCTTTCTGACTTTGTGCATAATAATTACAAGAGGATCAATGCATATAAGTTTAGAATCTAACAGATTTCACTAAATGGCAGGAATTTTGAATTCTTGCATTTGATGTAAGGATTTGGACTGTGAAAGAGGATCATTGGAGTTATGTTCAATTGATCTAATTCACAAAGTGGAGATCACAGAAAAACATAGTATGCATACTTGGTGTATGGCATGACTAGTGTTTAGAAAACATAGCATACATGCTTGGAGCATGGGACAACTATTGTTTTAAATTCAAGAATGAAGTTGATAGCTGAAATAGTATACAATGAATAATGTGTAATAATATGGTGATAAATAAAAGGTGTTTTATTTATATTCATAAGTTCTGAGACCATATTGGATTCAATTATTATTGTGTTTCATTTTGCATGTTTTGACTTCCAGAATAAACTAGGTTATTCTTCCAGAATGACTAAGTTATTCAAACCATCCACAGTCGGTCATATGTTGGAAGTAGATATGAATTAAGACTATCATGGGTTGGCTTGTAGAGGTCTAAGGTGTTGGGAAAAGGGCTACAACACTCGTGAGTGCTCATAAGTTCTGAGTATTGGATTCAAACAGCGCTCATTGGAATCACTTCATGGATTTGATCACGAGTGATCATGAGACGATAATATCTTATATTCTTCAAACCTAGAGATATGAGTTGTTCCTATGAGTTGATAGTACATTGATTGCACGAAAACGCATTGGTAACTCGATGTTATAAAACGTGCCTTTGTGTATGATTCAACAAGTAGTAGAACAAGCCATATGAGTCGAAGTTTATCCATTCCTTTTACCTTCAGGATAAAAGCGATATATGTGGGCCCCTCAATGATTTGATGATGACAAATGGAAATGCTCGGCCGGGCCAGGACTGATTTGATTTGTTCAATTAGTCAGTCGTCATAAATCGGAAATCGGGAAACAACAAATGGATAGAGAGAATGATTATAATCCATGTCTCAGTCCATATGATATCTAGAATGGAGGAATATATGATCCCTTATCTAATGGACAAGTCATTGACAAAGGTCAGAGTTTATCTACATGGTCAGAGTTCGACAGAAGCTTTTGAGAGCTACGATTGCCAGTCGGTTCCTAAAGTCATACGCAATAATAGTTTTAGACTTATCCAAGTAGGAGACTATTGGATTAATGTCTAAGTCCAAAACTATAATTGGTAAGACTTGACCCGACCCGACATGGTCCATTTGGGTTGCATGGCATCATGCACTTGGATAGACTAAATGAGAGAAATAAGACACTTATGGTTATTAATATATTATAAGTTCTAGTATATTAATAATAAGAATAATAAGATTATTTAATTAGTATTGATCAAGAATTAATCTAGGATTAATTAAGTAATCAAAAGAAGACTAATTAAATATATGGGTTGATTGTGCAAATCATCCATACTTATATAGTGGGCTAATGCTCCATGGATTATCTAGTTGGGCTAAAACCCATATGATGCTCCATGGATGCTCCATGGTCTTTTTGTACCCATGGATCATGGAAATGAAAGGCCATGTCAATTAGGGTTTACATGGTGTAACCCTAACTATATATGCATCTTATTCTTGACCAAAATCGGCCACTAGTGTGTGTAAAAGGAAGGGCTAGCCGATTTCATGTAGTGTAGAATTCTCTCAAGTTATTCCAAGTATATTTGGTGTTGTGTGAACCATTTGAGGTGTCACACTTGAGGCACTAGGCACTCGAGCTTCATGAAGACATTCTACATCAAAGGGGTATGTATTATATCTTATTATATTCATTGTTTTGTATGCTAGATTAGGATAATAACTTGGATGTTCATATTTGCATGTATAATAGAGAAAAAATAGATCCAAGGTATTTAGGGTTGCATGTACACTTAGGAGTGTTAGAATGCTCGAAACCCTACAAACACTCCTACTCCTACTCCAAACTCTGACCCTGTCTTGGCAATCGGGAAACGTAGAGAGAAGAAGAGGAAGAGCTCTTCGAAGGGTACCAAGGCTAGGACCTTTGATGGCTCTTCTTCAAGTGGAACCAAGAAAGGTTTTGTCACTCCTTCTTCTGACTCAAAAGAGACTGAATGCTTCTATTGCCATGAAAAGTCACACTGGAAGCAGAACTACCTAAAGTACCAGCAAGATGTGAAGGATGGGAAAGTTAAACCCAATCATCCAGGTATTTACACTATTCTATCTAATAACTCACCCTATTCTAACTCTTGGGTCCTTGATACTGGTTGTGGTATTCATATATGTTCTGATTTGCATGGACTAAGAAAAAGTGAGAATGTGGAGCATGGAAAGATAAACTTGATCATGGGGAATAGTAAAGCTTCACCTGTCACCAAAATTGGAGTTTATTCTTTGTTGCTAAGTAGTAGGTTTACTTTAGATTTGAATAAATGTTGTTATTCTCCAGAAATGGCAAAAAATATTATTTCCTTTCATGATTTGTACAAACAAGGGTTTACCTTTTCTTTTGATAATGAAATTGGTGGAATAAATGCTTTCTTTAATAATGTTCTTTATTTTAAAGCATTACCTTGTGATGGTGTGTATGAAGTTGAATCTGTTGTAGATAATCTAGGAAATAATGTGTTGTGTATTGATTCTTCTAATAATAATAACTTGGATAAAACATCATTATGGCATTGTCATCTTGAACATTTGAGCAAGAAACTCATAGGCCAACTCCAAAAGGATGGAGTCTTGGAGTCATTTGACCTAAACTCAGATGATAGTTGTGAATCATGCTAACTTGGAAAAATAACAAAGTCACCCTTCACTGGTTCTTGTGCTAGGGGTGAAGGTTTGTTGGATCTAGTGCACACGGATGTGTGTGGACCCTTCGAATCTTCCACAAGGGATCACAATCATTATTATTTGACTTTTACTGATGATTATAGTATATATGGATATGTCTATTTAATCAAGCATAAGTTAGAGACTTTTGAAAGGTTTAAAGAGTTTAAACAGGAAGTCGAGAATCAACTGGGTAGGAACATTAAGATACTTTGATCTGATCGTGGTTGTGAGTATCTTAGTACAGAGTTCCTTGACTATCTTAAGGAATGTGGGATTTGATGGGTTTGGGTCATAAGACATCCTATGTGTTCATACAAACCCTAATGCTTGGATCTAGGTTTCTCTATTGTACATGCTTTGAATCCAAGACTATAAACCCTAATTCTAGCATGCAAGTAATCATATTAACATGTAATTAGGTTTAAGATCATACCTTGATTGTTATGTAGCAATAACAATCCCAATTCCTCCTTGTATTGACTTTGGAAGGCTTAGAGTCACAAGTGTCACTCCTCTAATGGTTCACAAACACCATAAGCAAGAGGATGAAGAGGAGAGAGGTTGGAGGCTGCCAAAAACGTGTGTAAACCCTTACAAGAACATTAGCCACGTTTTTGAGCCTTAAGGAGTCTTTATATAGTTGGGCTATTAGGGTTATCTAACAAGGAAACCCTAATTTGGATGCTTAAGCCCTAAGCAACCCATAGACTCCTTTTAATCAAGCCCTTTGACGATTTCCTTATGGGCTTCCCCATAGAATTCGTCCAACCCTTGATACAAGGCAATCCATGGCCCAAATTACAATTATCTTATAATTACAATTCCAGTCCCTTAGGTTTAATTAATCTCTTTTAGTCACAAAACTAATTACCAATTAATTATTGACTAATATTAATTAAACAATATGATTTCTCCTTTAATATATTATTCCCATAATATATTAATAAATCATATTTAATCCTTACTCTCCATAATTCATCCTATCAAGTTGCTTTGGTGAAGGCAACCCAAAAGGACCATGCACCATCGGGTCAAGTACATACCAAAATAGTTATGGACTTAGACACTAATCCAACAGGATTATCTCACAGTTGACACCTCCCAAGACACCACAGTTTAATGGTGTGGCTGAGAGGCACAGTCGAACCTTGTTGGATATGGTTCGTTCCATGATGAGTCGAGCTTCGCTACCAATCTCATTTTAGGGGTATGCCTTATAGACTGTTACCCATATCCTTAATCTGGTCCCTACAAAGAAAGCTGCTAAAACTCCTCATGAGATATGGACTGGTAAAGTTCCCAAACTAGACCACATCAAGATTTGGGGTTGCGAGGCTTTCTTGAGATGCGAGACTCATGATAAGCTCGAAACTTGAAGTGATAGGTGTATTTTCTTCAGCTACCCACATAAATCCTTTGGTTACCTCTTCTACAGACCTAGTGACAATGTGGTATTTGTAGCAAGGAGGGGTGTCTTTCGATAGAGAGAGAGAGAGAGAGAGAGAGAGAGAGAGAGAAAGAGAGAGAGAGAGAGAGAGAGAGAGAGAGAGAGAGTTCATAAGCCAATGAATCAGTAGGATGCAAATTGACCTTGAAGAATTTCAAGAGTCAAGTGGTGAAGGAACTTCAAACCCTAGCACTCAACTTGAGGAGGAAACTCCTGTTGATCCAATTGACAACTCTATACCTATGAGGTGTTCCACAAGGGTTAGGAATGCACCTGAGCATTATTATGGTTTCGATATCACTATGGAAGTTGAGAAACTTATCAATGATGAGACATTGGTAAGTCTGGATGAACCTAACAGCTACGCGGAAGCCATGGCAGGCCCTAAGTCTGCTAAATGGAAAGAGGCAATGGACAGCAAGATACAGTCCATGTATGACGATGAAGTTTGGAACTTGGTTGACAATGTACTAGGTCGTAAGACAATTGGGTGCAAATGGATTGTAGCACCTGGTTCCTGGTATGTAAAATTTATCTAAGTATTTTGCATTTTTAGCCTTGGACTCGGCGAGTTGTAGGCCCGACTCGCCGAGTAGACACGGGATATGGAACATGTTTAAGTTGGCGACTCGACGAGTGCATATTCTGGACTCGGCGAGTCCCTATTGTCTGGTAAAACCCTAATTCCAAGGGTTTGCACCTTATTTAAACCAACCTTATGCGCACCAAGCTCGCCCCCTTCACCCTCATAGTCCCCTATATCGTTCTAACATCGTTCCTTGTGAGATTGAAGTGCTTGGTGTGATTTCTTGAAGACTTTGAGAGAGAAAGGAGATTAGATTAAGAGGAGAGGAAGGAGACCAGACATCTTGGTGTTATTTCAGAGATTATCTTGAGGTATAACTTAGTTTCCCCATGTTTACATGCTTATAGTCCCTTAGAGCTCCATTAAAGTCCTTCTTGAGCCATTTCCAAGCTTGGGTATGATTTAGGGTCTGTAATAAGCTGATTAACCTTTAGATCTAGGCATGATTGAGCTCCAGGAGCTCGGATCCACTGCCTTTATGAAGCCATATTGCATGAAAGCCCTAGATCTACTCTTTTAGTGCATTTTGAGCCCTAAAACCTTCATTGGTGTTTATTTACATGTAAAGTTGGAAACCTTACGTGTTAATCAAACCCTAAAAACCCAGATCTATGTATGACATGATCTGGATTCAAGCAAAATCGAGTATATAGTATTTGCATGTGAAAGACTCGGCGAGTCGTTCATCGGACTCGGCGAGTCGAGTCGCGAGTCTCCGAGTTTTCCCCCTTTTCGTGTTTGCTGGGCGGAGTAGTAAGTCATGGGGTGTGACTCAGTGGGTCGGAAGCCAGACTCACTCATGAAGGAACTCGGCGAGTCAATGACCTGACTCGGCGAGTTCAAGGCAATCTTCTTGCCTCAAGAACAGAATCGGCGAGTTGTTCATACAACTCAGCGAGTCTTAGCATAGAATGTTCTTCGGATGAAGATGAACTCGACGAGTTGTTCATACAACTCAGCGAGTAGGATGAAGGACTATTGGACATTGGTTTAGAAGGAAAACTCGACGAGTAGAGATGGGATTATGGTCAATCGAATGGATAGGGACTCGACGAGTTGGCGAGCCAACTCGGCGAGTCGGGTTAACTGGAAGTTGACTTTGACTTTGACTCTTGGTTTGGTTAGGGGTAAATGGTCATTTTACCCTGAGGTCGGTTAGCAGTATTTGACTGAGTGTTTTGTGGGAATTATAGCCGGAGGCTTTCCGGGGCAGCAGCAGAAGAAGACAGTCAGTTCCCACGCAGATCAGCAGCTACTTTGAGGTGAGTTACCTTCCAGTAGCGGTGGGTCTACGGCCACAATGCCGGCTCACCAGTAGGAGTTGTATGTTAGATGATTGTCTTTGTGATATCATCTAGGTTTGCTACTACCTGATATGTTTATATGCTGGCATGATATGTATATGTGATAGTAGTAGAGCTCGGTTGTTAGGACCGAAGGCTAGGTCAGACACCCCAGATATGTCTGACAGTATGCGATGATATGTTTATATATTGGCATGATATTTTATATGTGATAGTGGTAGTAGGAGGGGAATAGTCCCCATGTTCGGTCGTTAGGACCAAAGGGTAGATCGGACACCCCAGATATGTCTGATAATATGTTATGTTATGATATATGTGATAGTAGCAGTAGGGGTGAAATAGTCCTCGAGGATCGGTTGTTAGGACCAATGGGTAGTCAGCACCCCAGAATGGCTTGACATGGGTAGTCACCACCCCATAATGGCTTGACACGGGTAGGTCGGCACCCTAGAATGGTCCTACCGGGTAGGTCGGGCACCCCATAATTGCCCGGCAGTATGTATGATATGTGATTGTAAGGTATTTGGTATGATGGGGGAACTCACTAAGCTTCGTGCTTACAGTTTTCAGTTTGGTTTCAGGTACCTCTTCTTCGAAGGGGAAGGAGCTGGCGCGGTAGCGGCACATCACATACACGCTTTGTATTCCGCACTATGATATCTTCCTGGGGATTTGTACTCTAACATTATTATGTTTTTATAAACTGGTTTCTAGACACGCGACATCTTTTATGATATGATCGGTGAATATTTTATTTCTAATGTTTTGCTAAGTATATGTTTTAAAAATGAAATTTTTTGCTCGTATTTTTGGGACGTTACAAGTTGGTATCAGAGCCCTGGTTTGAGGGATTCGGCACACCTTCGGGGGTGTCTGAACTCAAATTGAGGGATTAAAAGACTTTAAAGAAGAAAATATTTTCTAAAAAGCTAAGTAAACATTTTTTAAGAAGGAACGAAGTGTGTGATGTGCGTGATCGGCCGAGCTCAAGTAAGTATTCCCCAAAGTACCCATACAAGCTTATGTTATGTTTATCAATTTTAGTAGAACAACATGCTAGAATAGGACTAAGGATCTAGGGGTGATGCATTATGTGCCTACTTTATGTGCTTCAGTGTATGAAATTGCATGCTAGAATTGAGTAGACGGCAATAGGATAGCTTGTTTAGGTTATGCCTGATAGTATGAGTTTAGCATTGTATGCTAGTTCAGCTTCTCTCTATGAGGACGGATTTGCTTGAGATTGTTCCCTTTTGTCTGAATATTGCTTGCTTTGTGCTTCGTGGGACTCTGAGTGATGGGAGTTAGACATTAGGTGAATACGTCATGTCACATGTGATCAGGGTTGAATAATCTTAGAGTGATGGATTTGGCCCTATTGCGCAGCTCTTGTCTGAGTGTAACCATTGTAGAGCTGAGTCTGTTACTCGAAGGATTATCTGAGCCTCACCACATGTAATGGTATTCAGGTAATGGCTAATTGGCATTACCAAGAGGCCTTCAGCAGCTGAGGACCGGGTAGGGTGGAGTTAGAGATTTCCCCAAGGCAAGCCTAGGATGAGTATAGAAGTGATCAGCGGTAGTGAAAGGGACCTGGTGGAGTCAACGAAGTCCTTGGAGAAGGTACGGATAGATGTGGAAGGTAGTATGCGCCCGTACTACTGAAAGCAGAGGATCCGTACCCGAACCGAGGAAGGCCGAGATAAGACTAGGGAACTTGTAGTTGGTGTGATCCCTCCAAAGGTATCCGTATCGCTAACGATTATTATTTATGTATTTCAGAATGGTGGTACTACGCTCGCGGCCAACAGTTGGCAGTTTAGGAAAGGGATCGTGTTGGGGATCAGGTTCCGAGCCAGTAGATGAGGGGCTACGTGAGTTCATCGCGTTAGAGATCGCCAAAAGCATCCTTGAGTCGACCCCATTATCTTCGGGTCGATCAACGAAGGGATAGTTGAGTTGATGGAGGAGCGGATCAGGGCATTCAGGAGCGACATGGCCTCTAGCCAGTCGGGATCTCATACACTATCCTTCAAGCACATCAGGGGCAGTGGTGCGCCGGATTTTCATGGGGCGAAGGACCCCATAGCTACCAGGCGATGGATTGCAGACATTGAGTCTACACAGATGATTAGCTTCTGCCCTGAGGGCTCGGAGGTGAGGTTTGCGACAGGGTGTTTACGAGATCGAGCTAGGGATTGGTGGGAGTCCATGGGTGACTCGTTGGGAGCCTCGGCTGTCGAGGCTATGAGCTGGTCGGATTTTGCGACCAGGTTTAGCGCAGAGTTTGCGCCGGCTGTCAAGCTTCAGTAGTTGGTCAGGGAGTTCTTGGATATGAGGCAGACGGCGGAGACTGTGGCGTAGATCACCGCCAAGTTCCGGGAGAGGGCATTGTTGGTGCCCCAGTATGCGGGTGATGAGGATATGAGGAGGACCCACTACCATGACATGCTCAGAGCTGATATTCGAGAGCATGTCAGTTTTTCAGCTTGCACTACCTTGGACTCTATGATTTCCAGGGCGAAGGAGAGAGAGATAGATCTGGAGCACATCCGGAAGAGGAAGACAGAGGAGGGACATGCACGAGGGGCTTCGGGAAAGAAGCCTAAGGGACCAGATGGTAGGCCGAAAGGCCAGTCAGGACCGAGCCGCTGCAAGAAATGCGGCATGCCTCATGAGGGGGCATGTAGGCTGGGATCGTCGGGCTGCTATAAGTGCGGAAAGATGGGGCATTTCAGTAGGGATTGTACCGCCCCTGCACCTGTGATACAAACGTCTGAGATGTTGTGTTTCCACTGCAACCAGAGGGGCCACAAGAAGGCCAATTGCCCCCAGTTGATAGCATCAATGCCGGTTAAGGTGCCTGCTCTAGCTACCCTGCGGATTACAGATGGCCGGCAGGGAAAGGCAGAGGCTCCAGTGGTGAGGATCCGGGCGATTCAGCTGACTACCGAGGAGGCACGCATCGCACCCGATGTGGTGACGGGTATGATTCTTTCCCTCTATTTTATTTTTATGATGTTATGATATTGATATGTGCTCTGTGTATATGTGTTAGGATCGTTCCATGTGAACGCTATCCCTGCTCAGGTGTTGCCGATGATCGATCGGTGCGAGCGTCAGCAGTATTCAGGGATTGTGTTCTAAGGTTATTTGAGGAGCGCTATTTGGTGGATTTGGTTCCCATCCCATTGCGAGGGAACACAGTGATTATAGGCATGGATTGGTTGAGCCCTAATGGGGCGGTGATAGATTGCGCACAGCAGCTAGTGTGGATCAGGGCCCCATGTGGGGGAGAGTTGGTGATCCACGACGAGAGGCCACAGTGTGGACCCACAGTATGTTCAGCAGTGAGAGCTAGGCGCTACCTTCAGCAGGGTTACGCGAGATATGTCGCGTACGTTATGGATGCCCGGGAGGTGGATAAGACGATGGTGAGCGAGGTTCCAGTGGTGCGAGACTACACTGATGTGTTTCCGGAGGAGCTTCCTGGAATACCTCCAGAGCGTCAGGTAGAGTTCAGGATCAACCTAGTTCCTGGTGCGGCTCCGATAGCCAAGGCACCCTATCGGTTGGCTCCTCCCGAGATGCAGGAGTTGTCTAAGCAGCTGCAGGAGCTGCTAGAAAAGGGATTTATTCGACTGAGCAGTTCACCCTGGGGAGCCCCGATCCTGTTTGTGAAGAAGAAGGACGGGTCGCATCGGATGTGTATAGATTACCGAGAGCTGAATAAGGTAACGGTGAAGAACCGTTACCCACTCCCGAGGATTGATGACCTCTTTGATCAGTTACAGGGAGCATCTTAGTTCTCCAAGATCGATTTGCGTTCAAGTTATAATCAGATGAGGTTCAGAGAGGAGGATGTACAGAAAACCGTGTTTCAGACGCGTTATGGCCATTATGAGTTCTTGGTGATGCCGTTTGGGCTCAACAATGCTCCTGCTGCATTCATGGACCTCATGAACCGCGTGTGCAGACCGATGCTGGATCGGTTTGTGAAAGTTTTCATTGATGACATCTTGGTTTATTCCAAGACGCAGGAGGAGCACGAGGAGCATCCAAGAGAGGTTTTGGAGACCTTGAGGAGGGAGAGCTTGTACGCCAAGTTCTCCAAATGTGAGTTTTGGTTACGTGAGGTGCAGTTTCTTGGGGACCTCATCAACCAGAACGGGATTTCAGTAGACCCGGCCAAGGTGGAGGCCGTGATGAGATGGTTGGTTCCGAAGTCTCCATCCGAGATTCGGAGTTTCCTGGGATTAACAGGTTACTATCGGAGGTTCATTCAGGACCTCTCCAAGATAGTCGTACCCTTGACACAACTAACCAAGAAAGTCGTGGTCTTTTGATGGGGACCTGAGCATCATGGGTTCTGAGGCAGAGATTGTGCGAGGCGCCAATCTTAGCCCTTCCCGAGGGAGTAGAGGATTTTGTGGTATACTGTGATGTGTCTATCAGGCTTAGGCGCAGTATTGATGCAGAGGGGACATGTCATTGCTTATGCCTCGAGGCAGTTGAAGCCTCACGAGGCGAACTACCCGATGCATGATTTAGAGTTGGGGGCGGTGGTCTTCGCCCTCAAGAGTTGGCGACATTACCTCTATGGAGTCCGGTGTACCATTTACACAAACCACAAGAGTTTGAGGTACCTCATGGATCAGCCGAATCTGAACATGAGATAGCATCGGTGGTTGGACATGGTGAAGAATTATGATTACGAAATCCTTTATCACCCGGGAAAGGCCATTGTGGTGGCCGATGCTTGACCTGCAGGAAGGTCAAGGCCGAGCATCAGAGATCGCGCGACAAGATGCAACTGTTGGATATCCCATTGTGGAAATGGGAAGATATTACGATGGATTTTATCACAAAGCTTCCCAGGACTGCGCGTGGAGTAGATTCGATTTGGGTCATCGTGGACCGATTGACCAAGAGCACCTATTTTATTCTGATCCAAGAGACAATCTCGGCTGAAAAGTTGGCCGATATCTATATCCGAGAGATAGTGGCGCGGCACGGGGTGTCGGTGTCAGTGATATCAGACAGAGATGTGCGTTTCAGTTCCAGGTTTTGGAAGAAGTTTCATGATGAGTTGGGCACTTGTCTGCATTTTAGCACCGCCTTTCACCCGCAGACGGATGGTTAGAGCGAGCGGACCATCCAGACTTTGGAGGATATGTTGCGGGAATGCATGCTAGACTTCAGTGGTAGCTGATATACCTGTCTTCCCTTGGCTGAGTTCTCGTACAACAACAGCTACCATGCGAGTATCGACTGCCCTCCTTTTGAGATGTTGTACAGACGGAGGTGCAGGACCCCGATATGTTGGGGTGAAGTTGGCCAGAGGGTCATGGGGAACACAGAGGTGGTGCTTAAGACGATCGATAGAATCCAGCAGGTTCAAAGCAGGCTTCAGACTGCGCAGAGTCGGTAGAAAAGTTACGCCGACAAGCGCCGATCAGACCTGGAGTTTAAGGTAGGGGATATGGTTCTCTTGAAGGTGTCGCCTTGGAGGGGCATCATTCGATTCAGGAAGCGGGGCAAGTTGGGCCTGAGATACATTGGTCCGTTCAGGGTTGTAGCCCGGGTGGGCAAGGTAGCATACAGGCTGGATCTGCCAGCCGAGCTTAGTCAGATCCACAGCACCTTCCATGTCTCCTAGTTGCGGAAGTGCCTAGTGGATGATTCAGTGGTGGTGTCGTTAGAGGATATACAGGTTGATGACAACCTGAATTATATTGAGCGCCCAGTCGCAATCCTCGACCGGAAGTCGAAGAATCTGAGGAACAAGAGGGTGGAATTAGTGAAGGTGCAATGGCAGTACCGAAAGGGTTCACAGTGGACTTGGGAGCCGGTGGAAGAAATGATGGAGCATTATCCCGAGCTGTTTCATGATCGAGCAGCAAACTTCGAGGACAAAGTATAAAATAATTGGGGTAGATTTGTAGCACCTGGTTCCTGGTATGTAAAATTTATCTAAGTATTTTTCACTTTTAGCCTTGGACTCGGAAAGTTGTAGGCCCGACTCGCCGAGTAGAGACAGGATATGGAACATGTTTAAGTTGGCGACTCGGCGAGTCCATATTTTGGACTCGGCGAGTCCTCGCTGTCTGCTAAAACCCTAATTCCAAGGGTTTGCATCCTATTTAAAGCAACCTTATGCGCCCCAAGCTTGCCCCCTTCACCCTCATAGCCCCTATATCGTTCTAACATCGTTCCTTGTGAGATTGAAGTGCTTGGTGTGATTTCTTGAAGACTTTGAGAGAGAAAGGAGAGTAGATCAAGAGGAGAGGAAGGAGACCAGACATCTTGGTGTTATTTTAGAGATTTCCTTGAGGTATAACTCAGTTTTCCCATGTTTTCATGCTTATAGTACCTTAGAGTTCCATTAAAGTCCTTCTTGAGCCATTTCCAAGCTTGGGTATGATTAGGGTCTGTCATAAGCTGATTAACCTTTAGATCTAGGAATGATTAAGCTCCAGGAGCTCGGATCCACAACCTTTATGAAGCCATATTGCATGAAAGCCCTAGATCTACTCTTTTAGTGCATTTTGAGCCCTAAAACTTTCATTGGTGTTTATTTACACATAAAGTTGGAAACTTTACGTGTTAATCAAGCCATAAGAACCCAGATCTATGTATGGCATGAGCTGGATTCAAGCAAAATCGAGTATATAGTATATGCATGTGAAAGACTCGGCGAGTCATTCATCGGACTCGACGAATCGAGTCGCGAGTCCCCGAGTTTTCCCCCTTTTCGTGTTTGCTGGGTGGAGTAGTAAGTCATGGGGTGTGACTTAGTGGGTCGGAAGCCAGACTCACTCATGAAGGAACTCAACGATTCAATGACCTGACTCGACGAGTTCAAGGCAATCTTCTTGCCTCAAGAACAGACTCGGCGAGTTGTTCATACAACTCGGCGAGTCTCAGCGTAGAATGTTCTTTGGATGAAGATGAACTCGACGAGTTGTTCATACAACTCGGCGAGTAGGATGAAGGACTATTGGACATCGGTTTAGAAGGAAAACTCATCGAGTCAATGCCTAACTCGACGAGTAGAGACGGGATTATGGTCAATCGAATGGATAGGGACTCGACGAGTTGGCGAGCCAACTCGGCGAGTCGGGTCAACTGGAAGTTGACTTTGACTTTGACTCTTGGTTTGGTTAGGGGTAAATGGTCATTTTACCCTGAGGTCGGTTAGCAATATTTGACTGAGTGTTTTGTGGGAATTATAGTCGGAGGATTTTCGGGGCAGTAGCAGAAGAAGACAGTCAGTTCCCACGCAGATCAGCAGCTACTTTGAGGTGAGTTACCTTCCAGTAACGGTGGGTCTACGGCCACAATGCCAGCCCACCAGTAGGAGTTGTATGTTAGATGATTGTCTTTGTGATATCATCTAGGTTTGCTACTACCTTATATGTTTATATGCTGGCATGATATGTATATGTGATAGTAGTAGAGCTCGGTTGTTAGGACCGAAGGGTAGGTTAGACACCCCAGATATGTCTGACAGTATGCGATGATATGTTTATATGCTGGCATGATATGTTATATGTGATAGTGGTAGTAGGAGGGGAATAGTCCCCAAGTTCGGTTGTTAGGACCGAAGGGTATCGGACACCTCAGATATGTCTGATAATATGTTATGTCATGATATATGTGATAGTAGCAGTAGGGTGAAATAGTCCCCGAGGATTGGTTGTTAGGACTGATGGGTAGTCAGCACCCCAGAATGGCTTGAGATGGGTAGTCAGCACCCCAGAACGGCTTGACACGGGTAGGTCGGCACCCCAGAATGGCCGTACCGGGTAGGTCGGGCACCCCAAAATTGTCCGGCAGTATGTATGTTATGTGATTGTAAGGTATTTGGTATGATGGGTGATATTGCCATATTTATACTTATTTTTAGGCAATATTTGAGTAAATTTTTATTAAAAAGTCGGTAATTTGTTTAGAATAATGGTACTTATGAGCTTAAATGTTGTTTACAGCCAAAAAAGATGACATTTTGAAGAAAAGGGGACTGAAAATGTTAAAGAAAGAAACTTTGGGAATTAGAAGAGTAAAAGTGAAGTAAATCTGGAGAAAAGGTTATTCATGACGTGAGAATTAAAGGATTCACGATGTGAATCAATGGTTCTAGAAGATATGTACGCGGGTGAAGAAATCCTTGACGGGCACGGACTCACGACGTGAATTTATGATTATTCACGACGTGAATTTATGGATAACAGCAATTATATAGATCCTTGACCTTGATGAATAAAGGGACTTTTGGCAGAAGAAAAGGAGTTCCAGGAGACGTTTCAGAGCAGAAGAAAGGTCCTGGAAGAGGGATTTCAACACCAAAAGAAGTAAAGTTTTATATTTTAGTTAATTATGAACATGTATTTCATTAGTTTTAGCTGTGTTAGTTTAATTACTATGATGAGCAGTTGAATCTAGCTACTCTTGCTTAGCTAGATGAAGCTTTGAACTTATGAATAGTTTTATGTTTATGGATTAATTTGAGTTGGTAAAAATTGCTTGTGTTTGATTTGTATAACCTAGCATGTTATTATTTGTTTATCTAATTGCTAGATTGCATGTTCTGTGTAGCTTAGTGACCATGAAACTGCATGAACTTGTTTACCTAATAATTTAGTGAACATTAAATTGTTAGAGCTAGGATTGACCAATCTTAGTTAGTAATTAGACTGAATAAATCTTAGTTGTGCTAGAGAACGTGAATTGTGACCATAATTGCATTTATACAACAAATCTTACATAGCATATTTACATTCATAATTAGTTCTGTGTTTAATTATGTGTGAACATACATGGTTTGAAATGATTTAGTTACTTATTGGTAAGATAGAACTAAATTACTAATATAACTAAAAACCAACTTAATAACCCATGATCATTAGCTAGCCATAAGGGAGAAGTGGATTCAACTAAGCAAGGGTGTGTTTTTATTTAATTTGATTTAAGTTCATCTGATCTTGCAAAATCAGATAAAACCCCTTATTAAACTTGTTAATAAATTAGGTTAATTTAATAGTAAGTAGATTAATCAGTAACACCGTTCCCTGTGATCGACACCCGACTTACCTAAGCTATACTGTAATCTGACTAGGTACACTGCCTATAAGTGCATAGTTAGTCTAAGTTTGTTAGGTTATAAATATTAAAATTAGTGGGTACTTTTGTGCACATCAAGTTTTTGGCGTCGTTGCCGGGGAACGATGCAGATTATTAGTTTATTTAGTTGCATTAGATTAATCGTTTTTGTTTTTGGAATAAAATCTGCAGAAAGTTTAATTGGTTATTTATTTTGCTAGCTTATCTTAGTTAAATTTTTTCTGTTTGTCACAGAGTTCACGGCGTGAGATTTAGTACACTCACGACGTGAAATCTGAGAGTTCATTTTTAGTTTTTCTTATTTTAGTCCAGTTTTACGTTTTAGTTTAGCAAGTTGCAGGAGTTAATGACCACAGGCTCAAACACACCATTGGTGCCACCACTAGAAGATCTCGAGTCTACAATTCACAAGAAAAAGACGCCCTTGCAAGAATTGAAATCAGCCTTCTCTAGGAAGTCGGGAAAGAAGACAGGAGAGTCAAGTTCATCAGTGAAGCATGAGAGCAATCTTGAGCATTTGGATCATACACCCGTGAAAACCGAGTACGAAAGCGATACCGAGCCAGAATTTGAAGAACACACGAGTGAACCCGAGAACGAGCCAAGGAATGAGATGGCAGCAATTGAAGAAATGTCCATGGGAGCTTACAAGAAGCGGATTCGAGAAGATGTGGGTCCCGGATTAGTCCAACCCGCAATACCTGACAATGCCACATTCGAGCTGAAGGGACACATATTAACTGCCCTGAAGGACATTCCATTTTTCGGGAAAGATCATGAAGATGCTTTTAAGCATCTAGATGAAGTCAATGACATTGCAGACTACTTCAATGTCCCACATGTCAGTAGAAACACAGTTTTGCTTAGGATGCTTCCCATCACTTTCAAAGGAGCTGGTAAGGAGTGGTTAAAAGCACTCCCACCGGGTACAATCACCATTTGGGCTCAAATGCGTGAGAAATTCTTGGATCAGTTTTGTCCGCCATCCAAGATAGCCAAACTCAAGAAAGCAATAGCCAACTTTGAGCAACAGCCGGGGGAGTCACTATACGAAGCATGGGAGCGATACAAGGGCTTACTTAGAAATTGCCCACAACATGACCTAAATGTGCAGCAAGAGATGTCAATCTTTTATGATGGGGTCAATGTGATGACGAGACAACTCCTTGATTCTCAAGGACCTTTAACAAAGAAAAATCCAAGGGAGGTCAAGGAGCTAATTGAAGAATTCACAAAACACTCCCGCGAATACCACAACCCGAGGCAAGAAGGAATCAAAGGCGGAGGAGGGTCCCAAATTGAAGAAATAGCAACGGTCATGTCCATGTTAAAAAATATGGACCGCAAGATAACACAGATGGACCAATCGATACACGCCATAAGAGTGGGTTGCGAGAGATGCAATGGTCCACACTTGACAAGGGACTGCAATGTAGATGATTATGGGAACAGAAATGCTCAAGTATGCTACTCTAGTGGGGATAAATTTGATGAGGACTAGAGGAAACCGAAGAAGGAGTGGCTACCATATGAGGAGTATAAGAAGCAAAAAGAAGAGAAGTACAGGCAGACAGGTCGAGGCCTCTATCAAAAGGAGCAGCCACCAGCCGAGAAGAAACCCGACCTAGAGACCATTTTAATGAAGTTTATAGAAGCATCGGAAAAGCGACACGAGGCCACGGATTCTGCTATTCTGGAACAACAAACTTTGATAAAGAATCAACAAGCCTCCATCCATAACCTTGAAGTACAATTTGGTCAACTAGCAACTCTAGTTCATGAAAAATTGTCCCCGAAGAGTCCCGAAGTACAGAACCAATCTCATGTAATGGCCATAGACACCGAAGAAGAAGCTATCTCGGAGTTCCTGGAAGCATTGGACGAAGAACCACGGAAGCCCGATCGAAAGATGAAGAAGATCAAGCTCGAAAATCATGAAGCTGCTGAGTTCCAGAATTCACGACGTGAACCTTATATGTGCACGACGTGGGCCCATCATGAACAGAAAAATTCTGCAGAAAATTCGGTTTATGAGCCGAATTTTACTTTTCCTTCCCAAGCCACCCTTAGTCCACTGGAGAGAGAGAGCATAGAGAGTTTGTCAAGCATGTGAAGGGGATCCCGATTAATACCCCCTTTGTCGGGCCCTTATCTAAAGCTCCCGAGAACCAGAAATTACTGCAAGACTTGATAGACACTCGAAGGAAATTAAAGAAGCAGTCTACAGTGATTCTAAGCGAACAAACTTCAAAAGCTGTGTTGGGAGAAACACCAGAAAAGATGGGGGATCCTGGACGCCTCACTCTTCCATGTGAGTTTGGGAATAAAATGAAGGTTAATGCTTTAGCCGATTCTGGGGCTAGCATTAATCTGATGCCTTTTTCATTTTATCAAAAATTGGAGATTCAGAAAATGAAGACTACAAAAATGAAGATTCACATGGCGAATCGTTCGGTGACACAACCCCAAGGCATAGTGGAGGATATTTTAGTAAAAATTGGAAAATTTATTTTTCCAATAGACTTTGTAGTCTTGGACATGAAAGAAGATCCAGATGTTCCGATAATCCTAGGTCAGCCATTGCTCAAAACTGCTGGTGCCCTTGTTGATATCCGCGAGTCTAAGCTAACTTTGAGGGTTGGATATGAACAAGAAGTCTTTGGGATAAAGGATGACTTTCAAGAAAATAAAGAAGAGGTGTTCACAATTAATGAAGAGAATGAACTAGAAGAATTGGAAAAGCTTATGGAAGAAGAGATAAAGGTAGTTCATCAAGTCAAGAGGACAAAACCAAAGGCATTTGTTCCATATTTGATTGAAGTTATAGCTTACAAGAGCCCGCCTTCTTGGGTAAGCAAAGAGGATGAGGAAATAACAAGTGATGAAGAGGAGGTCACTTCAAGAGTAACAAGGCCGGTGGTGAAAGAAGAAGAGAATGACATAAAGTACAAGGAGGAAACCAAGGGCACAAACGCAAGCTTGAAGAAAAGGGAAAAGCTAAAAAGGAGAATTCAAAGAAGGAATATAAAAGGCGAGTTCAAGCTTACAAAAGGCGGTTCAAGGAACAAAAAATCTTGGTGGAGGACTCTTCCGAAGACTCAACGTAGGAGGCACGGAGTCCAGCTCAAGACTCCAAGAAAAAGAAGCGCTTCTCGGGAGGCAACCCGAGTTTGGTTTAAAAAATTTTCTCTTTCTTTTTGCATTTTAGTTTTGAAAGCTTAGATCGAGTCATCCAACTCTATTAGAACAAAATGTGGGGACCTTAAAACGGAAGTAGTAGTAATTAAGAACTTAGTTCAAACTCAAAAAAATTGATTATCCAGACTTTATTCACGATGTGAATAGTTAGCCATTCACGACGTGAATTGTGAATGAACCGGACACATAATCCATGATATGGCTTAACCCATTACACTAGCAAGCCCAAGATCAGTCTGTGAGTACATGGCCCAAACTTAAGCCCAGCCACTATTCACGACGTGAATTGTATATAATTCACGACGTGAACGTTTAAAAGTACGAGACCACATGTTAAGTCCCTGGAAACCAGCAAACCCTTTCATTTGTTTATTGTTCACGAAGTGGAAACATAAATTGGTCCCCCTTGGTCCCCATTGCTGCGAATTTAGCTGACAATCCTACTAATTACCATTGTGCTTACGTAATACTTCCAACAAAGGTACTAATTATTGATTATTACGTTTAATTTTTGGTTCTAGTAGAGGAACTTAGGGTTAGGGTTTGTTAAATGATGAAATTAATTCTTTACAGTTCGTAAATAACCTTGGAATGTTCATGCTAAGTGTTTGGAAGTGGTATAGGAGTAAAACCCAAGGATATTTTGACTGGATTTTCCCCGATTGTGAAGATTCTGCCTTCTGCGGTTACGAACTCACGACGTGAATTATACATGATTCACGACGTGAATTTTGGGGCTAATCAGAATTCATTTTTCTTCTATGTTTGATTTGTGGATATTTGTTTTGGCTGTTTCTTTTTTGTGTTTTTGCAGGAATGGCTCCAAGAAGAGAGGTTCCAGCTGGGGTTGCGGGTTTACACCCGTTTTACAATTTTCCCACGACGACGGCCCGTGATGTTTTGACCCGTTGGAACAACAGATTGGGGTGGCTTTACAACAGGGAAATTGCAGTTGCTCCAACAATCAATTGGACAAGATTGAGGGAAGTAGGGCTCGTAGATCTGGTGGGCCCGATCTTGACAAAGACATTTATTGGAGATGGCTATTCGTTCACCTGTTCTGGTTGGCAAAATCTGTTTCGGGTGCAAGAGCGGGTCTACAAGGAATTTTGTGTCAAGTTCTTCGCAACAGTGACGTTTCAGGAAGCGGTCCAAGATCCACATTGGCCACATGCGTTGGTATTTCGATTGGGGGGTGAGTACCGGGAGTGCAGCCTAATTGAGTTTGCTTGGAGAGTGGGACTGTAGGATCGACAGGAGGCTGTGACTCCCGAGTTTGGCATGTTTTTAGGAGGGGCTGCTAGCGGATATATGGAGGGTGTCACGGGATATTCTTTTTGGCATAACATTGCCTCCGGGATGTTTAATTCCGGAGTATCTCCTGAGAGTAGTATTCGGTCCCCGATCCATCATTTACTCCACCGGTTCATTACCTTTTCCATCAACCATAAGAGGCATGGAGACAAAGTGACTAAGCAGAACTTATTTTTCTTATCGTGCATCTTACAGCCTGGTGTCTGCTGTAACATCCCGTATTTTCTAGCCCGTTTTCTGGCTGGGTCTGCCGCGAGTTCGCGTCCTGGGAGCCCTATTTGTGGGGGTCATTTTGTTACTCGTTTGGCCCGTTCTTATCATCTGATTGTTCCCGATATTATTAGATCCATGACATGTGTGGACGAGCATGACTTTGGTATGGGATATTTGGAGACTATGCGGGTGGTCAGAAATTTTGGATCGCACTGGGGAATAGTTCCATCAGATGTTGAGGGTGAAGATGAGGATGATCAGCCAGCCGATCAACCTGCGCCATAGCCGAGACTGAGGCTCAGGAACGTGAGAGGAAGGGGAGACCGCGGGCAGCCGATACACCCACCTGCTTCCATGGTTGGTGCACCTTTTGGGGGTGATATGGCTGGTTACTTTGACCAGTTATCGTTGAGTGTGAATTGGATAGGCGACACGATGGAAAATGTGGTTCAGCATCTTGGGGTGGAGCAGCCGTCTCATTTAGGGTATCATTACCCGATTTGCCCACGATGGTCGGAGTATGGTGGTCGTGGAGGTGATGGAGCTGCTACCAGTGGAGCGCATGAAAATGAGGAGGATGATTGATCGTTATTTATTTTGTTTGATTTGTGTTTAGTTTGTTTTTTTTAGTTTGTTTTTATGGGATTGTAAGAACTACTTTGAATATTATGTTACTTTTATTCTTCGTTGTTGATTGTTTCTCAGAAATTGCTACGGAGTGCTTAGGAGGGATAGCGAGTTATGAATGCGTACGTTTTTAGCTGGGAGTGTTTAATTCCGAGAGTCGAGAACCATATTTTCAAAATAAGTTTGGGGTGAGTTAATGAAGTGGGGTGTCAGCGAATGAGTCATAAACTGATGACTTTGGAAGAGTCTTAATACATTAAGACATTAGAAGAAGGATTGAGCAATGTTTTCTACTTGTCCAGTTTTCACGACGTGAACATTTCTCAGAATACGTTCAGTTCGATTTCACGTCGTGAATTATTCCACACTCACGTCGTGAATATTAGATTTTTACGAGATTCAAGGCCCTTGACATTTTAATCTTCTATGGATTGATGCTGTTCTTCTTGTTAATATATTCAAGATTATTTTGGCTCATTTTTTTACCACCATGCAATGTGGCGTATGCTTTCCCACATTGGTCATTCTACTTTTGGAGACTTACACCATATTTGAAGATGATTGAAGGCTCGATTTCATGTTTTGCCAGTACACTCCTTATTTCGCGAGTTCCAGAATCAAGTTTCTATTTTTGGAAGTCCATATTCAAGATGCACATTTCCCGCACGTTTAGAGATCTTCACGCCACTATCCCAGGGGAGTTTGTTCTTTTTTCTCCCTTTTCTTTAACATTTTTTTTTTTTACTTTGATGCATACAATGAGGGCATTGTATGAAATAAGTGTGGGGTAGGGGTAGAAGAAGTAAATTGCTAGAAAATCATATAATAGTAAAGATTGAAATTTCAAATTTTTAATAATTGAATCTAGTAATAATAGTTTGAGCTATAATTGCTAGTATTATGCGGGATGATCCGATGAAAGTTCAAATGTTTAGTTGAGCCAATATACGTTATAGTGCATTTGTGGCTTCCCTTATTTTAGTGAAATCATGGAACAAAAACATAACCCCGCTCGGTTTGAAGGATGCAATATGTTTAGCAGCCTAAACCTGAAATGTATCCAGGAAAATTATTATCATTAACCAATAAAGGTTGAGGTTGAGCGCCTCTGCTTAAGCATGTAGGTTTTGAGTGAAAAAAGAGAGGTACATGTAAAAAAAAAAGAGAGAGAGAATTATGAAAAAGTTTGAAGAATTTTGGAGCAAATAAAGTGAAGATCAAAAGATCAAAATTCCAAGAAATCCGAAAAGTTGAAGATACCAAGAAATCAAATCAAATAAGGTGGTGAATTCAAAGAAATCAAAGATCAAATGTCAAAGAATTGAATAATTCCAAAAGAGCTCCATAGTGGTATCGAAAAGTTGTAATTCTAGATTATGTATGCTTAGGTTGCTCAACTAAAAATACCTTGAGGTTAGGAGGTTTTCTGCGGATGGATTCGAAGGGTTGCATAAAATGAGCATTGTTCGGAAAAAGTGGGCAAGTGTTTATGAAGATTGTGAGTATTTAAAGTATGGGGGGTACTTTAGGAAAATTTTAGACACAAATGCATGCGTTGAGGTCTTGGCATAATGGCTGAATTAGAGTCGGATTGTTCAATGTAATGTTAGTTTAAATTTGCTTGAGGGCAAGCAATGCCTAAGTGTGGGGTACTTTGATATTGCCATATTTATACTTATTTTTAGGCAATATTTAAATACATTTTTATTAAAAAGTCGGTAATTTGTTTAGAATAATGGTACTTATAAGCTTAAACGTTGTTTACAGCCAAAAAAGAAGACATTTTGAAGAAAAGGGGACTGAAAATGTTAAAGAAAGAAACTTTGGGAATAAGAAGAGTAAAAGTGAAGTAAATCTGGAGAAAAGGTTATTCACAACGTGAGAATTAAAGGATTCACGACGTGAATCAATGGTTCTAGAAGATATGTACGCGGGTGAAGAAATCCTTGACGGGCACGGTTATCTACTACTCACGACGTGAATTTATGATTATTCACGACGTGAATTTATGGATAACAACAATTATATAGATCCTTGACCGTGACGAATAGAGGGACTTTTGGCAGAAGAAAAGGAGTTCCAGGAGACGTTTCAGAGCAGAAGAAAGGTCCTGGAAGAGGGATTTCAACACCAAAAGAAGTAAAGTTTTATATTTTAGTTAATTATGAACATGTCTTTCATTAGTTTTAGCTGTGTTAGTTTAATTACTATGATGAGCAGCTGAATCTAGCTACTCTTGCTTAGCTAGATGAAGCTTTGAACTTATGAATAGTTATATGTTTATGGATTAATTTGAGTTGGTAAAAATTGCTTGTGTTTGATTTGTATAACCTAGCATGTTATTATTTGTTTATCTAATTGCTAGATTGCATATTCTGTGTAGCTTAGTGACCATGAAACTGCATGAACTTGTTTACCTAATAATTTAGTGAACATTAAATTGTTAGAGCTAGGATTGACCAATCTTAGTTAGTAATTAGACTGAATAAATCTTAGCTGTGCTAGAGAACATGAATTGTGACCATAATTGCGTTTATACAACAAATCTTACATAGCATATTTACATTCATAATTAGTTCTGTGTTTAATTATGTGTGAACATACATGGTTTGACATGAATTAGTTACTTATTGGTAAGATAGAACTAAATTACTAATATAACTAAAAACCAACTTAATAACCCATGATCATTAGCTAGCCATAAGGGAGAAGTGGATTCAACTAAGCAAGAGTGTGTTTTTATTTAATTTGATTTAAGTTCATCTGATCTTGCAAAATCAGATAAAACCCCTTATTAAACTTGTTAATAAATTAGGTTAATTTAAGAGTAAGTAGATTAATCAGTAACACCGTTCCCTGTGATCGACACCCGACTTACCTAAGCTATACTGTAATCTGACTACGTACATTGTCTATAAGTGCATAGTTAGTCTAAGTTTGTTAGGTTATAAATATTAAAATTAGTGGGTACTTTTGTTCACATCAATGGGGGAACTCACTAAGCTTCGTGCTTACATTTTTCAGTTTTGGTTTCAGGTACCTCTTCTTCGAAGGGGAAGGAGCTGGTGCGGTAGTGGCACATCACATACACGCTTTGTATTCCGCACTATGAGATCTTCCTGGGGATTTGTACTCTGACATTATTATGTTTTAATAAACTGGTTTCCAGACACACGACATCTTTTATGAAATGATATGATCGGTGAATGTTTTATTTCTAATGTTTTGCTAAGTATATGTTTTAAAAATGAAATTTTTGGCTCGTATTTTTGGGACATTACATGGATCTTCAAGAAGAAGACCAACATGGATGGTAATGTACACACATATAAGGCACGACTGGTTGCAAAGAGCTTTTATCAAACTTCAGGAGTTGATTATAATGAGTCCTTTTCACCACTAGCAAAGATTAAGTCCATTAGGGTTCTGTTAGCCATCACTGCATTTCATGATTATGAAATATGGCAAATGGATGTCAAAACCGCCTTCCTTAATGGAAGTTTGGCTGAGGATGTTTACATGAGTCAGCTAGAGGGTTTTGTCAGTACAGAATACCCTAATAGAGTGTGTAAGCTGGAGAAATCCATCTATGGATTGAAACAGGCACCTCGGAGATGGAATCTTTGCTTTGATGAGAAAGTCAAAGAATTTGGATTTTCAAGGAGTGAAGATGAATCTTGTGTCTAT
This sequence comes from Lactuca saligna, assembly GCF_052625555.1. Classification (NCBI taxonomy): domain Eukaryota; kingdom Viridiplantae; phylum Streptophyta; class Magnoliopsida; order Asterales; family Asteraceae; genus Lactuca; species Lactuca saligna. Next base: position 181,773,728 of record NC_136419.1, read on the forward strand.
GTCAAGTCTAGTGGGAGTATAGTTAGTTTTTTGGTACTATATCTGGATGACATACTACTCATAGGAAATGACATCCCAACCTTGCAGGAAGTGAAGTCCTGGCTTGGGAAGTGTTTCTCTATGAAAGACCTAGGAGAAGCTGCCTATATTCTGGGGATAAGCATTCTAAGAGACCGGAGTAAAAGACTAATTGGACTTAGTCAAGGTACCTACTTGGATAAGGTGCTGAAGAGGTTCGGCATACAGAACTCCAAGAAAGGAGAGTTACCCATCCAGAGTAACGCTAGGCTGAGTAAAACTCAGAGCCCGAGTACTGAGAATGAGATAGTAGAAATGAGTCGAGTACCTTATGCTTCTGCAGTAGGATCGATCATGTATGTTATGACTTGTACTCGTCCTGATGTAGCCTTTGCTTTGAGCATGGTTAGCAGATATCAGGGGAACCCTAGCAAGGCTCACTGGACTGCGGTAAAGAGTATCCTCAAGTACATGTGGAGGACTAAGTGTAACAGCCCGGAAGTTCAGGTATTGTTATAATATTGTTTTTGGGGTGTTTTAGGAGGGGACTCGGCGAGTTGGAGCCAGACTCGCCGAGTAGGACCACAAACTTGGTCGCGGGTTCGCGACTGGACTCGACGAGTCCAGATATGGACTCGGCGAGTCTGCGCTGTTCAGCGGAAACCCTAGCCGATTGGTTTTGGAACGTATATAAGGACTTATAGGCCGTCATTGTCCGTCTTTAGCTACTGAGAAGAACCCTAAATCGGTTGTGGGCATCTAGAGCAAGGATTGAAGGCCATTGGCGATCTTGAAGAAGTTATTGTGCAAGGAAGAGAAGAGTTTGGCTAAAGGAACAGCAAGGGAATCAAGTTCTGAGGATAGGGGACACAGAGAGTGCATTATTCAGGTAATATTTCAGATCATATTCTGCTATGTTGATGTGTGCATGGATTTAGGGTTTATGGAACCCTTTTGGGACTAGATTGATTATTACCCTTGTTCCCCAAACGGTTGTAGCCCTGTATTAGGACCTTTAGAGGTCCAGAATGTCCCATGCATGTGTATTTCGGAATTAAGAGAGGTTTTGGATTGGAATCCTTATGCCTTAGGTCAAAATGTAAATTATAGGCCTTGGGGTGTAGCATGAGCACCTAAATGAAGGCCTTACGTGTTGTACCAGCTTAGGAGGACCAAACGTATGAATGGTCGGGACTATACTGACCTCAGGAAGCAGTTTGATCGACTGCATGGCATGGACTCGCCGAGTCCAATGAATAGACTCGGCGAGTATCTTGGAGAATAACTGGGACTCGTCGAGCTGTTCTTCAGACTCGACGAGTGGAGTTAGGGTGGCCCCGCGATTCTTCCACGAGGAACTTGTCGAGTCAAGAGGGATACTCGACGAGTAGAAAGGGAACATCAGGGAATTAGTGAGGACGTCTAGACTCGCCGAGTCGCCATAGCACTCGCCGAGTCCGGTCAAGTTGACCGTTGACCGTTGACCAGAGTTGACCAACATGTGATTTCTTAGGGTCAGTTGTCTTGAAAGATAAAAGTGTTAATAAGAGATATATGATATTATAGGGAGTCTGTAGCTCGGCGGATCGAGTGCGAGTGATTTCAGGAGTCGCTAGCTTTCATTACCCACGAGGTGAGTCTTCTCACCATACTGTACCCGGAAGGGTTTGACTGTGAGACCAGAAGGTCAGATATGATATGTGTTATACGTGCTATAAATGGTAAGGTAATTGCTATGCGTGCTATGTATGGTTATATGGGCCGGAAGGCAATATGTTATGTGACCGAAAGGTCGGATATGATTTATGATATATGTGTTGTATGTGGTAGAATAAATGTATTATGTGCTGTGTATGTTTATGGGCCGGAAGGCAATATATTATGGGCCGGAAGGCAATATGTTATGGGCCGGAAGGTGAATATGTTATGGGCCGGAAGGCGATTAGATACGGGCCGGAAGGCGTTGTGTTGTAGACCGGAAGGTCAGGGCCTGGAAAGGCGTATATGTGTAAGTAGTATACTGGGGAACTCACTAAGCATTTATGCTTACAGTTGTTATGTATGTGTTTCAGGTACTAGCGAGGACCGTGGGAAGGCGCCGGCATGATGCGTACACACTGTTGACATTTTTGAGATCTTGGGGATTTTATGATTGTATTTTGATATGAAACTTGGAATAATTTATTTAGTTTGAATAAAATCACTTTATTTTAAATGAAAATTTTGTTTGAAAATTTGCGTTGTTACAATTGGTATCAGAGCCTTGGTTTGAGGGATTCGGGTGTACCTTCGGGTGTAACTGAACTCAAACCGAGGATTTGAGGAAAATCTTTTATAAAAAAAATAATAAATATAATAAAGGCATAAACTTTTATAAATGGTAAAGTGGTAAACAAGAAAGAAGCAGTGTGTACGATCAGCCAGCACCCGGACAGTAAAGATCCCCAGAATACCTTACAATGTTATGTTATGCAATGAATTATGAATTGTTATGCATGCTAGAAGACTAGGTATTCGTGTTAGGACTAGAGTGGCCTAATTTGTGATGCCTTAGTCTAGGGAGTTTGCCGATATGAGATATTTGATAGCGTGCAGGTAGATAGTGCATGTCAAAAGTAGAGTACTCACTTTTCGGGGTTTGAGGAGGAAGATTTGGGACGAATGCTGATACGGTGTGGTCGGTAGTATTGGGCCCGTACTACCGAAGACACCGGGTCGGTGGAAGACCCAAGTAAGAATCCCTGGATATCGGAGACTGAGTAGGGTTGCGTTATCGAGTACAATTGTACTTGATGGAGTCTCTGATAATTTTATGTTGTATTTCAGAGACATCATGGTTACCACACGCCATGGGGCGAGTTCGAGCAGTGTGAGCGACGAGGATATTCGTCAAATGATTCAGGAGGAGGTAGCTGCAGCGATCCGGGCCGAGATCCCGGAGATGTTTGGGTCTATTAAGACCACTCTGATGGAGACGTTCGAAGAGCGGTATGCCGCAATGACTGAAGCTGCAGCCGCTGCCGCTACCGCAGCCGTGGTCGCTGCCAGGCCGCAAGGGGGCGATTCGTTGCTATTCCGGGAATTCAGCAACATGAAACCCCCTGAGTTCGATGGGACGCAGGATCCGATTACTGCGATGAGGTGGATCGCCGACATTGAAGGGTGCGTCTACACTTGCTCATGCCCGGAGCACCTGAGGGTACGGTTCGCTTTGAACCAGCTCCGTCTGGGAGCGAAGGATTGGTGGAAGTTCGTGACGGCGAACTTCACTTTGGCGGAGATTACAGCAGTGACATGGGAGAGGTTTACTGACATGTTCAGGGATGAGTACGTTCCCCCAGTGGAGAGGGAACGATTGATTCAGGAGTTTTTGACCCTTAAGCAGGGCACTGATTCGGTTGCGGTGGTCACACGGAAGTTTCACGAGAGGGCGATGTTCTGCCCCGAGCTGGTGTCTACAGAGCAGTCACGGATGAGCCGACACTTAGGCGTTTTGAGGAGGGATATCCGGGAGTTTGTGTCAAACTACACCTATCGTACTTTTACTGAGCTTCAGGCGAATGCCAGGAAGCGCGAGATCGAGTTGGAGACCCAGGCCAGGGAGGAGGCCGAGTCTCGGCAGGTGGACCGGCGGCCGGCTCAGTCTCAGCCGGCAGCCAAGCGGACCAAGTCCGCTGATTTGAGGACGGGAGGTCCGAAGGGCCGCACTTGCGGAAAGTGCGGCAAGGGTCACGAGGGGGCGTGTCGAGCTGGTGGTTGCTACAAGTGTGGCAAGGAAGGACACATTGCCAGGGATTGTCCTAAGGGGTTTATGGTTTGTTTTCATTGCAATCAGACAGGCCATCGGAAGGCTGAGTGCCCTCAGCTTCATCAGGGATCTACACCTACTACCAGGACTACTGAGACCCGACCGGCGAAGGTCGAGGCCCCGAGGGCTCGCGGGAGAGCCTTTCAGCTGACTACGGAGGAGGTCCGCGTTGCGCCCGATGTTGTGGCAGGTATGCTGTAATTCACGTATTTATTTAAAGTCGAAATGTTATGCTTATGTTAATATATGTGTAGGTACTTTTCTTGTGAACTCTATGCCTGCTCTAGTGTTATTTGATTCGGGTGCGAGTAGGTCCTTTGTATCTTTAGCTTTTAGTCAGCATATCAGCATTAGTCGTGAGCCGTTAAGTCGGCCTCTGAGCGTTTCTATAGCGGCCGAGAGGGTGGTTTGTGCCATGGAGGTTCTTCGGGGATGCGTATTAGAGATTTTCGGGGTTGAGTTTCTGATTGACCTAATTCCTATTGCGATGGGTGATGTCTGTGTCATCGTGGGCATGGACTGGTTGAGCCGATTCAGCGCTGTCATCGACTGCGAGCGCCAGCTGGTGACTATACGAGACCCTAGTGGGGGAGTTCTTACGGTGTACGGCGAGGGTACCCGTTCGGGATCAGCTTTTTGTTCGGCCGCTAGGGCGAGGCAATGTCTACAGCAGGGATGTAAGGGTTTTGTGGCGTATGTGATGGATACGCGGGAGGCTTCTGAGAGACTGAGATCAGTGGAGGAGGTCCCAGTGGTGCGTGAGTTTCCAGATGCTTTTCCCGAGGAACTGCCGGGAGTACCTCCTGCGAGGCAAGTAGAGTTTGGTATCGACCTGATTCCGGGGGCTGCGCCTATTGCGAAGGTGCCTTATCGTCTCGCACCTCCAGAGATGCAAGAGTTGTCCTCGCAACTCCAGGAGTTGCTGGGGAAGGGATTTATTCGGCCGAGTAGCTCGCCGTGGGGAGCACCGATCCTGTTCGTCAAGAAGAAGGATGGTTCACACCGGATGTGCATTGATTACCGGGACTTGAACAAAGTGACGGTCAAGAACCGTTACCCGTTACCGAGGATCGATGATTTATTCGATCAGTTGCAAGGGGCATCTTGGTTTTCCAAGATCGATCTGAGGTCAGGGTACCATCAGGTAAGAGTGCGGGATGAGGATGTCCAGAAGACAGCATTTAGGACGCGATATGGGCATTACGAGTTTGTGGTGATTCCTTTTAGGCTCACCAATGCCCCGGCGGTGTTCATGGACCTCATGAACAGGGTATGCAGACCGATGCTGGATCAGTCTGTGATTGTATTTATCGACGACATCCTAGTGTATTCGCGATCTAGAGAGCAGCATGAGGGACATTTGAGGGAGGTCCTTGAGGTACTGAGGTCGGAGAAGCTATATGCAAAATTCTCCAAATGTGACTTCTGGTTGCGGGAGGTCCAATTTCTTGGACATGTTGTTAATCAGGCAGGGATATTGGTCGATCCGGCCAAGGTTGAGGCAGTGATGAGTTGGGAGGTACCGAAGTCACCTTCCGAGATCAGGAGTTTCCTTGGGTTGGCGGGGTACTATCGGAGGTTTATTAGGGACTTCTCCAAGATCGCAGTACCGCTCACCAGATTGACCCGGAAGGGTGTTGCATTCTCATGGGGACCCGAGCAACAGACTTCCTTCGAGACACTCCGCCAGAGACTGTGCGAAGCCCCGGTATTAGCTCTCCCGGAAGGGATGGAAGATTTTGTCGTATATTGCGACGCATCGATTTCGGGACTGGGGGCAGTGTTGATGCAGAGAGGCCATGTGATAGCTTATGCATCGAGGCAGCTAAAGCCTCACGAGGCGAGATATCCCACGCATGACTTAGAGTTGGGGGCAGTAGTGTTCGCTCTCAAGATTTGGCGTCACTACCTGTATGGGGTTCGATGTACGATATACACGGACCATAAGAGTTTGAAGTATTTGATGGATCAACCCAACCTAAATATGCGTCAGAGGAGATGGTTGGATGTGGTCAAGGATTATGACTGTGAAATCTTATACCACCCGAGCAAGGCTAATGTGGTAGCCGATGTATTGAGCTACAGGGCGGAGAGCACTCCATTGCGAGATGTATGTCTGAGACTGACGGTGATGACTCCGGTATTGGATGCTATTCGTGGGGCACAGGCCGAGGCTGTGAGATCCGAGATGCAGAAGAAAGAGCGGGTCGTTGGGTTAATCTCAGAGTTCGTTAAGGATGGACGAGGACTTCTGACGTTTCAGGGTCGGATTTGGGTGCCGTTCGTGGGCGGTACGCGTGCTACTTTGATGGAAGAGGCTCACAGATCGAAATTCTCGATCCATCCCGATGCTACAAAGATGTATTTGGACTTGAGGAAGGAATACTGGTGGCCTTGTATGAAGAGAGACGTCGCCTGGTTCGTTGAGAGGTGCTTGACCTGCCGTAGGGTTAAGGCCGAGCACCAGAGACCGCATGGCAAGTTGCAGCCTTTGGAGATTCCTGAGTGGAAGTGGGAACAGATTACTATGGATTTCATCACCAAATTGCCGAGAACTGCCAGGGGAGTCGATGCAATTTGGGTGATTGTAGATAGGTTGACGAAGAGTGCACATTTCCTTGCCATCAGTGAGAGTTCATCAGCGGAGAAGTTGGCGGAGTTATATGTGAGAGAGGTGGTATCTCGGCATGGAGTGCCGATCTCGATTGTTTCAGACCGTGATGTACGCTTCACTTCCAGGTTCTGGAAGAAATTCCATGAGGAGCTGGGTACTAAACTTCATTTTAGTACCGCATACCATCCCCAGACAGACGGTCAAAGCGAGCGGACGATTCAGACATTGGAGGACATGCTTCGAGCGTGTGTGTTAGACTTCGGGGGTAGCTGGGATGCGCATTTACCCTTGGCAGAGTTTTCCTACAACAACAGCCATCATTCGAGCATTGGTATGCCACCTTTTGAGTTGTTGTATGGTAGGAGGTGTCGGACCCCCATTTGCTGGGGAGAGGTGGGACAGAGAGTGATGGGCAGTACAGAAATCGTACTTCAGATGACAGAGCAGATTCAGCAGGTTAGACAGAGATTATTGACCACCCAGAGCCGACAGAAGAGATATGCGGACAGACGCCGGTCCGAGCTTGAATTTCAGGTTGGCGACTTCGTTCTCCTGAAGGTTTCTCCTTGGAAAGGAGTGATCCGGTTCAGGAAGAGGGGCAAGTTGGGGCCCCGATTCATAGGTCCATTTCGTGTGATTGCAAGGGTAGGCCGTGTAGCCTATCGGTTGGAGTTGCCAGCAGAGTTGGGACAGATCCACAATACCTTTCACGTATCGCAGTTGAGGAAGTGTATAGCCGATGAATCGGCAGTGGTTCCATTAGAGGATATTCAGGTAGATGCGAGCCTGAATTACGCCGAGAGACCAGTAGCTATCAGGGATCGGAAGATCAAGGTTCTGAGGAACAAGGAGGTACCTCTGGTGTTGGTTCAGTGGCAACACCGGAAAGGATCGGAGATGACTTGGGAGCCGGAGCGTGAGATGCGGGAACAACATCCGGAGTTATTTGCAGAGTGAGACTTCGAGGGCGAAGTCTAGTCCTAGTGGGGGAGAGTTGTAACAGCCCGGAATTTCAGGTATTGTTATAATATTGTTTTTGGGGTGTTTTAGGAGGGGACTCGGCGAGTTGGAGCCAGACTCGCCGAGTAGGACCACAGACTTGGTCACGGGTTCGCGACTGGACTCGACGAGTCCAGATATGGACTCGGCGAGTCTGCGCTGTTCAGCGGAAACCCTAGCCGATTGGTTTTGGAACGTATATAACGGACTTATAGGCCGTCATTGTCCGTCTTTAGCTACTGAGAAGAACCCTAAATCGGTTGTGGGCATCTAGAGCAAGGATTGAAGGCCATTGGCGATCTTGAAGAAGTTATTGTGCAAGGAAGAGAAGAGTTTGGCTAAAGGAACAGCAAGGGAATCAAGTTCTGAGGATTGGGGACACAGAGAGTGCATTATTCAGGTAATATTTCGGATCATATTCTGCTATGTTGATGTGTGCATGGATTTAGGGTTTATGGGACCCTTTTGGGACTAGATTGATTATTACCCTTGTTCCCCAAACGGTTGTAGCCCTGTATTAGGACCTTTAGAGGTCCAGAATGTCCCATGCCTGTGTATTTCGGAATTAAGAGAGGTTTTGGATTGGAATCCTTATGCCTTAGGTCAAAATGTAAATTATAGGACTTGGGGTGTAGCATGAGCACCTAAATGAAGGCCTTACGTGTTGTACCAGCTTAGGAGGACCAAACCTATGAATGGTCGGGACTATACTGACCTCAGGAAGCAGTTTGATCGACTGCATGGCATGGACTCGCCGAGTCCAATGAACAGACTCGGCGAGTATCTTGGAGAATAACTGGGACTCGTCGAGCTGTTCTTCAGACTCGACGAGTGGAGTCGGGGTGGCCCCACGATTCTTCCACGAGGAACTCGTCGATTCAAGAGGGATACTCGACGAGTAGAAAGGGAACATCAGGGAATTGGTGAGGACGTCTAGACTCGCCGAGTCGCCATAGCACTCGCCGAGTCCGGTCAAGTTGACCGTTGACCGTTGACCAGAGTTGACCAACATGTGATTTCTTAGGGTCAGTTGTCTTGAAAGATAAAAGTGTTAATAAGAGATATATGATATTATAGGGAGTCTGTAGCTCGGCGGATCGAGTGCGAGTGATTTCAGGAGTTGCTAGCTTTCATTACCCACGAGGTGAGTCTTCTCACCATACTGTACCCGGAAGGGTTTGACTGTGAGACCGGAAGGTTTGACTGCGTTGTGTTGTAGATCGGAAGGTCAGGGCCTGGAAAGGCGTATATGTGTAAGTAGTATACTGGGGAACTCACTAAGCATTTATGTTTACAGTTGTTATGTATGTGTTTCAGGTACTAGCGAGGACCGTGGGAAGGCGCCGGCGTGATGCGTACACACTGTTGACATTTTTGAGATCCTGGGGATTTTATGATTGTATTTTGATATGAAACTTGGAATAATTTATTTAGTTTGAATAAAATCACTTTATTTTAAATGAAAATTTTGTTTGAAAATTTGCGTTGTTACACTAAGGACTAGGTCCTTACCCTTGGTGGGAGTGATGACTTGAGAGTTGTAGGGTATAGTAATGCTAGCTTCCAGACTAATAAGGATAATTTCCCCTCTCAGTCAGGTTGGGTCTTTACCTTAAACGGAGGAGCAATTACTTGGAAGAGTTCCAAGCAGGAGACAGTGGCTGATTCAACTTGCGAATCAGAGTATATAGCAGCAAGCGAGGCAGCAAAGGAGGCGATATGGCTGAAGAACTTCATTGGAGACCTTGGAGTTGTACCAACTATAAAGGAGCCATGGGAGTTACAAACCCATAGGTCATGGAAATCGAGTCATGTCACATTAGGGTTTACATGGTGTAACCATAGATGTGACACACTATATAAGGCACATGATACTCTCCAAAATTGGCTACACTAAGAACAAGAGAGGACTAGGCTAATTTTTACAAGTGTTATACATTCTCTTAAGTTATTCCAAAGCATTTGGTGTCATGTGAAGCATTTGAGGCATCACACTTGGGGTGCTAGGCTCTCAGGGTTTTCAAGGAAACAAATCAACTGAACAGTATGTAATTCTAGCCATCTTTTAGAATAAAAGTTCCCCATGTATGCTAGATAGGATTATGAACCTTGGAAATCATATTTTGCATGTATTTTAGACAAACATAGATCCAAGGTTTTCTAGGGTTGCATGTACACTTAGGGGGTGTAAGAATGCTCAAAACCCATCATACATTTAGTATAGATTTTTATTATTTATTAGCTAATTATTTTCAAATTATGGACCAAAGATACTTAATAGTGTTTAAATTGTATTTTTAGTCCAAAAGACATGCTCGGAAGCAAAAAGGAAGCAGGAGAGGCGATCGGAAGCTCGAGAACTAAAGAGAGAAGAAGAGAGTCAAATTCTGAAGCTACTCAGTGAGTTGAGACGTCTACTCAACGAGTACCCACGAAGGTTCACGAAGCCATACGTAAAGTCCTTGCTGTATACAGATTCCACAAGGGGGACTCGGCGAGTCGGTTATCTACTCGACGAGTAGACCCTGTTTTCCAAAAATTATAAATAGAAGTCACCTTCCCGAATTGAGGCTAGTTAGAGAATCTTAGTGGAGTTACCTGGCGACCAAGAATACATCTGGAGCTTGGGAAATCATGAAGAACCCTAATTCTCAATTCCAAGAAGATTAAGGCAACATAAGTTTACTTTTTCACTTTATCTTTGAATATAATTGTGTTTGGTTTGATTGAATTCGTTTTTAGGCTTTTATCTACTGTAATTATGAACTAATTTCGTTAGTTTCTGTTTAGGGTAGATAAGTTTGCTCCTATGGATTCATTTATGTTTGGATTGATTGTTATTTGGTGAACTTTGTTAAATTAAGCTTGTTAAAGACCCTTATGCATTAACCATAACTATTTTCTGTTAATTTCCAAGTAATTAAGCTGCATGAACATCTCTTAATTGCTTACCTCATATGATTTATGTGAAAACATTGTTATATGCCTAGGAATAGTGAATGTGAAACTAGGATTAACTAGAGAGTGGGTAAATTAATGTGTGAGCTTGTGTGATAAATCATCAACAAGAGGTTAATTGAATTATTAATTTGATTAACTAATTACAAGTCTTATTTAATCCGAATAATTAAACTAGGGAATTTATTAGTTTAATCACTCGATCACTATTTAAATTAATTTATTTTCTAAGGATTCGGAATAGCGAATGTGAATTTAATCACCTTAGTCGGTAACCAATAATAATTAATCCATTGCATTGACAATAAATTAACCATAGGAGTAAATGAATCCAACCTAAACAGAAACCCTTTTGATTACTGAATTTAGTTGATTTTTACTTGTTTTAGCTGTTAGTTATTTAAATTGCATGTTAGATAGTTTGTCAAAGTTTCTAGTCTTGCAAAACTAGAGAAAACCTTTTATTTAATTTATTTGCTTAGTTAATTCTAGTTATTAGTTTAAATTTATGTTCCCTGTGTTTGATACCCTACTTATTAACTATATCACTAATAGACATGTTCACTGCCTTTGTGTGTTTAAATTTCATCTCAAAAGTAGGACTAAAATTTGTGCATTTATATACACATCAAGAGTCCCTTACCGCCCATTAAAAGATGCAGAGATATGTTGATCGCTTGCTAAAGTTGAATGTTAACTTTGATGAAGAGATGATGATTGACATCATCCTTCACTCCTTGCCTCCCTGCTACAACCAGTTTTGCATGACCTACCACATGAACAAGGAAGATGTCACCTTGAGCAAGCTTCAAGGATTGCTAAGGACTGTTGGGAGCAATCTCAAGGATAAGTCTGTTGCATCAACAACCGCTCCAACTGCTGCCACTGTTTTGGCTATTGGGTAAGGGAAGGGTAAGAAGAGGAAGGCTCCCTTAAAGAGCCACCACAAGGGAAAGTCCCAAGATGGTACCTCTTCTAGTGGAACCAAAGTTGGTTCTGCTAAACCCAACTCAAACCCCAAGGAGACAGAGTACCACCACTGCCACAAGATATGGCATTAGAAGTGAAGCTGCCCAGAATATCTACAAGCAATCAAGGATGGGAAGATCAAGCCATCCTACGCAGGGATTTACACTATTAAATCTAATGATTCATCACATTCCATTTATTGGGTTCTTGATAAAGGATGTGGTTTTCACATCTGTTATGATTTGCAGGGCCTAAGAAGAGATAGGGATGTGGAGCATGGAAAGATAAATTTGATCATGGGGAACAGAAGATCGTCGCCTGTTACCAAGATCAGACTTTACTCTTTAATGCTCAGTAGTGGATTAGGATTAGATTTAAATAATTGTTTCTATTTGCGAGATATGGCAAGAAACATCATTTCATTTCATGGTTTATATATAAAAGGTTTGAGATATTCATTTGATAATGAAAAGGGTTCTATTAATGCTTATCTTAATGGTGTCTTTTATTTTGAAGCATTGCCTTGTAATGGAATATATGAAACTATGATGGTTGTAGATAACTTAGGAAATGATGTGTTGTATATTGATTCATCCAATGGTTTGGATAAAGCATGCTTGTGGAAATATCATCTTGGACATGTCAACAAGAAACGCATAGCCCAACTCCAAAAGGATGGAGTGTTGGAGTCATTTGACCTTAGGGACGATGACGTGTGCGAGTCTTGTTTACTTGGAAAGATAACCAAGTCACCCTTTACTGGCACTTGTGAAATGGGTGAGGATTTATTGGATCTCATACGTACCGTTGTATGTGGGCCCTTTAGATCCACCATAAAGGATACGAGCCGCTTCTACGTGACTTTTACCGATGATTATAGCAGATATGGGTATAGCTACTTAATCAAGCACAAGTCAGAAACCTTTCAAAAGTTCAAAGAGTTTAAACAAGAAGTGGAGAATTAGGTGGGCAGGAAAATCAAGATGCTTCGATCCGATCGAGGAGGAGAGTACCTAAGTATTGAATTCCATGACTACCACAAGGAATGCAGAATTGTTTAGCAATTAACACCACTCAAAACACCACAGTTGAACGGTGTGGCTGAGAGGTGTAATTGAACCTTGCTAGACATGGTTCATTCCATGATAAGTCGTGCTTCACTACCTATCTCATTCTGGGGGTATACCTTAGAGACTGCTACCCATATCCTTAACTTAGTCCCTACAAAGAAGGTTGCCAAAACACCTCACGAGATGTGGACATGGAAAGCTCCCTTGTTAGCACATATCAAGGTTTGGGGTTGTGAGGCTTTTGTAAGACGAGAGACTCACAAAAAGCTCGAACATCGTAGTGAGCGGTGTATTTTCATCGGTTACCCGCAGAAGTCCTTTGGATATATCTTCTATAGATCGAATGACAATGTTGTCTTCGTTGAGAGGAGAGGGGTTTTCTGAGAACGAGAACTCAGAAGCCAAAGGGGACAGTGGGAGGCAAATCGATCATGAATAAATTCAAGAGTTGAGCAATGAAGGAACCTCTAACACTGGCGCTCAACCCGAGGAGGAAACTCTGGTTGAACCGATTGACGATTCCTTACCTCTTACACGTTCTTATAGAGTTAGGTTTCAACCCCATTTTTATGGTTTTCATATTACTACCGAAGGGGATATGTTCATTAGTAATAGTACACTAGTGAATTTGGATGAACCTAACAGCTATAAGGAAGCCATGACAGGCCCGAAGTCTGGAAAGTGGAAAGAAGCGATGGACAACAAGATTCAGTCCATGTATGACAACCTAGTTTGGAATTTGGTTGACCATGTAATAGGTCGTAAGAGGTTCGGGTGCAAGTGGATCTTCAAGAAGAAGACCGACATGGATGGGAATGTGCACACTTATAAGGCACGATTGGTCGCGAAGGGTTTCACTCAAACTCCCAGAGTTGACTATGATGAAACCTTCTCACTAGTTGCAAAGATAAAGTCTATTAGGGTAATGCTAGCCATTGCCACATTTCATGACTATGAAATATGGCATATGGATGTCAAAACCACTTTCCTTAATGGGAAATTGGCTGAGGATGTTTACATGGCTCAGCCAGAGGGTTTTGTCAATGTGAAGCATCCCAATAGAGTATGCAAGCTTGAGAAGTCCATTTATGGACTGAAACAAGTGTCTCGCAGATGGAATCTTTGTTTCGATGAGAAAGTCAAAGAGTTCGGTTTTCTACGAAGCGAGGATGAATCATGTGTATATGTCAAAGCCAGTGGGAGTATAGTAAGCTTCCTCGTATTGTATGTCGATGACATACTACTCATAGGAAATGACATCCCGGCACTGCAGGAAGTCAATCCCTGACTCGGGAAGTGCTTCGCTATTAAGGACCTCAGAGAGGCTTCCTATATTTTGGGAATAAGGATAATGAGAGACAGAAGTAAGAGACTAATAGGACTTAGTCAGAATACTTACCTGGAAAAGGTACTAAAACTTTTTAGTATTGGGAATTCAAAGAAGGAAGAGTTACCAATCCAAAGTAATGCCAATTTGAGTAAGACTCAAAGCCCAAGTACCGAAGTCGAGATAGCAGAAATGAGCCGAGTGTCATACGCTTCCGCAATTGGCTCGATTATGTACGCTATGAATTGTACTCGCCCTAATGTGGCCTTCGCTTTGATCATGGTCAGTGGATATAAAGGGAACCCTGGCAAAGCGCATTGGACCGCAGTCAAGAATATTCTTAAGTACCTTCGGAGGACCAAGGAATGGTTTCTAGTCCTCAGTGGGAGTGATGACTTAAAGGTGCAAGGGTACAGTGATGCCAGTTTTCAAACCGACAGGGACAACTACCATTCGCAGTCGGGCTGAGTCTTTACCCTTAATGGAGGAGCAGTGACTTGGAAAAGTTTCAAACAGGAGACCGTAGTTGATTCAACGTGCGAATCAAAGCACATTGCAGCGAGCGAAGCATCAAATGAGGCCATATGGTTGAAGAACTTCATTGGAGACCTTGGAGTTATGCCAGCCATAAAGAAGCCCATGGAAATTTTCTATGATAATGAAGGAGAGGTTGCCTTGACCAAGGAACCGAGGGATCAAGGCAGATCTCGACATATCGACAGAAAATATCACTTTATTCAACATCGGGTGGAAGAAGGACTCCTCGTAGTAAAGAGGGTATCGTTAGAGGATAACCCAGCAGATTCGCTTACAAAGGGACTAAGCAGTGTTAAGCACTTGCAGCACGCTAGGAGCATCGGGATGAAGGACGATATTACTTTGGATTAGATAATTTATAAATGTGTAATAGATAAACTGTAATTAACATTTGATGATTAAATAAAAGAGTATTATTTATTAGTAATGTTACTGTCTTATGTTAATTGTTTACCTATTATTTCACTTTGCATATTTTGACTTCCTGAATAATGAGATTATTCGAACCGTCCACAGTCGTTCATATGTTCGAAGTAGGTATGAATGAAGACTGTCATGAATTGGTGTGTAGATTGTCTAAAGTGTATTAGACATAGGAAAAGTTTGCTACAATGTTCATGAGTGCTTTTGAGTTTGATTTGAGCATTGGAATAAACCCACGCTTTCATAGAATTTATCTCGAGTGATCTCAAGACGATAATATCATATGGTCTAAAAACCTAGATATATAGTTTATTGTTTGCTAATTGGTTGTGCATTGTTAATGCGTAAACGCATCAGTAACTTGATCTTATAAAACGCATTGTTGTGTATGATTTGACTAGTGGATAGTAAATGCATATAAGTTGGAGTTTATCTTCTCCTTTTATCCTAAGAGGGTAAAAGCGATATCAGGGCCCCTCAATGATTTGGTTTGACTTATGTGTCGGGCCCGATCAGGACTGAATTGATGTGTTCAATTAAGTTCTATGTCAAAAAAATTATAGATCGAGAAACAAACTGCTGGACAATAAGTATGACTATGTTCCATGTAATTGTCCACACGATATCTAGAACAGATGATTATATGATCCCTTATCTAAAGGACAGGTTACTGATAACATAAGAGTTTGACAGTGTCTTTGAGAGCTACGATTGCTAATCGGATTGTGCTTACATTTGTAGTTACTAGACTTATCCAAGTGGGAAACTGTTGGATTAGTGTCTAATCCCGTAACTATATTTGGTAAGTACTTGACCCGGTTGTGCATGGTCCTTTTGGGTTGCCTTCACCAAAGCAACATGATAGGATGATTTATGAATAAATAGGTTATTATGATTTATTAATATGTTATATGAATAATATATTAATGGAAAAATCATATAATTAGATTAATGTTAGATAAGGATTAATTAAGAAATTAATTTTGTGGCTAAAAGAGATTAATTTAATAACAGGGACTTCAACTGTCAAATGTGTGATAGTTGAGTATTGGGATGAGGAGCCTCTTGGACTAGGCATGGATGAAATTAGGATGTGTTCATCCTATATTTCGGCCATAAGGCCCTATTCCAGATGCTTCGTTGGATAACTTAAGGCCTAAGCTGTCAATTAGGGTTTTTGATTGAAACCCTAGTGGCTCGAGTATATAAATAAGTCCTTTGGGCTCCAGAAATCGGCTACCCTATTCCTAAGAGTGCAAGAGCAAAATCCAAGAGCCTCCAACCTCTCTCCAAGATCATTCTTTTTGCTCTTGGTGTTTGTAAGCCATTAGAAGAGTGATACTTGTAACTTTAAGCTTCAAAGACAAGAAGATTTAAGCAAACAACAAGATGTAATCATCTAGATCTGATTTTCTCATTAATTTCAAATTATTCTCATTAGATCTAGGGTTTGAAAGTCTTGGATGAATGCATGTACAATTAGAGAAAGCTAGATCCAAGCATTAGGGTTTGCATGAGCACATATGATTTTCTTTTAGCTAAAACCCATAAATAGACTTATTCAAGTGAGAGGCTGTTAAATTAAGGTGACTAAGATCATAACTAAACTGGTATATACTTGAACTGAAGGCAAAGTTCTTTTTGGGTTTCCTGTATAACTAGTAAATGGGTAGAATGAAATTTAGAGAAAGATGTTGATTTATTGATTTATTGTAACGCCGTAAAAATTAAAACAATTTTTTGCATTTTTAAACATATTTTCCAAACACATTCATTAATAAAAATGTCATAGTATCATATCTTTGTTTCACAAAGCATCCCCCAAGATCGAAATACATAAAATCCCATGTGTGTGTACGAATCAAGCCGGCGCCTTCCTGCGGTCATCACTGGTACCTGAAACTCATAAAACGTAACACTGTAAGCATAAGCTTAGTGAGTTCCCCAAAATACCACATAAAAACATATCGGCCACTCAAGGTTGTAGCTCTGTTGACCCTCTAGTCGAATATCTCTGTGGGACCCTCATGGTCCCATAACTCTGTGGACCCACTGGTCCTAACTCTGTAAACTCTGAATCATGCATTTCACATATCACAATAAATCACAACACGTAATATCATACAAACACACTGACATATAACTCTAGAATACTCTGTCACACAACTCTGTTACCACACTAGGTAAAGTATAGTGAGAAGACTCACCTCAGGCGTCTCGGTAAATCTCTGACTCGGTAGAAAATATTGCCTAGCCTCCGCTTATTCACATAAAGTAAATACTCTCATAAGTATACTCTCGAGACTAGACCCAACCTTCCATTGGCACCCTCAGAAGGGTAAAAGACTATTTTACCCCCCTCTTGCCACAAGGACTCCATGGTTGACCAAACCCTAAAAGTCAACAAAAGTCAATGGTCACACTTTGACCCTACTCGCCGAGTGCACTCTGGTGACTCGGCGAGTTCATGCATGTCCTCTAACACTTTTGTCCCGCTTGGCACGCCGAGTCCCTCCCTATGCTCGACGAGTCATACCAAGCATGAATCGCGGGGCCACCCCGACTCAACTCGCTGAGTCTCAAGAACAACTCGTCGAGTACCGCCTTGAACTCCAGTCCTCTAACCCCTTCTGACTCACTGAGTCATCCCCCAACTCGGCAAGTCTACTCACTGAACAATTTATGTGAAACCCTAACCCTACTCGCCGAGTCTCAAGAATAACTCGGCGAGTTCATGCCATGCACAAAACTCTACTGACCTCCTGAGGTCAGATCTGTTTCCCTAAACCATAGATCTGGCCTCCCCAAGCATGATTGTCACGTAAAGTCCGAAACTTGATGCTTGTATAACAACAACAAGGCATCAAAAGGAGATTTAGTCCCAAAAATGGCAACCTAAGTCCAACAACCCCAAGCTGATCCATAAAGCTCCAAGGGTTAAGGTCTCTGGACCTCTTTGAGTCCAGATCCAAGGCACAAAATCGAAGAGGGACCATTTGCTCCACATAATCGCTCTCCAAAGGGGTTAGAAAACCCTAACTCTAATGATCAACACCAAAACTGAAGGAGGTTCGAACTATTACCTTAAAATGAAGTCTCTGAACTCTGGAACTGCTAGAATCGCACCTCCTCTTTGCTCTTGGTCACCTCCTTCTTGCTAAACCAAAGGTACAAGGATCAAAAGCGACTTCCTCTTCCTCACAACGATTTGGCTCACTTAGGGTTCTCTTAAGGGACTGGTAGCCGCAATGGGAGGCTATAAGTGCCCTTAAATAGGCCCCAAACCCAAGGGATTAGGGTTTCATTAAACAACGTGGACTCGCTGAGTCCATGAATGGACTCGCCGAGTCTGGACGTGAACCCGGATGAACATCCGCGACCCTACTCGGCGAGTCTTGGCTCCAACTCGCCGAGTCCCTCCACAAATTCCAAAATAATTAAATAAAATAATATACCTGGAAATCCGGATGTTACATTTATTATATGATTAATGAATTGTAATAAATGATTTGTTAATATATTAATTAGAAATAATATTGTTTAATTATGGATTAATCAGAAATTAATTGGAATTAACTTTTAGGATTAATTGGATTAATAAAAGGTGCAAGAACTTAAGTTGTAATTGTTCAAAAAATCAAACAAAGGAAGGCTTCCAGAACCTTCCATATGTAGATGGTTTTGGAGGAGCCTAATTAGTGTTTGCGGAAGCCTCATGAAAATAAAGATACTAGATAATATCTTGAATTTGAAATATTATTATTTTATTCAAGATTAGGGTTTCCAGGGTTTTTCTATCAGCTATAAATATGACTCATTGGGTGCCTCATTTTCGTCCACTCCTTCTTCCTAATAGAATAGTCAATTTTCTTCCCTCTCATCCTCTCTTCTCAAGTCTTCTAATTGCTATGGTTTGGGTACAAACCACTAGAGACACTAAACATTTGGTGCTTTCTTTCCAAGGCTTTCAAGAAGAATATTGTGTGATTATTTGTTGTGATAATCATAATGTATGTAACCCTAATCCTATGTATTTTTCGATTATAATAGGTTACCATTAGGGTTCTTAATGTTCATTGTTTATTGCTATCAATTAAAGAAAACATAGATCCTCTATAGGTTGTATGTGCACTTAAGAGTTAAGCTTTTCTACTACACATGTTTTGTTATAACCTATAAAACTCATCATTTACAACCATATAACATTATAAATGTTTGAATTTTAAATTCTACGCAACTCGACTATCAATTTTACCAACTCGACTTCCAGTAACGGTTACTGGCCCATGGTTTTTGATAAATAAAAAATAATCACAATATAATGATCAAAATAATAATAATAAATAAATAAATATAAATTAAAAAATGTTTAAAAAATTATAAATAGGTTGGTGGGTTGTCAATGGGTTAGAAATTTCAATCTTATCCCAACTCATTTAATTAAACGGGTTAGACGGGTTGACCAATTTAATTAAATAGGTAGGAGCGGACGCAGGATTTCATAGTAGAGATGTCACGGGAAATTTTAGTAGTATCACGATAATAGAAGAAAAAATTCAATAAATTTCGAAAAATTTTCAACTACATCCAAAAAAACTAACCAGACGTTGTCGGTGCCACTACGTGCACCATAATAAAATCGTCAGTGTAAACGGGTTCAAAATGTCACCCCTAGCACTTGTATGAAAATTATATGAAAGTATAAAATAAAAAAAATAAAAAAAATAAAAAAAAAAATTATAAACAATGTTTTAAAAATTGTATTAGAAAAAACTTATAGGAAAAAATATCATAAAAATGTTGCAAAAAGTTCTAAAAGATCTTGAGAAATTTATAAGAAAAAGTTATTCAAATTTAAACAACTTTTTTTATACATATTTGACCATTTAACTTGTCAAATGGGTTCACATGTTACCACATTCTTTTGAGATAGCAGATAACAATAATCATAATATATGAACACATTGAACAAGTTAAATGGATAAATGTGTAAATAAAGAAGTTGTTTAAACATGAAGAAGATGAAAAAATAATTATTTAGACAAGTCATTTCCCATAAGTTAATCTCCAGTGACAAAGTACATACTGGGCTTCAGTTGTTTTTTGTTTCAATCTTTTTGTTAAACATATTTAAAATCACAAAAAATTTAAGTAGTTTTTTGTTTCAATCTTTTTGTTAAACATATTTAAAATCACAAAAAATTTAACTCATTTAGTTAAACGGTTATAAAATTTCAATTCAAACTCAAATATACTAAAATAAACATAACAATTGAAAAGTTTATTATTTTTACATTCATTATCTAGTATCTACAATATATAAGACTAAACGTGGATAACTCATTTAATTTAGAAAATTTCAACTCAAACTCAATGTATTAAAATAAATATGATGGCATGTTTATTATTTTTACAATTCATGACTTTCTATAATAAACGGACTGAACCTGGTTAAATCATTTAATTTTCAAATTACAACCCATCAATGTGTCATTTATACTTACAACGTTTGATTTTACTAAATTTGATTGAAATCAACGGAGAAGTCAATCGGTGTAAAAAAACAGTTATTTGTTAGAGTTTAAAGTGTCTGGTAATAAGACCCCTCAGTGCGCCTAATATTGCACATCGTTGTATGTGACGTGTCACTACGGTGTGCGGTAAACACCACACCTATCAACCATGCTCCACCGCGGTAAGCATGCCATACGTTATGGTTTCACCGCATGGTCTACCCCTTCAAAGGTAGTATTTTGTGTATAAAATTGTGTCAAGTGGTGAGTGCGGTAAGTTGTGCTATGACATCCATCAACGTAAGGGCCAAAACAAAATAAAGGAGCAGCCTCCAATTAAGTGCATGGATCGCATGGATCCCAACGTGGCTGGAGTTTTTCCTTACCTGTCAATTTAAAAAATCCAACCATTTGCTAATGTACGTCTCTCTCTCTCTCTCTCTCTCTCTCTCTCTCTCTCTCTCTCTCTCAAATTTCATTTTAAGAACCCAACTTTATCTATACACCAACCATTTTTTAGTACCATTTCTTCGGTTTCAATCACTAAGGTGATGTTTGTTTTTTAGAAAAAATCTCTTCAAATCTCTTATTGTTGCACGGCGCAGCACACGCGCAACACTTATCATCTTGTAGTTATTTGTTTTTCAGAAGCATTCGGATTAAAAAACCTATGCGTGTGTTCTTCTTGGCACAACACTTGTTTTGCCTCTTCCTACCTCTTCTAACCTCTTCTTCTTCTTTCTTTCTTGCTAAAATATTGATTATATATTTCTGAAATCTTATTTCATATTATTTTTTTTCTTTTTTTATGTTTATTCTTGTTGAATTTTTTTATATTGAATAATAATAATTTGTTGATGAAATATCATTATTTTATGCTAAAATATGATTTTTTTTTTGTTAAAATATCATTATTTTTGCTGAAATATCATAAATTGTTGCCAAAATGTGATACATTATTAAATTTTCGGTATTAAAAATCTATTTTCGGATTATAAAATCAGTTTATTTTAATTTTTTAATATCTACAGCAGCATGTAGATGTTAAAAAAACAAGCACACTTCTTATTACAGTCTGCAGCTGTTTGGTCCACCTCTTCTATTACAGGGGGTTGTAGAAATGATCCGCAGACTTAATGGATTTTTACTTCAAAAAAACAAAGAACACCTAAATCATCTTAAGACACTTCTCAACATATTTCAATAAAAGTTTTAGAAAAATATATTACTCCACAATATAGCAACTGTTTTGAATATTTTAAATTTTTAACATGTCCAAATTGAAAATTTTGGTTATCAAGTTAAAAGACATGAGTCAATTAAAAATTTTCATTTTAATCGTAGAACATCGGAAAAATGTCAACGAAGATTAACTTATTGAACAAATCATAAAAGAAGCCGAAGCCCTAGAACTAGAAACTTGTATGAATTTAAAAAACCTCGGAGGAGATCTTCGGACTCTTTTTTCTTTGAGTATTTTTTTCTTAGAGGACGAACTGCCTCACCCCATTAAGCTTCTAATTTACTAATGATTTCACATGCGATCAAAATACATAAACAACAAAAAGGCAAAACGAAAAGAGGGAAAATTTCAGGATCACTGAAAAGATATTGTAATTGTATATTTGATGAATCAATCAAATTAACAGATTGCAACAGCCATTCAAGCCAAATATGTCAATCTCTCACGATGATCTGTAGAGCCACCAAACCACCAATAAGGGTAAGAGAAGGGGACCGATCAAATTGTATCTAAAGTCGCCTCTCAGATTTCTATTTGGTTCCCACATGAAGACTTTGGTTTAAATAGGCTTTTGATTTTGGGTGCTTTATTCAATCGATATCAAATTTGTAGATGGAGCCGATACTCCATGATAGTGGCGGTTTGAGTCGTTTGACTAGAGATGGAGTTGGCAGGAAAATTAATATGGATTTTCTATGGCTTAAAGAAAACCCAAAACTTATTTGAAAAGAATGAGGGAAAACTTTTTTTTTTAAATAGTGGAATGGTTATGAAGAATAGATGTGTATGTGTGAGAGAGTAGGAGTAGACGTTGGTTTTGAAAAAGAAATGAAGGTTTCTCTTTCTTCAATAATTATAAATTAAATAAGTGTATAAATGTCGATAAATATACTTATGAGTTGAAGGATAAAAAGTTAATGTGTATTTTCTCTTCCTTTGCTAATCTTTCCCTGTTTATGAAATATTTTATATTTTCTCTTTCTTCAGTAACTATAATTAAAACAAAGGTATAAATATCAATAAATATAATTATGAGTTCATGGATAAAAAGTTAATATGGATTTATCAGCTCCCTTTGCTAATCTTTCACTGTTTATGCAATATTTTATTCCTCCGCTATGAATGGCTAATCTTTCTCTGTTTATGCAATATTTTATACCTCCCTTATGAATGGATGTTAGCTTTTGATTGATGAAATATATCCAGAAAAAGCAATAAAGAAAGCCCCATTATCAATTAACAATTTCCCGTGTAGATGCATGTTCTCCACAAAGAATTAAATTGGAATAGAGTGTGGGCAGTGGCGAGTCTAGAATAGAAATTTAAGTGATTCATCAATTAGGGTCGGTACAAGAAAAAAATCAGTTTACTCAGAAAAATAACCAATTCAATACGTATAAAAACTAATGGTGAGAGGACCGAGCCCAAACCGATCAACCTTAATTTTTTTTTTATTAAAATCAACTTAAATTTAAAATAAAGCCGATTTGTTAATTATTATTCACATATCTAATAGCTAGTAATAAAAAAAAATATGTGAGTAAAGGATTTTCTTTAAATAAAAAATGATATGAAAATATATTTAAAAGTAAATAAAAATAAAAAAGAAATTAACAAAATGGATATAAATTCACGATCAAATTCCCAAAGCAGCAAAAATCAATAAATAAGATATATGTTTATTTTTATTATAACTCAAAATAAAAAATATAAAATATAAAATAATAATAAGATAGTAATAAAAGAGAATCCATTATCTTTAATGGAATTGGGAACTAAAGTAGAAAAAGCCTATTATTTTTAAATAATTTAAATCGTGGTTCCATTGCTTCACCTATGTTTCAACAATTGAGTTTTTTTTTACCAACAAATCTCTCTCTCTCTCTCTCTCTCTCTCTCCGCCTCCGTGCATTGATCCATAAGTGTGAATAAGCTTGTACGGAGAGGGCACAATCTAAGGTGGCTCGAGTGGTGTTGCGACCAAATTCTAAAAAGTTACTGTAGGTTGTGAATTTTCTGTTCTTTTGTTGTCCGATTTTTGTTCTTGTTCTTTTTTCTGTTCTAAACGTTTTGTACCTTCTAGCCCCTGGTTAGTTTTGTTTTATTAATATATGTTTGCCGTTCAAAATCTCTCTCTCTCTCTCTCTCTCTCTCTCTCTCTCTCTCTCTCTCTCTCTCTCTCTCTCTCTCTCTCTCTCTCTCTCTCTCTCTCTCTCTCTCTCTCTCTCTCTCTCTCACACACACACATTTAGGTCCTTAAAAAACCTTTAGGTGGTTCCTTAATGTCTTGGTATAGAATTTCTATTATTATTTAGTATAATATTAGGTGGGTCATGCATAAAGCCATAAACTCGCCTTTGTGTCTATGTAAACGATATGTAAACGATGAATGAACACAATGTCTTTGTATAAATGTCCGTGAGAGATTCTCGAATAAGCAATAATAAATTTATCGACAATATAAAAACCTATCATTCAATTCAGTATTGTGTGTCACCTTATACACTATATATATAAATTGTTTTCAAATGCACATGGCCTTTTGAGCTTCTACTCGTCTCTGCTCTCCCACAATTGTTTTTCTTTCCCTCTCACATGGTTTCTCTCTCCACATTCTCTCTCTATCTGATTAATTCAATTAAGTAAACTTGTTTTTGTTTTGTTTATTCATTGACTGAAGACTTCTAAGATACTTTCCAGATCTACAGTGAAAAACAGGATGACATGAATCACAAGGCCAGATGATTTTCTTTCCCCAATCTGAACTTCTTTCGCTTTTCTGATCTAAGTGGCATTTTTCATTTCCAATTTGTGGATCACGTCAATGGTGAGTATTATGCTTCTCCAATTACATTTCCCTCTTCTGTTGACAAACTTCTCTCGATCTTAATTTCATAAATTTCGTTCTGCAGAAACATTTTGTTAGTTGCGTATAGACTTCATTGATGCTCAAAATCACAATTTCTTCAAAGTAAACAGACATCGATACTTTTTTCATTATTATTATTGTTCTAAAACGGTGAACGAGATGGAGGATGATCATGTTAAAGATACAGAGGTTGAAGTCCTCTCTTCAACGTGGCCTGAAGACATTAATGAAGCTGGAAAAAAGTTCAGTGTAGAAAAACCAGGACTCCATGAAGATATGTTAGAGGATGTTGCCTTCACTGAAGAGCCTAGTATAGTTGACTTCGCAAGGTTAGTAGAACTCACAAGTTACAGTGAAAAAGGGTCCTCACAGTTAGCTTACCTTGTAAAAAACTGGGAATATAAACAAGAAAATGCTGTTAGACTTTTGAGGGAAGAGCTTGAAAACTTGAGAAAACAACAACATGAAGTTAAGCTTAAAAATTTAGATATCTTTGAACAACATCGTTTTGAAGGTGATAAACATCCGGTTTCTGTGCTGGATGAAGGTTATGAAAATTTTCAAGATGTACCCGAGAAAAAAAATGATGTTATTGCTGAAGATAAACGGGTAGAAATAGATGCTGAATATGATACAGTTATATATTGGAAGCAAAAGGCATTGCATTTGGGAAAATTGTTGGAAGAAAGTGTTGAGAGAGAGCATATCCTTTTGGAGAAGTTGGAGGAAAGCATTGAGAATATTGAAAAACAATCATCGCCTGTTGAAGAACTGTCCCAGATCTTGAAAAGATCTGATAATTTTTTACATTTTGTTCTTCAAAATGCACCCGTTGTTATTGGCCATCAGGTAATTTGATTTCAAGCAAACCCTTTTTCTTTTGTTCCTCCCTTTTTACATTGTGATTGTCATATCTCAGGACAATGAGTTGCGATATCGCTTCATTTATAATCATTTTCCAAGTTTACAAGAAGAGGTAATATGATGTCATCAAATTTTATAAACTCAAATTTATTGTTTGTTGTAAGTTAATAGATTTTTGAACCATGTCTTTTTTTTTCCTTATACTATGCATAGGATATAATCGGGAAAACAGATGAGGAAATATTCAAAGGTGGTGGTGTAAAGGAATCCCAAGACTTCAAAAGAGAAGTTCTTGAAAGAGGATTACCAGCAAAAAGAGAAATTACTTTTGAAAACGAATTATTTGGTGACAAAACATTTTTATTATATGTTGAACCTGTTTTCAGCAAAGATGGAGAAACAATCGGTGTTAATTACATGGGCATGGACATCACTGATCAGGTACCTTCTTTGTTTTGTCTATTATAACATCCTACTTTTATCTTTTCTTTTACTTGGAAAAATTTACCCAATTCACTTTTATAATTTGATAGATTTTTCAATGAAAGTAGGATATGCGATTTCTTGTACTTTGTCCTCACTTCTAATATATATTTTTTATCATGTGACAGGTTAGAAAGAGAGAAAAGATGGCAAAACTCCAGGAAGAAATAGCTGTGAAGAAGGCTAAAGAGGAAGAACTTAATAAAACCATTAATATTACAGGTTGGTAACTTTTCTTTCTCTTAAACCTTATAATTTTTTTTTATATATAAAAAGTATTATCGAACATTTTGCTTAAATCAATTTCTTTTAGAGGAAACTATGAGAGTGAAACAAATGTTGGCAACCATGTCACATGAGATAAGATCTCCATTATCCGGGGTTGTTAGCATGGCAGAGATTTTATCAACTACAAAACTCGATAAGGATCAAAAACAACTCTTGGATGTTATGTTATCTTCTGCTGATTTAGTTCTTCAACTTATAAATGAAATTCTTGATCAATCCAAAGTCGAGTCAGGTTATTTTTCATCCCTTTATAATTTGTATTTTTTTAATAGACTGATATTTATACTGTGTAGTATTTAAAAGTTTAGATTATTTTCAGGAGTTATGAAGCTGGAAGCCACAAAATTTAGGCCTAGAGAAGTAATCAATGATGTTGTTCAAACTGTTGCTGCATCATTGAAAAAGAAGCTGATTTTGGAAGGACACGTAGCAGATGATGTCCCATTGGAGGTTTAATCTCTAATCTTGATACAATTTGCTATAAAAAGAAAACATTTATGTTAACATTTGTTAAACAATTTCAGATTATTGGTGATGTTCTTTGGATTCGACAGATTCTCACCAACTTGATCAGGTATTTCTAAGCAGGTCAAAATGGTCCATACACAACAAATTCTAAACTCATGAATTTTGTGCAGCAATGCTATTAAGTTTACTCACCAAGGGAAGGTCGAGATAAATCTATATGTAATATCAGATCCATATCCTCAACATGAACCGAAGAAGATAAACACAGATGACTCATCGATCTCAGCAAAAGACAATCGGCATGAGGAGAATGATCCTCAATCGCATGAAACGGTAGTCTGGATACGCTGTGATGTTAAAGATACAGGAATCGGAATACCAGGTACCTTTCAAATTCCTAATTTCTCATTTTCGTAGCTTCATGTTAACTACAATATTTCATTCATCGATTTGATCGATGTCAGAAACTGCATTGCCGAATTTATTCAAAAAATACTCGCAAGCCAGTGCAGATACAGCTAGGAAATACGATGGGACTGGATTAGGTTTAGCGATCTGCAAACAATTGGTAATGATTCTGGATTCGGAATCGAAATCGGAATGTGAGAACGAAATTGGTTTTGACCTAAAATCCGTGTGAATCATGATTTATCGCAGGTTGAGCTGATGGGAGGACATCTGACTGTATCGAGTAAAGAACATTGTGGATCTACATTTACTTTCGATTTACCTCATAAAGTTCCACATCCGTGGTTCAGATGATATGGCCGATAACGACGAGTCTGAAGATGACGACATCACTTGTGATGTCGGAGCAGAGAAGACAAGAAACTAGAGCTCTTTGGTAATTGTTAAATATAGGTCGACTTGAACGAAATTTACAAAGGTTTGTTCCTAACTTGGGGTATTCCGCGTTTCTTTCTGCTTCAATAAATTTGTTATTTATTTACGTGTAGTGAAACTGAAAGCAGTAAGACAAAACTCATGAAAATAAGTTGCTGTTCCTTACATTTAATCAATCATAATATGAAAGTTTTTATTCGTTTAGTGTTTACTCAAGTTGTATTAAAAAATTCCGATAATTAATTATGTAAATGATTTTAAAATTAAAGGCTAAATGCAAGATACGGCGACATACTTTACTTTATTGGTAGCTAAAGCAAAAGTCAAGGGAACTACATTTTTTCTATTTGAAACTGTGGAAAACACTTGCTAACACGCTGTATCATCTGTAAGCCGTATGTCACCAGTAAATAGAAACTCATAATTTACCATGCATCAAATTAACCATGGGTCTATATTAATAGCCAGTTTTCTTTTAGATCAATTTTTAAAGTAAAAACTCAAAAAGGTAGCTAAAAGATGTAACTAAAATGAATTCAAAGAGGGGAGGTCCAGGATCTAACTAAACTAAAAGAAAATCGAAGAAAGCACCTCAAAATCCATTGACCTTCCCCATGAAAATACAGATCCACTCTGTTTTATTGGAAAGAGCTCTTGCACGTAAAGAGAAATGTTTCAAATACAACTTGTTGCAAGTGGAGAAAACCATCTGGATATACCCATGAAAGTTGATTTGTCTACCGGTGGAGAAGCATATGCAAAAATCAGGAACATGTGAGTTTCTGCTTACACTTGTCTGCATTTGAAAGTTTCAACAAAAATCAAAATGATAATTTTTTAAACACGTAAATCTCGAACATTCATTTTACTAGAACATCATTTCGTTCTAAACCATATTTTCTGTCTCAATACTTGAATTCCCAAGTAGTATTTCACAACTAGATTATATTCATCAACAATAAGACTTTCTGATATTGGGACAAGAACTTATCGTATATGATATACATGCTTATGCTGGGATAATATCTCTCGTTTACCTTCATATTAATTTCATAAAGAAAGATGAGTTATTAAAGTTAACAACTCACAATAAAAGCCAAAGTTAAATGGAAAAGCGTACAAATTGTTGCAACGTCAACATCTTGGAACAGCAGATGGTCTCCTCTACTTTTGTTCTGTTTTTAAGTCTAATCTCAAAAACAGAGACTACAGAATAAATCAAAATCGACCTATCTTTCAGATTTTTCAATACTTGAATACCCAAGTAGGAAAGTACTAATTCACAACTAAATCATATTCATCAACAATAGGACTTTCTGATATTGGGACAAGAGCTTATCATTTATGATATAGTACATGCTTAAGCTTGGATAATCTCTAAAGTCTGCTTTTTGAGTCAAAGCAAAATCTATTATTTAATTTTTCATATATTAATAAATAAACTACAAGAGGTCAAAGACAAAGGAAGGGTTTACCTTCATATTAATTTTATAATTCCTGGGGGATATGGGAGATAAGGGGCCTCTTCTAATAATCTTTCTTGGGCATCTTTGGGCAGTTATCAATAGCAAGATGCTGGAGAGAGGTGAGTTGAGGTGTTGCAATCCCATTGAGAACTGCTTTAAACTTCTGAAATTGGCCTACCAAATTTCAGAAAGCAAAGATTAGAGTTACTAAAGTTAAATTACAAATAAATGTCAAAAGTCATATGTAAAAGAGTACAAATTGTTGTGACTTCAACATCTCACAACAGCAGATGGTCTCCTCTGTTTTTGTACTTTTATAAGTCTAAATCTCAAAAACAGAGACTACAGACAGAATAAATCAAAATCAACCTATTTAATGAAACTTTCATTTTCTTACACCATGTGACATACAATATGTGGTAAATTGCTAATCGGTTTTGTTAGTATTATCCATTCGTTAGATGGATCATTAAATAAAGAACATATTAATTGACATTTTCAAATGGATAAAGTGATACGTAGCTATCAGGAAATACATTATTCTAAAAATCTCATGTACGTGAAGCGATTCATTATTTGAACATATTCATAATTTGTTTGTTTCTACTTTTCAATCATTATTACAAAGATGTCAAAATCTAACTTCTACAACTTTATCAAATAATACAAACTCGACGATCAATACTAATTCACAAATTATGTTAGGATTTTGAATCTTTTGTTTTTATTAAAAAATTGAGGTATTTACACAACTTCAATCATATTCAATAACAAGAAAACAAAAAAGAAGCACTTGCATGTCCATGTTAACAACCATATATTGACATGCAAACATATTTTTTATTATATAAATGTTTATGTTGATATAATATTTGCATTTTCCTGATTGAATGAAAGCAAAATCAATTATTATATTTATAATTTATCAAAGGCAGAGGGAGAAACATACCTTCATATTAAGTTTGTAACTGCTTAGAATATGAAGGTGAAGGGGATAAGGGAGATGAGGGGCCAGTAGGAGCCTCTTTTACTAGTCATTTCTTTCAGATGTGGGCATCCTTCAATTTCCAAACTCAAAAGTGAAGGCAGCAACATTTCTGGTAGATCTATCATCTTTGGGCAGTCCCAAATGAAGAGATGCTGGAGGGATGCGAGGTGTTGGAGTCCCATTGAAACTGATTCCACTTTCTCAAATCCATTTATTTCAAGAGTAGTAAGAGATGAAGGAAGAAGATGGGACAACTGACTGAAATTACACACGTCGTCCAACTGTCCACCTATTAACCACAGTTCCACAAGTGAGGTTGGAAAAGTCTGTGGGCCCCACTTTGAAATGGGCTTCTTCAACCCCCCTATGCTAAGTGAACATAATTTTGGAGGCCAAAGCCCACCAGAAAAGGAAGCATCCATACTTTGACAATATGTAATTGACAAATGTATTAGCACAGTGAGATTTGGCAACTCGTGGTCAGGAAATGACTCCATATTTGGACAATTTGTTATTACGAGTTCCCTGAGGTGATTGAAGGAACTCAACTCAGTGATCGATTTCAGATTTGGCCAATTATGTATAATTACAGATTCAAGCATGAGTATGTCTGAGTTGATCAGAGGCTTCTGATCCTTTTCCAACAGATTATCACAATTCTGGATGAAAAGTGACTTGAGGCTATTTGGACAGCTGCAATGCTCCAAGCTGTCACAACCGAATAAGGTCAAGCTCGTAAGAGATGTTAGGTTGCTCCCACAATTATCCTCCTCTTTCTCTCCTAAACTCACCAAATTTGAACAACCTTCTACTACCAACTTCCTTAAATTCACAAGAACCTTACTTGCCTCGGCTTCTGATTCCCACAAGTATCTTATTTCATCACACTCATAGATGTTTACTTCTTCAACTGCTCCAAGATGCTCTATAACACCTCCCCACACCTGATCATTAAGTCCAGAAATACGACTTAACTCCAGCTCGTTGATCGATGAAGCTGCATGGACCAAACTTTTTAACACTTCATGGTCACAACCAATTATCGTTAGAACCCTCAGTGAAGGTAATGCTTCAAGGGAGACTCTAACCAAATTAGGACAACTTCTAATGCAAAGCTCTCGAAGGACTGGAAACGTTGTGATGACAACCCCATTATTATTGTTTGACCATGCCTCCCACCCTTTCATATCTCGAAAACTTAGAGTTTCAAGTGAAGGGAATGCAAGACCAGTCCCAAGCAACTCCGGACCCACAACTTTTACCTCATCCATACCTCCAATAGCCAAATTCTTAAGTGATGGTAACTGCCCAAGTGGCGGTAGAGATGTACACTTTTTACAGCCGCTTATCTTAACATGAGTCAGCTGACCAAACGAGGGATCCCTAACCCAACTTGGAAACTCTATACCTCCATATGACACAATTTTCAGTTCTTTTAGACTATCACTACAAGGCTTCAGCACATTCAGGACCTCCTTTTCAATTGTTTCTTTTCGAGAACCATCAAATTCATCACTCCATTCCAACTCTAACTCACATGGCTTCTTTTCAGATAAGTTTGCTTCCTGTGCATGCATTGAGCCTTGCACTTTTTCCAGCCCCTTAACAGAAATTTTCCACTGGAGATCATTTAAATCTTTACGCTCAATTATTGAAAATCCATTGCCTCCTTCAATAACCATCCCATAGAGAGCTTGTAGACTTTTCAACTCAAGAATCCCTAAGGGCATCTTCCTCAAACATGGAGTATCCCTCATGTCAAAATGCCGCAAATTTTTAAGCTTTAAGAAGCTCTCGGGTAACTTTTTCAAACTTTTACAGCCAGAAACAATCAACGTCTGTAAATTATAAAGGTTGCTGACATTATCCGATAAATATGTGATTCTGGTTCGAGATAAATTAAGATAACGCAAGTGCTTCAAACTAGAAATGGATTCAGGTAACTTGCTTATACTAAGTTGACACAAACTGAGGACCCTTAACAAAGGTAACTCTTGAAGTAAGTCATCAAGGACCTTATTTGATAAGAAAAATGTTCTCCAACTTTCTTTTTTCCCAGCATACACTGCTAAGAATGTTCTCAAATTTCCAGCTCCTTTGAATGCTTCGAACCTTTTGTAAACCATGTACTTCTCACAAACCAATGAGAAATGGCGTTGCTTTTCCAAAGCTTCCTTCCTAAATTCCATCTTCATCTCAATGTCTAACCTTGAAAAAAAATCTCCTGCCACAGATGTTGCCAAGTCATTCATGATATCATGCATCACAAACAATGATTTGTCATCAGGTGCATGCTGTAAAAATGATCTTGACAACA
Organism: Lactuca saligna; assembly: GCF_052625555.1. Taxonomy (NCBI): domain Eukaryota; kingdom Viridiplantae; phylum Streptophyta; class Magnoliopsida; order Asterales; family Asteraceae; genus Lactuca; species Lactuca saligna. The sequence continues at coordinate 181,805,793 of NC_136419.1, forward strand.
ACTCATCGAAACCTTCATGACCCAAGCGTTCCATCGACTTGCTGGTGGTTGATCGGTGCAAAAACCCTTCTGCCATCCACAACAGAATCAACTCTTCCTTATCAAACAAATAATCTTTTGGGAACAAGGAGCAGTATGCAAACAACTGCTTCAAAAAGGCAGAAAGATCATTGTAGCTTAGTTTGAGAGCTGGAACAATCTCATCTCCCTTACCTGACTCCCATATTTTATTATTCAACAATTCCTTCCATTCTTCCTCGTCTGTTTTTGTCCTCAACAACCTCCCAAGTGCGATCAAAGCCAATGGCAAACCAGCACATTTTTCAACAATGCCTTCGCCATGTGGTTTAAGTGTTGGATGTGAATCGAAGTTACCTTCACCCAATGCATGCTGACAGAATAAAGACAGAGCACTGTCATGTGACAAAACGGAAAGGTTGTAAGGTTGCTTGTAACCGAGTTTGGTTAGCAATGACTGCTTTCGGGTTGTCATGATAATTTTACTTCCGGCTGCCCCTGCAAGAAATGGGCGTTCCAGAATTTCCCAATCGGCATAGCTTTCACTCCAAACGTCGTCAAGAACAAGAAGAAATCGTTTCTTTAAAATCTTCTCTTTTACAGCTACTTGAAGGAGGTTTAAGTCCTCAAATTCTTGGTTTCCACCTCCTATCGATTGGAAAATAATTTTGCTTATATTGAATATATCAAACTCATCAGAAACACATACCCACGCCTTGAGTTCAAAGTGATCCTTCTCTTGCATCTCATCATACACAAGTCTAGCTAGAGTGGTCTTACCCACCCCACCCATACCAACTATGGGCACAATGCTAAAGTTCCTGTCACTTGGTTCATCTCCCAGTAGCTTATGGAGCAATTCATCCTTATCACCTTCACGTCCAACAATGCTAGATGCATCTATCAAAGAGGTTTGTAATCTTCTGTTCGTATGTTTTGGGCTTTCACCTTTCACACTTAAACCAAGATTATCTTTTTCCTCTACCAGTTCTTGTAGCTTAATGGTAAGATTATCTAACGTGCTACCCATCCTACTACTTAGTGAGAAATTTGTGCAACAAGTTGGGATTATCTTTCTTAGCAAGCTGGTGGAGGCTCCAGATTCATCGGTCAACTCACGATGCATAGCTTCTGTTGCCAAATCATCAAGTAAGTCGTCTATGTCGTAAGCCAAATGTTGGAGACCATTCAGCCATTCTTTAACAGCTTCATCACATATTTCCTTCTGAGAAGCATCATTAAGCACAGCTCTGATCTGGATTAATGACCTCTTCAGTTTCTTGAGCTCAGAATCAATTCCCTTGGAGCGAGCAATCTTCTTCAAGGCTTCAGAGGCCAGCTTTTCAAAGACTGCTGTCAAGAATGAAGAAAGAACGATTTCAGCCATTGCTTATTGTGAAGACTCAAAATGGGAGCACTTGGTATGTATGTATGTATGAATTTTTGGGATGCAGATGAAATGAGTCCAGAAATAAGAACAATTTAAGCCATTCTTAATAGTGATTTCAGCCATCTTATGGTCAACATTTTATAATATATATTCCACCTCCTAGCTGGCTGACAAAATGCGATCAACCACCCCGCAACAAAAAAAGGGGGTAGGGACAACAAAACATTTACCAACCACTAGACAACATAGAAAGGGATAAGATAATGTTAGATTCTCATATAATATTAATATTATTAATCATTTTTTCCACATCAGTTGGTAATAGTTAAGCATTTTATTAATTGAGGTATCATATAGGGAACTTTGAGTTTCTATGCCCAATAGGCAATAACATCGCTTATATATGTTCAATATTATCATCTTATTAAAATCAAAATGTTCTATGTTGAGACATTTTTTGTAATAAAGATTTTTACAAATTTCAAATAACTAAAACTTTGTCTTCTTGGTTGGTAGTTTCATATATACGTACATTCTATTGAGAAGTAAGTTTTTAATTATAACAAACACTTAATAATTTTCATTTGTCAATGGGATACATCTCCACTGGTTTGTTATATTTATTTTTACTTTTGTTAAAAGTCTCATTTAATGTAAGCTTTTACACAAGATACCTACATGTATGTCAGATAATAAGATTAAAATATATCAATCTGACAGCAAGATGCTACCACTTGTAAACATATTCCAGTTCTTTTGTATTAGATATTTAGATAAATTCAGTCAAGTGACAATAATCTACAGAATATTATTGCTTCAAAGTTCAAATTTACCTTGTTTGAGTGTTTAAAATAACAAGCAAAATGGAAGTAATTGGCACATCATACATTGTTTTGCTCTTTTGTTTCTATATATATTTACTTTTTCGAAACTTATCCAGATTATATAATCTGGGTGCTGAAATGTTTGACAAAATACCAAATGAAATGTTTGACAAAATACCAAAAGTTCAAACATTTCACAACCCAGATTATACAAATCAAACCAAGAAAAACAGAATGACTCACACATAGCAGAATACAAAATCAGATCAACAATCTGATACATGAACAAAATTAAAAATACAAAACAAAAAATGCAAATTTACACTCTAATTAATCATAAAAGAAACGGCAATGTACAAAGCACAAACAGTATTAGTGTAAAAGTATGTTACCTCCTTCCAAAATGCAAAGCTAAGCAGACGAACTAAGGTCAGTGGAGGTTGAGAAATAAGAGAGCCTTGAGCTTATAAGGATGTTTAAATAATTCCCAAACCTTAAAAATTAGGGTTTGACATTCTGCCAATTACGCTGGTCGTACCCCAGCTTACGCCGCCGGGCATACCCACCCAGATACGCACCTTTCATTCAATGCATGCATGGGACCAATCTTGCAAATCTTTTCCACTAAGGACTATTTCTGCCAATTATTCAAACGGCCATAACTTATTCGTCTTAGAGGGTGTTTGGGATTGCTTATAAAAAAGGCTTATTAGCTTATTTGCTTATCCAATAAGCAAATAAGCTGGAAATGTGTTTGGGTAAATGAAAAGTGCTTTTAAAAAGGGCTTTTTGGTAAAGAAGAAAAATCAGTTTTTGAAAAGCAAGAGAATCGTGGCTTTTTAGGGCTTGTTGACTTTTTAGCTTTTATCATCTTAAAAGCTAATCCAAACACATTTTTAAAACTTTTTTTTTAGAAAAAAGCCATAAGCCAATAAACACTTTTCTAAAAAGACACTTTTAAGTATAAAAAGCACTCCCAAACACCCTCTTAGGTCCGTTTCGAACGAACTTTATATCCACAGAAAGGTGATGAGAAGCCCTACACTTCTGACAGCTCACCCTTGCCATAAAACTTCCTGAATAAAAACCCAAAACTCATAAAGAACCGAGCCGCCAAATTACAATAATACCCTTGGGCTCTGAAACACAAACGAACACTCAGATTACTTATTCCATAACACCCATATCCAAAAATGGCCAATTCCCTTCTTCTCCAAGGCCCTAAGCCTTATGATAACCAATAATCGGGCCACAGCCCTGAATAACGAAACGATTCGAAACTGGGTGTTACATATCTATATCTCACCATTTTAAATTTAGTTGGCATTTATTACGGTAGTCATCTCCTTCACACAACTCTTTGCGAAATCTTTCACGAATGTGTAGCTAGAAATGGTCAATCGATTGTGCTTTTCCTAGCTCTAAATCCTCCAAAATGTCAACCTAAGATTGTGTCAACTCTAACTCTTTTGTCGGAGTCTACGCTTTAGGCTTGCCCTTTTTTTCTCTTCCATCGGTTGTTTTCCTTTGTGACGTGGAGGGGTGAGGGGGTTGTGTTTCTCATACGACTTCGTCATCCGAGTCTTCGAGCTTTGGGTTTGAGGGTGGTAGGGTTTGGGTTTGGGTTTGATAGTGATAGGGTGGGGTTTGGCTTTGGGTTTGATTTGGTTAAAGTTGATCAGAAAAAATGAAAAAGTTGTTAAACATGTTGGGGTTACTATTTGGCACTTGTATGTGGTAGTGTTGTCAACCATTTTGGTATTGAAATTATGGAGAGGATTGAACGGGGGCTTCATGTTGGGGACAATAAACCGAGCGCGATGGATCAACAGCAAAAATGTTTCCAGTGGGCATGGCTAAACTAGAAACATAGGATTTTCTTCTCTTAGATTTTGGGGTTAGGTTGTTGGGATTATTGGGATTCATTTTTCTTAAAAATAGAGAGGAAAATGATGGAATAAGGTGGGATTTTGATTGTGGGCTAGAAGGGGTATTTATTGGGTTTTTAATTGGTAATCAAAAAATAATTGACTGTTGCCAATTAAAAAAAATATATTTTTTATCGTTGGAATATAATTCAAAAATAAAATAAATAATAAATTTCATTTTAAATCTGTAGCTAATCACAGAGAGAGTAAGAGAGATCAGGGAGAGGCTATCACACCCCCAAAACTTTCACCCTAAACCGCACCTAGGGTGTGGTGTTCCTGGGTGAGTTTTTGGCCACGGCACCTAGCGGTTTGGGGTACACCGTCCGGCCTTAGACTTTACTTTCCAAGTGCCAATGGTAGTTTTTCATCAATAAATCAAGATTAATCTTTTAAAGATCAAATACATTCAATATATTAAAAGACGAATAAAAGCAGTTAAAGTGACAATAGGATAATAACATAAAAGATTTGATAAAAGCAAAACAGAGTAACAAAAGTGCACATAATGAATGTATTTGTAGTGGTCTCATTTGTAAGAGGAAGTTAATACCATAAACTAAAGCGTGATTTCCAATTCTCGAAGTGATTCCTTTCATCCATGAATTAATGGTCTAGGCCTTGTGATTTAAAGTATTGTTGCATTTCTATTAAGGTAATCCTTCATTAAAAGCCAATACTTCTAAAATTAGACTTTCATGTATTCCCAATTGAACAACAGGCGCAGACTGGACTAGTTTTGTTGGGTGTCAATCAGATAGTATTTTTAACTATAGAAGCTAGTTTCACCAAAGAAAATATATAGTGGAAAAAGTCAAAGTTCAATTAAAAACAATATATCAAACTGTGTTTTGTATCTGGGCTATCTAATTAAACTTTGCAGAAAGCAATATGCTGTTACTAAGGTTTTACAGCTGCAAATGAAATTCAAGTTTACATGCAAAGTGTACAAATGTGTTGTGACATCAACTTCTTGGTGTTATCTATTTTTGTTCTGTCCTCAATCTACCTCTTTTTTCGGAAAAACAGATAATACTACATCAAATAACAGATATGAGTAGTACTTTTGTCGGGTATCAATCATATAGTATTTGCATGCTATTGCTTGGTTGGTGCCACCTTCTAGTCTGAGGTATTGACTATTCAAATAACTGTATCTGTATCTGCAATTCCTTGACTATGCAGCATAGGGGTCTCGTGCTAAAAACCACCAAGTCTCTTTCTCCTCGGGTTTAATTAAGTCTAGAAAAAGCAGTAATATTAGAAAAGGAATCTCATAATTTATATAAAATCTGACACCAGAAAGTAATTAATTTGACAATGAGATAAATGTATATCTTTAAAGTTTTCGACATCAAGGTTACGTTGAGGTAAATGACTAGCAAATTTCATATATTTGAGCAGCACCAGGATTTGTGTACTTAATGACTTTTTAACAACCTAGTAAGTCAAGTAACAGTTCTTTAATCATAAAAGGGTAATTCTTATAAGCATAATAGTCTTAGAGGTCTAGAAGACCCTAGCTAGCGATGGTGGAAACCTGTAAAGCAGAGGGTTGAGCATATGGTTTAGATATTGAAGTCCATAAAAAGTCAACTTTTTACCCCTAGGCACAAAAGTTTTGATGGTTGGTTGGTTTTTGCCAAATCATGTTTAGATTCGGAAAATCATTTTAACAAATCCATGAACTCAAGTTTCTTTGAGATGGAGGGTTCTGGTCATTTTATTAAATGCATCAATAGACTTGGGTGATATAAAGTATGGCCTAAAAGTTGCAATGCAATAGGTGCTCATCAACCCCAATATGTTCCTCCCTTTATAACAACAAATTCTTTTTATTAATGATCATGTTATATGCAAGAAAAAGCACCGAACTTTCATTGATTTGTTATTATAGAATCCTACATTCAATTATTCATATTACAACCTTTTTTTTTTTGAAAAATTTGCCCAATTTTAGTAGTTTAATCTGCTATGAATTGATTTACCAAAGCAACTTAATAACAGGGACAAACACAAACTGATAATAAAGTATAGATTTAAAGCTCAAACTACTGATAAACACAAGATTGCAAGACCAAAAAAAAAAAAAAAAACCCTAGCTCTTTGAGAGGCTAGTCTCTCCCAAGGTATACAATACCAGATTTCATCAAAAAGATGATTCTCTCATCCCCTGTACGTCCTAAAAGTACTATGCGTGACAAACTAAAACAATTTAAATGCCTAAATTACACCTCCACTAACAAGATGCTCTTTATTTTGCTGAATTTCCTGTAATACTCCTATCTAATATACTTGACTAATATCAGAGGTATAGCGTAATCCAAATACAAAGAGCAACATACTTTCACTTATTTGTTATTCTAGTAATTTTCAGAAGTATAATATAATAATAAAGAAATAAAATTTGAAACTGCAATGCTATATTTGAAGAGATTAACAACCCAGCCTTGAAAGTAGATTCAATTTCTCAAAGTAGGCTACCAAATTTCAGAAAGCAAGAGGAGTTACTAAAGTTATACAACTTCCAATAAAAGTCAAAGTTACATGACAAGATTACAAAGTGTAGTGACTTCAACATCTTGGAATAGTAGATGTTTTTGTTCTGTTTTCAGTCTAAATCTCAAACTTCCGTTTTCCTTCAACATCTTTGATGAAACTTCTGTTCGCCTATGCGATTTGACTTTCAGAGGTTGTCCTGGGTTTAGTTAGTATTACTCATAGGTTAGATGGATCAATGAATAAAGAACATAAAAAATTGACATTTTCAAATGGAGAAAGTGATATGTAGTTATTTGGTAATACATTATTCTAAAAAACTCATGTGCCTAAAGTAATTCATGATTTGAACATATTCATATTGTAAATTGTTATTACATGATTCCAAAATCTAACTTGTACAACTTCACCAAATAATACAAACTCTACGTTCATGCTTTTCCTAGACTACTCTACTTTAAAGCTTTCCGTAAATCAATTTGCTATATATTATGTCGGGTGTGATGGAATTTATCAATTTTGTATGGATTATAATATGTGAGAAATCTAAAAGAATTAAATGGAAAATTCTTCAATTTGATCGGAGGAGGATCTTATCTTGAGGGCTCGATGCTAATCCCAGTTTTTCTTTATTTTTTCTTAGTTGAATAATCAATTTGTTAGTAATTGATTCTTATATAATATACCGGCATTTAGTCCCCCTTCTATGTTCCGCCACTGCTTGTGGACAACTTTTCTCATATCAGCTTCCAAGTTCCAAGAATCAATTTTAGTTTCTTTGCTTATAATCTGAGCTGAACAAGCCTGTATTTTTTAGTTTTACATGTATGCCATGTGTTTGATAAAATGCTTCACTGAAATCATGGAACAAGAGTAATATGCAATTAATGTGTTATAGGTAGTCTTTGGCAACCAATTAATGTTTATTTCCAAATAGGGTACACATGTTCATATTTGCCACATCTAAGCAATTTAATATGTACTCGTTTATTAATATTTTATCCTAAAATGTTCACTTTGGGTGATAACTTCAGTCATGCTTATCAATATGAAATAGTGAGTATTGACCTTCAAAAGTCCTTTGTGGTTGTGGATGGATCTAAGTGGTTTGATCTGCTTAATGAACCATACTTTAATGCAACTACTGGTGACTTCCCACTTGATGAAAGCATATTGTTTGAATCAGATGATGACCTTAGAGATGTGGCATAGATGAATTCTCCAAATTTGTGGCATATCATTTATTTTATTTGTATGTTTATATTGATATTTAACTTCTGTGCCTTGTTTTCATTTTTGGGCATTGACAAAGATTCTTTTCTCAGCCGAAGGCAAAGCAAGGGCATTGTTTTTTGATTCTTTTCTATAGGTTATCTGCGACATTGATTTTTAGGTGATTGATTAGGTGTTCAGATGAGTGTAGTTGTCTCCACTAATCCAAGTTATTTCTCTTTCTTTGTCTCATTTTTTCTATCTACTTTTGGTTAGCCGTGTAAGTTAAAAAAAACTCTCATTTAATCGTATAAGCATAATTCTCAAAAGTAGATTTGTTTAAGATCTAGAGGACCCTAGTGATGGTTGAAACTTGTAGAGCACATGATTTAGAGATTAAAGTCCTTAAAAACTCAACTTTTTATGCCTATGAACATAATGGTTGTTTCCATCATTGCAAGATTAAACTCTCGTCTCACATTATGTAGCATAAAAATGTTGAGAGTCAGTTGTTGCTAAATCATGTCTAGATTCAGAAAATTATTTTAATAAATTCATGAATTAGGGTATGGCCTAAAAGCTCAAGTGTGACAAATTCTCATTAACCCCGATATGTTCCTGCCTTTATAATAACAAATGTTTTTCTATTAATGATTAGAGTTATATGCAAGAAATAGCAACACACTTCCATGGATTTGTTATTATAGCATCCTATTTTCTTTTATTCATACTACAACATTGTACTTGGAGAATTTTACCTCGTTATAATAATAATATCATCCAAATATAAATAACAACGCACTTTCATTGATTTGTAATTAGAGTATTTTTTAGAAGTACTTATTAGAAATAAAAATTAAAAGTACATTGATATAGTTGGTTAAATTAGCAACCCAACCTTGTAGGCACTTGGTAAGCATTTGTTAGCCCTCCATTATTACGAAACACATATTCTAGATACTCAAGATACAAAGTCAAACCGAGTCAATTGGTCAAGGAGTGTCTGGATCAATTACAAAAGTCAACGGAAGTTAGTTACATCAGGAACATGGAGTCTGTTACAAATGGCTGGGAGGTAGGTACTGAAAGAAATTTAAGGAGGGAAATTGAATGATCTAAATAAACTAAAAGGAAAGCAAAGAGAGCACCTCCTCCTTATCGGCCTTCCCCATGAGAATACAACTCCCTTGTGGTGAACTTGAAAGTTTAAAGAAAAATCTGAAGAAGAAATTAAGATGATAGTCTGAAACAAGTCTTGACATGTTAAATTTGGGGATTCTGATCTGTCCTGAGGAAATTCATTTAGAACTTAACACTAACATTTATTCAGATGGGACCATATCATGAGCGCAAATCTTAAATACTCATTTACTTGAACCCAACCAACACAAAATAATCCAATCTAATTATATTCCAACTAAGGGTCTAAGGAAGACCCTTAGTTTTATTTGGTAACAGTAATAAGAGTACCAGATGTACAAGAGTATTTAATTTGATATCTTGCTGTAATCAGTTCCAACAAAGAGCATTGGACTATTTTTTCAACTTCACAAGTGTCGAAGTTGGTTTCTCATCCGATAGACAGAGTGAGCAATTACAAACCATGTTTCCTCTCATATGCAGTCCTTTCCCAAATTATCAACAGTTGAATACCCAAGTAGTATTTCCACCTACACATCAAAATTGAACTTTTTTCAAATTTAATCAATTCAACACCATGGTATCGAAATCCACCATATGTTTTTTAAAATTTTAAAATATTTAAATTGTTAACCATTTTGATCTATTTTGCAATCCACCATGGCCCTTCCATGTTCGCAACTACATGACATTCACCAACAAAAGAACTATCAGATATTGATAAATATACGTTATGCTGAGAAAATCTCTAAGGGCTGCTTTTAGGGTGAAAGCATAATGCATTATCTGATTTATGCATATGTATACTAAAAGAAGTGAAAGGCAGATGGAGGGGCTTATCTTCTGACTAATTTTGCAAAATACAGGGATACATGTAGATTCTCAAACTCAAATATGAAAGTGTTCAATTTCTCAAAGTGACCTACCAAATTTCATAAAGCAAGATGGTTATACAACTGCTAATACAAGTCAGAGTTATATGCCAAAGACTACAAATTGTGGTGACTTCAACATCTTGGAACAGCAGACGGTTTCCACTGTTTTTGTTCTGTTTTCAGTCTAAATCTCAAACTCAGAGATTGCAGAATAAATCAAAATCGACCTATTTAATGAAACTTCCATTCGCTTACTCCATTTGAATTTTTAAAGGTGGTGATGGGTTTACTTAGTGTTACTTTTAATAGGTTAGATAGATCATTGAATAAAGAACATAGTAATCAGTAGCTACCAGGGAATACATTATTCTAAATCTGACTTGTAGAACTTTACAAATAATACAAACTCCATGATCAATCCTAATTCACAAATTACTTTAGAATTTTGAATATTTTGTTTTTCTTAAAGATTTGAAGTATTTACACTTGTTACCCATTTTGACTTATTTTGGAATTCATGGTGGGCTTCCCATGTAGACAACCTCAATCGTATTCAAAAGCCATAAAACAAAAAAGAAGCAATGGCATGTCCATCTTGGCAACCATATATTGGCGCGCAAACATTTTTTTATATATACATGCTTATGTTGATATAATACTTGCATTTTGTTGATTGAAAAAAAGCAAAACCAATTATTATATTTATAATTTATCAAAGGCAGAGGGAGAAACATACCTTCAGATTAAGCTTGTAACTCCTCAAGTTATGTGAATGTAGGGGATATGTGAGACGAGGGGCCAGTATTTACCACTCCTTTCTTTCAGATTTGGGCATTCAAATATAGTCAAACTCAAAAGTGAAGGCAGCAACATTTCCGGTAGATCTCTTGTGTTTGGGCAGTTGTCAATGGTGAGATGCTGCAGAGAGGTGAGGTGTTGGAGTCCCATTGAAACTGATTCCACTTTCTCAAATATACTTATGCCAAGACGTTTAAGGGATGAAGGAAGAAGATGGGACAACTGACTGAAATTACTCACGTCTTCTGACTCTCCACCTGTTAACCGCATGTCCACAAGTGAGGTTGGGAAAGTCTGTGGGCCCCACTTTGAAATGGGCTTCTTCAACCCTCTTTTATGGATTTATTAAACCTCTTTTAATTATACTCCTTAATTAATTAATAAAACCATAAGGGTGTGATTTGAACTTTTCAAAACATTACTAGAGTTTTAGAATTTAACATTTCTAATTAAACCTTTTAATCAACTTTTAAATTCCAAAACTTGAGGGCAAGTTTTGAAACCTTTTTCAAAACATTAGGGTTTTAACTATTTAAATTTCAAAACTTCAAAACTTTTGGGTTCAAATTTAAATTATAAAACCTAAAGGGTAAAATATGAAACTTTTCATAACAGCAAGGATCAAATAACAAATAATTTTAAATTAACATTTAATCACATAATTATCCATATTTGATTTATTTAATGATTTCTTGCAAAACAATTTATCAATTTACTCAAAATAATTAATCAATTATCTTATAAGGAAACAATTATCTTGTTAATTGATAATTATCTTTAATTAGATCAAGAATATAGTCATATATATCATAAAATCGGATTTATATTGATCTAACATGATAAGGTAACTATCCAAATGCAAAAACAGCAAGAAATCCCGAGATAAGCATTATCTGACGCTCGAACTCGCCGAGTACCACACTGTACTCGCCGAGTTGAGGTCTACTCGCCGAGTACACTGTGGTACTCGCCGAGTTCCTCAGCCATAAAGCCCAAAAACGATTTTCCAGTTATACAATGCATCAATACAATTGAAACCAAGCTAGGCTCTGATACCACTGATGGGTTTTGGTCATAAGACATCCTATGTGCTCATACAAACCCTAATGCTTGGATCTAGGTTTCTCTATTGTACATGCTTTGAATCCAAGACTATAAACCCTAATTCTAACATATGGAAATCGACATTAACATATAATTAGGTTTAAGAACATACCTTGATTGTTATATAGCAATAACAATCACAACTCCACCTTGGATTGACTTTGGAATGCTTAGAGTCACAAGTGTCACTCCTCTAATGGCTTACAAACACCATAAGCAAATGGAGAAGGTATAAAGAGAGAGGTGAGAGGTTAGAATTCGTATCTAGGACCTCTTGGGAAGGGATACACGAATTCATGGCCCTAGGGGTGTTTATATAGGTGTAGAGATAGGGTTTCAGTCATTATCCTTATCTAGTTGATTATCCATTAAGCAACCAATAAGATAATCCTTGAATCCTTATCATACTCGAATTCTAAGGCTTTTCAACCTTAAATTCGTCCACCATATAAATAAGATAATCCTTACCTTATTTTGTAACTATCACATAATTACAAATCAGCCCCTCTAGTTTAATTAATTACATTTGATCACAAAACTAATTCTTAATTAATTATTGACCAATATTAATTAAACAAATATGATTTCTCCTTTAATACATTATTCTTATAACATATTAATAAATCATATTATCCTCTCTCTCTTTATTCATTTCTCCAATCAAGTTGCTTTGGTGAAGGCAACCCAAAAGGACCATGCACCATCGGGTCAAGTACATACCAAAATAGTTATGGACTTAGACACTAATCCAACAGGAACTCAATTCAGTGATCGATTTCAGATTTGGCCAATCAGTTATGTATACAGATTCAAGCATGAGTATGTTTGAGTTGATCAGAGGCTTCTCGCGTCCTCCTATCAACTCCTTTTCCGATAATTTATTACAATTCCGGATGGTAAGTGACTTGAGGCTATTTGGACAGTTGCAATGCTCCAAGCTTTTACAACCCAATACGGCCAAGATGGTAAGAGATGTTAGGTTGCTTCCACAATTATCCTCCTCCTCTTTCTCTCTTAAACTCACCAATTTTGAACAATTACTTACTTCCAACTTCCTTAAATTCACAAGATACTTACCTGCCTCTGCTTCTGATTCCCACAAGTATCTTATTTCACTACACTCTTCAATGCTTAGTTCTTCAACTGCCCCAAGATATTCTATAACACCTCCCCACACCTTATCATCAAGTCCTAAGATATTACTAATATTCAACTTGGTGATCGATGAAACTACACGGACCAAACTTCTTAACACTTCATGGCCACAACCATGAATCATTAGAACCCTCAGTGAAGGTAACGCTTCAAGTGAGACTCTAACCAAATTAGGACAACTTTCAATATGAAGCTCTTGAAGGCATTGAAATGATGTACGGACAACCCCACTATTATTGGTTGACCATGCGTCCCACCCATCCATATCATAAAACCATAATTTTTCAAGTGAAGGGAATGCAAGACCGGTCCCAAGTGACTCCAGACCCACAACTTTTACCTCATTCATCCCTCCAATATACAACTCCTTAAGTAATGGTAACTGCCCAAGTGACGGTAGAAATGTACAGTTTTTACAACCACTTATCGAAACACGAGTCAGCCGACCAAATGAGGGATCCCCAATCCAACTTGGAAACTCTAAACCTCCGTATGATGCAATTCCTAGGCTTTTTAGTTTTTCACTACAAGGCTTTAGCACATTCAGGACCTCCTTTTCAAGTGTTTCCTTTCGAGAACCATCAAATACATCACTCCATTCTAAATCTAACTCGCTTATCTTCTTTTCAGATAAGTTCGCTTCCTGTGCATGCACTGAGACTTGTACTTTTTCCAGCCCCTTAATGGTAATTTTCCCTTGGAGATCCTTTAAGTCCTTAAGCTCGGTTATTGAAATTGCATTGTTTCCTTCAATAACGATCCCATAGAGAGTTTGTAGGCTTTTCAACTCAAGAATCCCTAAGGGAATCTTCTTTACACGTGGAGTATTCCTCATGTCAAAATGCTGAAAATTTATAAGCTTTGAGAAGCTCTTGGGCAACTTTTTCAAACTATAACAGCCAGAAACAATCAACGTCTGTAAATTACAAAGGTTGCAGACATTATCCGGTAGACATGCTATTTCAGTTCGAGATAAATTAAGATACCGCAAGTGCTTTAAACTACAAATGGATTCAGGTACCATGCTTATGTTAAGTTGACACAAACTGAGGACCCTTAACAAAGGTAACTCGTGGAGTAGGTCATCCATGACCTTATTCGATATGTAAAACGTTCTCCAACTTTCGTTTATCCCAGCATACACTGCTAAGAATGTTCTCAAATTTCTAGCTCCTTTGAATGCCTCGAACCTTTTGTAAATCATGTAATCCTCACAAACAAATGACATATGGCGGTACTTTTCCAAAGCTTCCTTCCTAATTTCCTTCTTCATCTGGATGTCCAACCTTGAAAAAAATTCACCACTCACAGATTTGGCCAAGTCATTCATCAGGTCATGCATCACAAACACCAATTTGTCATCAAGGGCATGTTGAAAAAATGACCTTGACAACAACTCGTCAAAACCTTCATGACCCAAGCGTTCCATCGACTTGCTTGTGGTTGATTGGTGCAAAAACCCTTCTGCCATCCACAACAAAATCAACTCATCCTTATTGAACAAATAGTCTTTTGGGAACAAGGAGCAGTATGCAAACAACTGCTTCAAAGAGGCAGAGAGATCATTGTAGCTTAGTCTAAGAGCCGGAACAATCTCATCTCCCTTTCCTGACCCCCATATCTCACTATTCAACACTTCCTTCCATTCTTCCTTGTCTGTTTTTGTCCTCAACAACCTCCCAAGTGAGATCAAAGCTAATGGCAAACCGTCGCATTTGTTGATAATACCTTCACCATGTGGTTTTAGTGTCGGATGTGAGGCAAAGTTGCTTTTCCCCAAGGCATGTTGACAAAATAAAGATAGAGCATTGTCATGTGACAAAACCGAAAGACGGTAAGGTTGATCGTACCCCAATTGGGTCAGCAATGATAACTTCCTAGTCGTTATGATAATTTTGCTTCCAGCTGCCCCTTCGCGGAATGGGCGTTCCAGAATTTCCCAATCAGCATAGCGTTCACTCCACACGTCATCAAGAACAAGAAGAAATCGTTTTCTTGAGATCTTTTCTTTTATAGCTAATTGAAGCAAATTTAAATCCTTAATGTCGTGGTTTTCCCCACCTATGGATTCAAATATAGTTTTGCTTATACCGAAGATATCAAACTCATCGGAAACACAAACCCACGCCTTGAGTTTGAAGTGATCCTTCCGTTGCATTTCATCATACAAAACTCTAGCTAGAGTGGTCTTACCCACCCCACCCATACCAACTATGGGCACGATGCTAAAGTTTCTATCACTTGGTTCATCCCGTAGTAGCTTATGGAGCAACGCATCCTTATCATCTTCACGACCAACAACGCTAGATGCATCTATCAAAGAGGTCTGTAATCTTCTGTTCGTATGCTTTGGGCTTTCACCATTCACACTTAAACCAAGATTATCTTTTTCGTCTACCAGTTCTTGTAACTTGATGGTAATATTATCTAATTTGCTACGCATCCTAGTACTTAGTGAAAAATTTGTGCAACAAGTCGGGATTAGCTTTTTTACCAAGCTGGTGGAGGCTCCAGATTCATCAGTCAACTCTCGATGCATAGCTTCGGTTGCCAAATCGTCAAGCACGTCATCTATGTCATAAGCTAAATGTTGGAGGCCAATCAGCCATCTTTTAACAGCTTTATTAACTATCTCCTTCTGAGAAGCATCATTAAGCAGATCCTGGATCTGGTCTAATGACCTCTTCAATTTCTTGAGCTCAGAATCAATTCCCTTGGAACGAGCGATCTTCTTCAAGGCTTCAGAGGCAAGCTTTTCAAAGACCACTGTTAAGAAGGCAGAAAGAACGCTTTCAGCCATTGTTTATGATAAGAAGAGCAGAGAATATAGTAGAGATGTGGATGAAACCCATGCAAAGGGGATGATGTCAATTATTGTTTAGATGTGGATGAAGTGGAAGCATAAAGAGAACAATCTGAATTTTGCTTAGTGTAAAGATGTGGATAGAACTAACGCACATCACAAGTTAATTTGTGGCCCTGAACATAAAAGATTATTGTCTACAAACACAAAATATTAGAGTTATTAACTAAAGGATAGTAATTACAAAAATTTATTTACCATATTATTATATTTTAACTAGCGATATTTCCTTTGTTATTTGTTATGCGGTTATAATTAAAATATTGATAAATATATGTTATTAAAATAAATATATTTTTATTAATAACTTTAAATTAATAATTTGTACACTAATTTATTATAAAATATTTTAAGTATTTTAAATAAATGATAAATATTATCAAACATGAGTGTACGGAATTATTTTCGTAATTAATTTATGAATATCAAATAATAGATCTCATATTATTTTATTTAAAGTCGCATCATCTTAATAATCGTCATATGTGAAAATAAAAATAAAATTAATTTAGATAAACATATTTTATTTGATATTATTTTAGTGAAATTTATATAGGTTATGTGTGAATTTGAAATTACGATGTAGGTTTTCATATTTAACATTTTATTTATATCTTTATTGTTTTTAATAAATTTTAAAACTATCTTTTGATACATGTTTTATATTTAAATTTTTAATATTTTTAATTTAATTCAAACTATCTATTTCGAGAAAAAAATTATTATTATAAAAATTAATTTTTAATCATTTTTTTTGTTAATTTGACATTTGATTTAGATCTTATATTTAAACCTTTTAGCTATTTCGAAAAAATAGGTTTTTCTACAAATATATGCTTTTTTTTTAATATAACAATAACGTTGTTGCTAAATTTGATATAATAATTCGTATATTAAATTGATATAATATATTGATTATTTTAAATTATATATATATATATATATATATATATATATATATATATATATATATATATATATATATATATATATATATATATATATATATATATACACACTAGCAAGGTCTAAGGGTCATGCTTAGCACGGCCCACAGAGATTTCTTTGGTAAATTTTATAACAATTGTAACAACATTAAGCATGTAAGGTTAATATGTAGATATTCAATGTACAATGCATGACCAAAAAGAAATTGAAAGTGCAGTTCTATCAACACATAAATGAAGTAGATTGATATTTCCTGCCTTCTGCTCGTCATGAAGTTACAGTTGGATTCAAGTTCAACTTTTAATTTCTGAAACATTTTGTAGCCCTCATAAATATGATTATAAATTGAAATAAAAGGAGGCTAAATTAGTGAAGTAGTCATGATATATAGACATGTTAGAAGTTTAGATCAAACTGATTTTGTACCCCTAGATTAAATCCAAATTGCAGAACAAGCTGTTCACACTCATTGTTTGGACGAATCTTGTCTATTGATTCCCTACATGTATAAATAAAACAAAATCACATTTAAAAGTCATTCATAGGAAAAAGGAATATCAAGCATTAAACCAGTTAAATTAAGAATCTCAACATGTATAATATGAGACACGGGTCACTAGCTTTATCACCGATCATTTAAGAAATATTACTGTTTACAAATGAACCAAAAAATACATTCAACACAACAGAAGTGTGTTGTTCTTCATAACATATAAAATTGACGTTTTAGGACTTAAATTCATATCTAATTTATGTTTTTTCATTTCATTTTCCATAAAAATAAGATTTTTTTTTATAAAATCACAATATAAATACCAACACTTGAGAATATAATGGGTGGGAATTAAATGTCGCTAACTTTTCGTTTTCATAAATTATGACAGTATCTTAGATCATAAAGTAAAGTACTATTGTGGTGAAATTACAAAAAGAGCATTGAAATTATTTTTTGTTAAGGGTTAAATACATAAATAGCACCCTACTTTTATTTCCTCCTGTTAAGAGGTTGTACTTTAGAAAACTACGTTATAGCATTCTACATACAATTTTTTTCTTATAAAGACATTAATTCCTTCCACTTGTGACGCTATGAGATTAAGTATAAAAACCTATATACCAAAAATACTATTCTAAGTTTTACAACCAAGTATCAAGGAATTTGAAATATAAGTATCTATTGGCACATAGTGTTGATCTTACCCGTGGTTCAGGCAAGCACACTTGGGGATAAATATTCAAGATCATGGTGGCCATAGGTTCCCATAACCCTAGCTAAGTATTTATAAAATTGTAACATGTCAAAAAGCCAACCAAACCTACATATAAGATGTGAATTATAAAATTAATTAATACTTGATCTACATATAGATTACCTCCAGAATCTTGCCCACATGAAAAAACGTATAAGTTTCAGTAAATTACTTACAATCACCGATGTGAAACAAAGTTATTGAAACTACATACCAAATTACCAATACGTCAACTATAAAACATTATATTGAAATCATAGATGAAAAATATAAATAAAAAGTACGTATTACTTACCAATTTTCTAGCGTGTGTATTTTCAGGTATAATCATATGAAATATACACTTGTCATCAATCATGTTTCCCAAGGCTAGACCGCTCCCTCTCATATCCCTCTTAGGAGGGTAAAAGACCAATTTACCCCTCACTTGGCTCAAATACACTAAAGTTGACCAAACCCTAAAAGTTAACAAAAGTCAACCCTCCGGGTTACGTTGCGCGTACCAAACATGTACGCTGGGCGTACCCGGAGCCTTCACAGAATCGGGGTACGCGACCCCTTACGCCACACGTACTGGGATTATGCCCAGCGTAACTCCCAACTTTTTCCTCCTTTTCATTCAGGTCTTAATTGGTTAAGACTTGCATCCAAAATCCAGATCTGACTCCTCTAATGCGACTTAATCCATAAAGTTGGTGACATTAAGCCTTTGCATGGTTGTGGAAGTCACCAACACCCAAAACACTCCACTTCTAACCTTACAAGGTCCATATCTCATGCATGAACAACCTTTAACAACCAAGACTGGATTTTTATCACCTAATAACACTCAAAGAGCTAGTAGGGGACAGATCTTGGCTCCTAAGAGCTCAACTACTCATAAAGTATGAACTTGGGGACCAAAAACCCTAAAACTTCTCTCTACAAAGCATGAACAGAAAAGATGTAAAGGTTGAAGCTTTTTACCTCAAAATGAAGCTCCTTTCACTGCTTAACTCGGATCCAAAAGCTTGAGCTCCAACTCTTCCTCTTCCAAGGTTATCTCTTTGCTCCAAAAGGCCAAGAACACAATACAAAGCCCTCCTAGACACTCCCTTGCACTGAAAATGAGATTTAGGTTTTGAAATGGTAAAGCTATGGAAAAAGGTGGCCAACAAATGAGCCTTAAGGTTGCTTAAATAGGGAGGCTCAACATATTAGGGTTTCTCTTCTGGGCCGGGTACGCCCCGCGTACACCTTGGTACGCCCCGCGTACCTGGCAACCCTTCCCGATCAAGACGCGGACGGGTACGCTGAGCGTACACCCCAGTACGCCCCACGTACTCGCCAAACATGCATTTCCTTAAGAGGGCCAAATGTGCCAAATGCTCAAAGATAAAGGTTCAAAGGTATACCTGATTTTTGGGATGTTACAATTCTCCCCCACTAGAACCAGACTTCGCCCTCGAAGTCTCATGCTATGAACAACTCTAGATGCTGCTCCCGCATCTCCGGCTCCAACTCCCAAGTCAGCTCGGACCCTTTCCGATGTTGCCACTGGACCTGAACGAGGGGCACTTCCTTGTTCCTCAGAACCTTGATCTTCTGATCCAAGATTGCGATCGGCTTCTCAGCATAATTCAGACTCGCGTCCACCTGGATATCCTCTAATGGTACCACTGCAGACTCGTCGGTAATACACTTCCTCAGCTACGACACGTGGAAGGTATCATGAATCTGGTCCAACTCTGCAGGTAGCTCCAAATGGTACGCTACCTTGCCCACCCTCACGATCACTCTAAACAGCCCAATGTACTGGGGTCCCAGCTTGCCCATCTTCCTGAATCGGATCACTCCTTTCCAAGGAGATACCTTCAGGAGCACGAAATCACCGACCTGGAACTCGAGCTCAGATCGTCGCCTATCCGCATAACTCTTCTGGCGACTCTGAGTGGTCAACAACCTCTGTCTGACCTGCTGTATCTGCTTTGTCTTCTGAAGCACTATCTCCATACTACCCATCATATGTTGCCTTACCTCACCCCAGCAAATGGGGGGTCCGACACCTCCTTCCATACAACAGCTCAAAGGGTGGCATACCAATGCTCGAGTGATGGGTGTTGTTATAGGAAAACTCAGCCAAGGGTAAGTACGTGTCCCAACTCCCTCTGAAGTCCAATATGTATGCCCGAAGCATGTCCTAGAGCGTCTGAATCGTCCGCTCACTCTGTCCGTCAGTCTGTGGGTGGTATGCGGTACTAAAATGCAGCCTCGTACCCAATTCCTCATGAATTTTCTTCCAAAATCTGGAAGTGAAACGCACATATCGATCTGAGACAATCGAGATCGGCACTCCATGCTGCGATACCACCTCCCTCACGTACAACTCTGCCAGCCTCTCAGCAGAAGAGCTCTCAATGATGGCTAGGAAGTGAGCGCTCTTCGTCAACCTGCCCACAATCACCCAAATTGCATCGACACCCCTAGCAGTCCTCGACAATTTGGTGATAAAATCCATGGTAATCTATTCCCACTTCCACTCGGGAATCTCTAATGGCTGCAACTTACCATGCGGACGCTGGTGCTCGGCCTTAACCCTGCGTTAAGCACCTCTCTACAAACCAAGCGACATCCCTCTTCATGCATGGCCACCAATACTCTCTCTTCAAGTCCAAATACATCTTAGTGGCCCCAGGATGGATCGAAAATCTCGATCTATGTGCCTCCTCCATCAAAATGGTACGTGTTCCGCCCACAAACGGTACCCAAACCCGACCCTGGAATGTCATAAGCCCTCGGCTATCGGTAACGAACTCTGATACCTGCCCGATAACCTGCTCTCTCTTATGGTTCTCCGGTCTCATGGCCTCAGCCTGGGCCCCACAAATGGTGTCCAACACTGGATTCATCACTATCAATCTCATGCAAATGTCTTGAATCGGCTACCACATTAGCCTTACCCGGGTGGTATAGGATCTCGCAATCATAATCCTTTACCACATCCAACCATCTCCTCTGGCGCATATTCAGGTTGGCCTGATCCATCAAGTACTTCAAACTCTAGTGGTCCGTATATATGGTACACCGAACCCCATACAGATAGTGACGCTAGATCTTGAGGGCGAACATTACTGCCCCCAACTCTAGAACGTGGGTAGGATACCTCGTCTTATGAGGCTGCAGTTGCCTCGATGTGTATGCTATCACATGCCCTCTCTGCATCAGCACCGCCCCGAGCCCCGATATTGACGCGTCAGAATACACCACAAAATCCTCCATCCCCTCCGGAAGGGCTAACACCGGGGCTTCGCACAGTCTCTGGCGAAGTGTCTCGAAGGAGGCCTGCTGCTCTGGGCCCCATGAAAATGCAACACCCTTCCGGGTCAACCTAGTGAGTGGCACGACGATCTTGGAGAAGTCTCTGATAAATCTCCGGTAATAGCTTGCCAACCCTAAGAAACTCCTGATCTTTGTGGGGGATCTCGGCACCTCCCAACCCATCACTGCCTTAATCTTGGCCGGGTCGACCAATATCCCATTTTGGTTAACGAGGTGCCCTAGGAACTGGACCTCTAATAACCAAAAATCACATTTGGAGAATTTGGCATAAAGCCTCTCCGATCTCAAAACTCCGAGGATCTCCCTCAAATGCTCCTCATGCTCCTCTCTGGATCTCGAATACACCAAGATATCGTTGATGAACACGATCACCAAGCAATCCAACATCGGTCTGCACACTCTGTTCATGAGATCCATGAACGCTGTCGGTGCATTGGTGAGCCCGAAAGGCATCACCACGAACTCGTAATGCCCGTAACGAGTCCTGAATGCTGTCTTCTGGATATCCTCATCTCGAACTCTCATCTAATGATATCTAGATCTCAATTTAATCTTGGAAAACCAAGACGCTCCCTGTAACTGATTGAACAAATCGTCGATCCTCGGCAAGGGGTAACGGTTATTAGCTGTCAGCTTGTTCAACTCCCGGTAATCAATGCACATCCAGTGTGAATTATCCTTTTTCTTGACAAAAAGGATAGGTGCTCCCCACGGCGAACTACTCGGCCGAATAAATCCCTTCCACAACAGCTCGTGAAGCTGTGAGGATAACTCTTGCATCTCTGGAGGCGCAAGATAAAAGGGCGCCTTGGCGATAGGTGCAGCCCCCGGAACCAAATCGATACGGAACTCTACCTGCCTTTCGGGAGGCACACCCGACAACTCCTCCAGGAAGACATCCGGGAACTCTTGCACTATCGGAACCTCATCAACTGACCTCGGTCTCTCTGAATCAACCCTCGTATCCATCACATACGCCACAAACCCTTTACAGCCCTGCTGTAGACTCTGCCTCGCTCTAGCGGCCGAATAAAATGCCGACCCAGAACGTGTACCCTCGTTGTACACCGTGAGAACTCCCCCATTAGGGTCTCGTATGGTCACCAACTGTCGCTCGCAGTCAATAATTGCCCCAAATCTGCTCAACCAATCCATGCCCACAATGACACAGATGTCCCCCATCGCAATAGTAACCAAATCAATCGAAAACTCCACCCTGAAAATCTCGAGTACACATCCTCGAATCACCTCGGTGGCATACACCGCCCTCTCATCAGCTACGGAAACTCTCAGAGGTCGACTCAATGCCTCTCGGCTAATACTGATGTGCTGACTAAAAGCCAAAGATACAAAAGACCGACTCGCACCCGATTCAAATAACACCAAGGCAGGTACAGAACTCATAAGAAAAGTACCTACGCATATCATAATATAAGCACAATATCTCAAACTCAGCATAAATAAATGAAAGAATACATACCAGCCACGACATCGGGCGTTGCGCAGACCTCCTCCGCTGTCAACTGGAAGGGTCTCCCATGAGCCTTCGGTGCCTTGGCCTTCACTGGATGTCGGCTGAGACTGTGCCGGTCGCCGATCCCTCCCCTGAGACTTAGCCTCCTCTCTAGCCTGGGTCTCCAACTCTATCTCCCTCTTCCGGGCATTTTCCTGAAGCTCGGAAAATGTCCGGTACGTTGAGTTCGCCACGAACTCTCGTATATCCCTCCTCAACACACTCAGATATTGGCTCATACATGCCTGCTCGGAGAACACGTGCTCTGGGCAGAACATCGCCCTCTCATGGAACATCCGAGTAATCATTTTAACAGACTCGGTACCCTGCTTGAGGGTTAGAAACTCCTGTACCAATCGCTCCCTCTCCACCTGGGGAACATACTCATCTCTAAACATAGTAGTGAACCTCTCCCAGGTCACTACAATAAGCTCAGCAGAAGTAAAGTGCGCCGTCACAAACTTCCACCAGTCCTTCGCTCACAAGCGAAGCTGGTTCAGCGCGAACCGAACCCTCAAATGCTCTGGAGATGAGCAAGTAAAGAAACACCCCTCTATGTATGATATCCACCTCATCGTTGTGATCAGGTCCTGGGTCCCATCAAACTCTGGTGGTTTTGTGTTGCTGAACTTTCGGAACAGCAATGCATCACCACCCTGTGGCCTAGTCGCAGCAATAGCTGCAGTGGTCGCAGCAACAACAGCCTCAGAAAGAGCAGCGTATCTCTCATCAAAAGTCTCTATCAGCATGGTCTTGATAGACCCGAACATCTCTGGTATCTCTGCCCTGATGGCTGCAGCTACCTCCTCATGGATGATCCTACGGATCTCCTCATCATTCGTACCATTGCTCTCTGGTGTGTGGCGTGTCCCAACCATGATCTCTCTCTGAAATACAACATAAGAATATTAGGTACTCGCTCGAGTATACTCACACTCGATAACTCCACCTTACTTGTTCCTTAGTACCCTAAGGATTCTTACTTGGACTGCGCACCGACCCGATGTTTTCAGTAGTACGGGCCCAATACTATCGTCCACATCGCATCAACATTCATCCCAGTTCCTCCTCCCAGAGTCCCAAATCCCAAGTACTCTACTCTCTCTAGACATATGCTACTCGCTAGTAGATCTCTTATAAGCTCCTCGCTGCTATCTAAACACTCTCAAGCATCTCTAGCAGCAAAACTCCTAGACTAACGCATCACATATCAGGCCACTATAGTCCTAATAAGAGTACCTAGTCTACTCTAGCATGCATAACATAATTCATCATATATCATTGCAAAACATATCTCATAACACTTATTGTAAGGGTATTTGGGGAAATCACCGTTCGGGCGCTGGCTGATCGTACACACGGCTCTGCTCTGGTTGTCTCAAACTCATTTTACTCTTTGAAAATTGTTTTATTATCAAAATTTTCCTCAAATCCTCAGTTTGAGTTCAGATACACCCGAAGATGCATCCGAATCCCTCAAACCAAGGCTCTGATACCAACTTGTAACGACGAAATTTTCAAAACAAAATTTTCATTTTTCAACAACCCAAATTACATTTTAAACCATTCTCAAAAAGAGTATTTCTCAATTGTTATTAATCAAAACATATCCCAAGATCATAATCAATTATTCCTCTTCGTATGTACGGGTCACGCCGGCGCCTTCCTACGGTCCTCGCTGGTACCTGAAACACATAACACAACATGTGTAAACATAAATGCTTAGTGAGTTCCCCTAAATACTGCATACAGCACATACGCCACTCGAGGCTACTGATCGACCCCCTGGTTGATGTGTCTCAGCGGGACCCTCCAGTCCCATAGCTCGTTGGACCCTCTGGTCCGGTCATAGCTCGTTGGGCCCTCTGGACCGGTCTGAATCGTTGGACCCTCCAGTCTGGTCTGTATCGTTGGACCCTTCAGTCCGGTCTGTATCGTTGGACCCTCCGGCCCGGTCTATACAATCATATAACATACATATATCACATAGCACATAAACTCATTAATAGCACGTAATCTCATACATAGCACATAAGACCCTCTGGTTAACACATAATACCACTCTAGGTAACGTATAGTGAGAAGACTCACCTCGTGTAACTCGGTAACTCAGAATCTCGGACTCTGTGAAATAGGATCTAGCCTCCGCCTAATCATATGAAATATACACTTATCATCAATCATGTTTCCCAAGGCTAGACCGTTCCCTCTCATATCCCTCTCAGGAGGGTAAAAGACCAATTTACACCTCACTTGGCACAAATACACTAAAGTTGACCAAACCCTAAAAGTCAACAAAAGTCAACCCTCCGGGTTACGCTATGCGTACCAAACGTGTACACTGGGCGTACCCGAAACCTTCACAGAATCGGGGTACGCGACCCCTTACGCCACACGTACTGGGATTACGCCCAGCGTAACTCCTAGCTTTTTCCTCCTATTCATTCAGGTCTTAATTGGTTAAGAGTTGCGTCCAAAATCCAGATCTAATCCTCTAATGCAACTTAATCCATAAAGTTGGTGACTTTAAGCCTTTGCATGGCTGTGGAAGCCACCAACACCCAAAACACTCCACTTCTAACCTTACAAGGTCTATATCTCATGCATGAACAACCTTTAACAACCAAGAGTGGATTTTTATCACTTAACAACACTCAAAGAGCTAGTAGGAGACAGATCTCGGCTCATAAGAGCTCAACTACTCATAAAGCTATGAACTTGGGGACCAAAAACCCTAAAACTTCTCTCTACAAAGCATGAACAGAAAAGATTTAAAGCTTGAAGCTTTTTACCTCAAAATGAAGCTCCTTTCACTGCTTAACTCGGATCCAAAAGCTTGAGCTCCAACTCTTCCTCTTCCAAGGTTATCTCTTTGCTCCAAAAGGCCAAGAACACAATACAAAGCCCTCCTAGACACTCCCTTGCACTAAGAACGAGATTTAGGTTTTGAAATGGTAAAGCTCTGGAAAAAGGTGGCCAACAAATGAGCCTTAAGGTTGCTTAAATAGGGAGGCTCAACATATTAGGGTTTCTCTTCTAGGCCGGGTACGCCTCGCATACATGGAAACCCTTCCTGATCAAGACGCGGAAGAGTACGCTGAGCGTACACCCCAGTACGCCCTGTGTACTCGCCAAACAGGCATTTCCTTAAGAGGGCCAAATGTGCCCGAACCCGCTGTGCTAGACGCCAACTCTATCTTCCTCTTCCTCTCGATCTCCAGATCGATCTCCCTTTCCCGAGCCCGTGCTATCATATCCTCCAGCGTTTTACAGCTGGATCGGCTCACAAGCTGATGGATATCACTCTGCAACATCTCATAATATCGGGCCTTTTTAATCTCCTCATCCGCGGCATACTGCGGAACAAGCAGAGCCCTCTCCCTGAACTTGGCGGTAATCTCCGCCACCGTCTCTATCGTCTGCTAGAGATCCTGAAACTCCCTAGAAAGTTGTTGCACCTCAATGATGGGTGTAAACTCGGCCCTGAACCTGGTAGTGAAATTACCCCAAGTCATCGCATCCAAGACTGTGTCATCTCCAATGGCTCTCCCAACCTCCTCCCACCAGTCTCGTGCCCTGTCCTTCAGAAGACAAGATGCCAATCTGACCTTGTCCCCATCGGGACATCTGCTGGTGCAGAAAGCATTGGCAACATCTGCTAACCACCTGGTACTAGCAATAGGGTCTCGGGCCCCATGGTAATCAGGAGCTCCACAGGCCCTGAACTTCCTGAAGGTGAGCGTGCGCGACCTGCAACACCCAGAATAAGAAAGACCAAGAAAGGAAAGGAAAACCCTAAGTCAAAGGGGTCAACTCGTCGAGTCCATAGGTGAACTCGATGAGTCGGAGCGGGATCCGGGTTATTGAATAAGTGACCGACTCGGCGAGTCGGCGAGTGGACTCGGCGAGTCTGGTCTGGACGAGAAAAACCCTAAACCCGGGGGTTGTGCCCTATTTAAAGAACATTACATTACCTCCTTAGACTCTTTACTCCCCTCTTGAGATCCAGAAACCCCAAATCGTGAGTGAGAGCCCTTGGAAGCATATTGGAACCTTGATAAGAGGTTTTGTGAGAAGACATTGAAGATCAAGAAGCTTGGAGCAAGGGGCTTTGCAGAGATTGGGATTATTCTTCAGTGGGGAGGGGGTCATATTTGAGGTAATAAGTTGTTGCTTTGGCTCTATTGCAATTAGAACTATCGTATGTATGAAGATTAGGGCATTTTGGGCATGTTAAGGAGCCAATTTGAGTTAGAAGTCCAGATCTGAGGTTGCTACTTCAGATCTAGACTTGTCTTGGTCCAAGAACCCATAAAGTATCAGTCCTTGGTATGATTATGAAGCATGTTTGTCTCAAACCCTAGCTCAAGAGTGTTTTAAGCCTATAACTTTATGTGAGGAATAGACTTTGGAAGAGTACATCTATCAGTTGGAGCCCCTGCATGGCTTAAAAAGCCACTATATGGATTAAGAACTAAAGCTACTCGGCAAGTCACATGGGTGGACTCGGCGAGTTGTATGAAGATAGGAAGGGACTCGACAAGTTAGAAGAGCAACTCGGCGAGTCTGTTGAAGATTGTCGTGGACTCGATGAGTCTGTTCTTGGACTCGGCGAGTCAGGTCGCGAAACACTAACCCCTTCTGGTTAAGGCTCAGATCAGTGAGTTGAGTGGTGACTTGGTGAGTTGGGCAGGATGGGACTCAGAGATCGTTGAACTTGACGAATCTTGGGGTGACTCGGTGAGTTGGGTCACATTATGAGAGTTCTGAGTATATGGACTCGACGAGTCAACGGGTTGACTCGACGAGTAGAGTCAGTCAGGAAGATTGACTTCGACCAGGACTTTGACTTTGACAAGAGTTGACTTAGTTTGGCTTCTAGAGTTCAGTTTGGAACTAAGTGTTATATTGATATTGGTAACTCGGGGAGCTAGTGGAGCAGCGGTGTAGAGAGTTGTCGGGCAGCAGCCAGAGAGTTCCAGCAAAGTTCAGCAGTGCAGGTGAGTTTTCCCTTTCTGTGAATGGGTCTACGGCCAAAATGTCGGCCCATGTAATTTATGAGTATGAAGACCCGGGGGTTAGCCCTAGGCATTGTTTGTTAGTATCATATTCAGGACCAAGGTCCGATGTCGGGCGGGTGCCCAAGGAATGGTTTGCATGATAAAGTATACTTGTCGTCTTTGTGATGCATGTATGTGCCTGGTAGGGAGGTGAGTGTGGGAAAGGTCCCGTATCTCACCAATAGCCGATAATGGAGTGAGTGTGGGCGGGCCCATATCTTACTTACAGCAGGAGCTTCGACGGGGTTCCATGACTCACTAGTAGCAGGATAGGGGCGAGGCCCAAGGCAGGCGAGGCCTTAGAACAGGATTACAGTAGGCTATGTTCAGATATGTGTTATATACTATCTCGTATTATGTGGTTAGCGGGCGGGGCCCAGAGTCAGGCGGGGCCTAAGAGAAACAGATCTGTATCCGAGTGGGGCTCAAAGCCAGGCAGGGCCTGGAGCGGTGGGGCCGTTGTAGCGAGCGAGGCCCAAGGTAGCGGGCAAGGCCCGGAATCGCGGGCGTAGCCCGATATGTGCAGTATGTGTTTATGCAGGGTATGTGGTAGGTTGGGAAAACTCATTAAGCTTCGTGCTTACGGTTTTCAATTTTGGTTTCAGGTACTTCCGGTAACGGAGGGAAGAGCTCGGGGTGATCGCATGGCACACACCATTGATTAGACAGCCTGGGATGTTTTACTCTGATAATGAAAATATGTTTTGGAATTAATACTCTGAATTTATGTTATGACTTATGATATGGTTTATATAAATATGGTTTTAGTAATGTTTTAAAGAAAATTTTTAGTCGTGATGTTTGGGATGTTTCAAGTTGGTATCAGAGCCTTGGTTTGAGGGATTCAGACATACTCTCGGGTGTGTCTGAACTCAAACTAAGGAATTGGTATAGTAGTTTTCAAAATAAAAAGACAGTTTTGTAAAAAGAATTTTGAGAAAGGAAACTCTTTTAGAAAAGCGAAAAGAATTTAGAAAGAAAAGAACTTTGATAAGAGAAAAGGGTGTGGTGCATGCAATCAGCCGAGCTCAAGTAAGTACCCCCAAAATACCCATACAAGTTTATGTTTGGATTATCAGTCAGTAGAACAGCATGCTAGATTAGGACTAAGGATCTAGGGAGGATGCCTTATGTTCCTATTGTATGTGCTTTTGAGCTGCATGGTAGTACCGATTAGACAGTAGTAGGGTAGCCTGCTTAGGCTATGCTTGAGTATATGAGATAATGCTACATGCTAGTGCAGATTCTTGATATGGGATTATGATTGCTTGAGTATGTTACGGTTAGATTTTCCCTGGTCTGAATGCTGCTTGCTTTGTGAATTGTGGGATTCTGAGTGATGGGAGTTAGCCATTAGGTGAATACGTCACGTCACATGTGATCAGGGTTGAATAATCTCAGAGTGCTGGATTTGGCCCTACTGCGCAGCTCTTGTTTGAGTCCAACCGTTGTAGGGACGAGTCTTTTACTCGAGGGATTATTTGAGCCTTGTCACATGTGATGGTATTCAGGTGATGGCTAGTTGGCATCATAAGGAGGCCTTCAGCAGTTGAGGACTGGT
The DNA here is from genome assembly GCF_052625555.1 of Lactuca saligna. Taxonomy (NCBI): domain Eukaryota; kingdom Viridiplantae; phylum Streptophyta; class Magnoliopsida; order Asterales; family Asteraceae; genus Lactuca; species Lactuca saligna. Next base: position 181,835,249 of record NC_136419.1, read on the forward strand.
TTGGGTGGAGTCAGAGGTTTCCTTAGGGTAAGCCTAGGATGAGATAGTGTTGGGAGCAATAGTAGTGGAAAAAGGGACCTGGTGGAGTCGAAGCAGTTCTTGAGGAAAGTGCGGATAAATGTGGAAGGTAGTATGGGCCCGTACTACTAGAAGCATAGGATCCGTACTCGATTCGGGAAAGGCCGAGATGAGACTGGGAAACTTGTAGTGTGTGTGTATGATCCCTCAGTAGTGTTGTGTTTTCTGATAGTTGTTGTGATATGTTTTCAGCATGGTGACATTACGTGAGAAACCAGCGGGCGGGTCAGGCGCCGGGGACGGATCAGGCTCAGGTTCAGGGGCCGAGTAGCTCGAGGAGCGTATGAGAGAGTTTGTATAAGCAGAGGTTACGCACAGCATACTAGATCAGATTCATGTGATCTTAGGCACGGTCAAGGAGGGTATACTGGAGATCTTGGATGAGAGGCCGGGAGCCTTCCATACTGAGATGATGGATCTGATGGGAGTGCGTACCTTGACATTCCGAGAGTTCAGAGCTTGCGGAGCACCGGATTATCATGGGGCTAGGGACCCCATTTCTAGCAGTAGGTGGTTGGCCGATGTCGCCAATGCTTTCTGTAGGAGCCGATGTCCCGAGGGGGACAAGGTTAAACTCGCCTCCTGTCTTCTAAAGGACAGAGCGAGGGATTGGTGGGAGGAGATTGGTCGTTCCCTGGGAGATGATGATGCGTTGGACGCAATGACATGGGGTGATTTCTTGGCTAGGTTCAAGGCTGAGTTCTCACCGACTATTGAGGTGCAGCATTTGGCACGGGAGTTTCAGGATTTGACGCAGACTACTGAGACTGTGGCGGAGATCACCACCAAGTTATGGGAGAGGGCCCTTCTTGTTCCGCAGTATGTCGTGGATAAGGGGATGAAGAAGGCCCGATATCATGAGATGTTGAGAGATGACATCCGACAATTTATGAGCAGGTCCAGCTACAAAACATTGGAGGATATGATCGCACAAGAAAGAGAGAGGGAGATTGATTTGGAACAGATACGAAAGAGGAAGCCGGATGAGATTCAGACGGCCACAGGTTCGTGCAAAAGGCCCAAGGGGTCAGATTCGAGATTGAGGGATTACCAGAGCCACGGCCGATGCGGGAGGTGCGGTAGTACGCACGAGGGTGCGTGTAGGAGTGGTAGTGGTGGAGATTCGGGCTGCTTCAAGTGCGGTCGGACTGGTCATTTTAGCAGAGATTGTACTGCTACCACCGCATAGGGATCAGACCTGGTATGTTTTCACTGCAGTTAGCGGGGCCACAAGAAGGCCCAGTGCCCCAGTTTGCTTTCAGCAGGACAGGTGATAGCACATGCCCCTGTAACTTTGAGGATCACAGACGGCCGTGAGGGCCGAGTAGAGGCGTCTGTGGTAGGAGGCAGAGCTTTTCAGATGACTACCATGGAGACGTGAGCAGCGTCAGACGTTGCAGGTGTGTGTCTTTCACTTCTCTGTTAATTTTCTTATTCATGATTATATTGTTATGTTTCTGCATCGTTATTGGTATAAGTATTTCAGAATTGTGCGGCTTGTTTGTGATTTAGTTATATGCCATCTGCATGCCTTGGATATTAAAATGGTAGTTAGGGGTTGTGCCCTATTCGAACAAGTTACCTAGGATGCAGTAACTATAGCATGCTTATGTGGAACTTAGGGGTGATCCGCTGGATTCAGGAATGTGTTATTGAGTGATGGATTGGTTAGATCCCTAACTGTGGCAAGGTTGGGTTTCCAGCATATTGATTTCGGTATAGTGGAGAAGATTGGGAATTCTTCCCAAGCGTTGAGCAGTGAGGTATAAGCAGGATCAAAGTGGGGGAGAACCCTCCGAGTATACCAGGGTAAGAGCAGGCAGATCCAGAATGAGCACACGACCTTTGAGAAGGAAAGGAAGTTGCAGAACGATTGATGGATTGAGGAGTTCAAGGTTGGGAGTTTGGGAAACTCCCAAACAGTTAGTTCGCGTAATCAAGATGGTTAGTAACTGGTTGGGAATTCAGGTTGGAGGATTGTCTGTAGGACTCGAGTGAGTCGGAATAAGGATCTTGAGAACAGATAGTATGGGATGCTTTCGTTTTAATAGTCAGTAGCAGAGACAGCATGGTAGAGCAGCGGGAGAGCCGCATCATTTTTCCAGCAGCAGTCAGTGGTGGAAAGTGACGTAAGACTACGGGGTAGCCGTAGCATTCACTAGCAGTCAGTGAGTATGGAAGGTGTTGTAAGACTACGGGTAAGCCGTAGCATTCCCTAGCATTTTAGTCAACGGAGAGTGGGCGGAGTCCTGTATCTCCTAGTTAGCAGAGTTTGGGCGAGGCCCTTACCTCCTAGTGATCAAGGTAGGGATCAAGAATGGGTAGTGGATAAGAATAGTATGGAGCTTTCCTACATAGCCCTAGAGAGGTGAGACCTTGGGAGAGGCCGCTCCAGGATGAAGTTGGGTGAGACCCGTGGGCGAGGCCCGCATGTGAGTAGCAGTGTAGTTGAGACCTGAGAGCAAGGTTGCTCAGTAGTATGGTTCGGGTGAGACCCGTGGGGGAGGCTCGTGAGTTTATAGTAGCACAGGTGGGACCTAGTAAGGACCTTAGGGTCAAGTTAGGGGATCGAGGATCCCAGGACTTGTAGCGCCAAAGTGGCAGAGTGGATGGAGCAGTATAAGGTAGCCGAAGTTTCTTCAGAAGTCGCTGGGAGCGACTAAGAGATCGTGATGGGGCTAGCGACCGGTGGGAGCCCGGTAATCCAGATGTTTATAGATTAGTAGAGCCCAGGGAGGTCTCGGTTCATCCGGAAGGCGGAGAAGGGACAACAAAATTTTCAGTCCATGGCAGTAATGGTAAGAAGACTATGATATAAAACAGCTAGTTGATTGGGGAGTGCTATGCATCTCACAATAGGGTTGGATAATCTCAGAGGGAAGGGTTTGACACTATTGCACAACTCTTGTTTAAGTCTAACCATTGCAAGGATGAATCTTTTACTCGAAGGATTATCTGAACCATTCGTTGTGATGGGTGATCAGCACTAAGTTGTAGTAGTAAGAAGTATCCAGTGGGTACTGGCAGTAATGACCTGCACTGGAAGTAGCGGGAGTAATGGATTCGGTGAAGGATAAGTACTTCACAGTGATAGGGGAGGTAGTTGGTTATGGAACGTTGCCTTAGGAAGGACAGAAAACGCACAAGGAAAAGGGGGTGAACCCCTAGGAGGTCCAGCATAAGTACTCGGGGAGTACCAGAAGGATTGTCAGTTGAGTAAGTTGTGTTCCCAGGATGGTCAGGGTTAGGGTGAACCCGAGAATATTATCCACAAGGATTAATGATAGTCAGAAAGATCGGGCAGAAGGCCGGCGGAGGTAGTCAGCGGGTGATAGTTTTTTTTTCAAGCAGAGTGTTGAAAGCAGATTGCAGGGAGAGTGGCCGTAGAGAGACTTCGAGGATGAAGTTTAGTTTAAGTGGGGGAGAGTTGTAACACCCAGAATTAGAAAGACCAAGAAAGGAAAGGAAAACCCTAAGTCAAAGGGGTCAACTTGTCAAGTCCAAAGGTGAACTCGACGAGTCGGTGAGTGGACTCGACGAGTCTGGTCTGGACGAGAAAAACCCTAAACCCGGGGGTTGTGCCCTATTTAAAGAGCATTACATTCCCTCCTCAGCCTCTTTACTCCCCTCTTGAGATCTAGAAACCCCAAATCATGAGTGAGAGCCCTTGGAAGCAAAATGGAACCTTGATAAGGGGTTTTGTGAGGAGACGTTGAAGATCAAGAAGCTTGGAGCAAGGGGCTTTGCAGAGATTTGGATTATTCTTCAGTGGGAGGTCATCTTTGAGGTAATAAGTTGTTGCTTTGGCTCTATTGGATTAGAAATATCGTTTATATGAAGATTGAGGCATTTTGGGCATGTTAAGGAGCCAATTCGACTTAGAAGTCCAGATTTGAGGTTGCTACTTCAGATCTAGACTTGTCTTGGTCCAGGAACCCATAAAGTATTAGTCCTTGGTATAATTGTGAAGCATGTTTGTCTTAAACCCTAGCTAAAGAGTTTTTTAAGCCTATAGCTCCTTAGTTTCACGTAAAGTTTGCAACTTTACGTGAGGAATAGACTTTGGAAGAGTGGATCTATGAGTTGGAGCCTCTGCATGGCTTAAAACGCCACTGTATAGATTAAGAACCGATGCTACTCGGCAAGTCACATAGGTGGACTCAGTGAGTTGTATGAAGATAGGCAGGGACTCGACGAGTAGGAAGAACAACTCGGCGAGTCTGTTCTTGGACTCGGCGAGTCAGGTCGCGAAACACTAACCCCTTCTGGTTAAGGCTCAAATCAGTGAGTTGAGTGGTGACTCGGTGAATTGGGTAGGATGGGACTCAGAGATCGTTGAACTCGACGAGTCTTGGGGTGACTCGGTGAGTTGGGTCGAATTATGAGAGTTCTGAGTAGATGGACTCGACGAGTCAACGGGTTGACTCGGCGAGTAGAGTCAATCAGGAAGATTGACTTTGACCAGGACTTTGACTTTGACAAGATTTGACTTAGTTTGGCTTCTAGAGTTCAGGTTGGAACTAAGTGTTATATTGATATTGGTAGCTCAGGGAGCTAGTGGAGCAGCGGTTCAGAGAGTTATCGGGCAGCAACCAGAGATTTCCAGCAAAGTTCAGTAGTAGAGGTGAGTTTTCCCTTTATGTGAATGGGTCCACGACCACAATGCCTGCCCATGTAATTTAGGAGTATGAAGACCCGGTGGGTTAGACCTAGACATTGTTTGTTAGTATGATATTCAGGACCAAGGTTCGATGTCGGGCGGGTGCCCAAGGAATGGTTTGCATGATAAAGTATACTTGTCATTTGTGTGATGCATGTATGTATCTGGTAGGGAGGTGAGTGTGGGCGAGGTCTCGTATCTCACCAATAGCCGAGTATGGACGGTGTTCCATATCTCACTAGCAGCAGATCAGGGGCGAGGCCCGAGATAGGAATGGAGTGAGTATGGGCGGGGGGCCCGTATCTTACTTACAGCAGGAGCTTGGATGGGGTTCCATGACTCACTAGTAGCAGGATAGGGGCGAGGCCCAAGGCAGGCGAGGCCTTAGAACAGGATTACAGTAGGGTATGTTCAGATATGTGTTATATGCTAACTTGTATTATGTGGTTAGCGGGCGGGGCCCAGAGTCAGGCGGGGCCTAAGAGAAACAGATATGTTTCCGAGCGGAGCTTGAAGTCAGGCAGGACCTGGAGCGACGGGGCCGTTGTAGCGAGTGAGGCCCGAGGTAGCGGGCGAGGCCCGGAATAGCAGGCGTGGCCCAGTATGTGCAATATGTGTTTATGCAGGGTATGTGGTAGGTTGGGGAAACTCACTAAGCTTTGTGCTTACGGTTTTCAATTTTGGTTTCAGGTACTTCCGGTAGCGGAGGGAAGAGCTCGGGGTGATCGCATGACACACACCATTGATTAGACAGCCTGTGATGTTTTACTCTGATAATGAAAATATGTTTTGGAATTAATACACTGAATTTATGTTATGACTTATGATATGGTTTATATAAATATGGTTTTAGTAATGTTTTAAATAAAATTTTTAGTCGTGATTTTTGGGACGTTTCACGACCCCATCATGGCCGCCACCTCAGCGCGAAATATGCTCAATCTCTCATCCATGAGCTCTAGAATACCTTCCTTGATCGAACCGAAGATCACAGGAGTCTGCGCGAGAATAGTGTGTGTGATCTCTGAGAAGAGAAACTACCTAGTCTACTCATCTAGCTGCTCGACCTTCGAGCCCGAGCCAGATCCCTCACTTAAACTGCCAACTGCTGGTCTAGGGTGTAGCACCACCATTCTGAAAACACATAGTGACAACTGTCAGAAACACTTATATATCTAGAGGGATTACATTTACTACAAGATCCCTGGTCTTGTCTCAGCATTCCTCGATTTAAGTACGGATCCTCTACTTTCAATAGTACGGACCCATACTACCTTCCAAATCTATCCGTACTTTCCTCAAGAAATGCCTTGACTCCACTAAGTCCCTTATTCTCATCCTAGGCTTGCCCTAGGGTAATCACCAACTCACTCTCCGCCATCAGCTGCATAAGAAGTCCCTGCTTTCTTCCCCTAACTAGCTTGTGAATACTATTACATATTACTCAGACTAGATAATCCTTCGAATAAGAGATCCTACCCTACAACGGTTGGACTCAAACAAGATCTACGAAATAGAGCTAGACGCAACCTTCTGAAATTATTTAGTCCTTGCAATATGTAACTTAACGTATTCGTTTACTAGTTAGTGGAAGACAACTAGAACTCCTAAAGAACAAAGCAAGAAGCATTCGGGCATGGAGTACACATAATCAAGCATATACTACTCAAACTAACATCCTGACTAATATATACTAGCATACAGTTCTAATAAGATTGAATCGCATATAACAGGCACATAAGGCATCCTTCCTAGATCCTTAGTCCTACTCTAGTATGCGGTTCTAATAAAGTTGATAATCATAACGTAAACTTGTATAGGTAACTTGGGAGTACTTACTTGAGCTCGACTGATTGCATGCACCGCACCCTTTTCTCTTTTCAAAGTTCTTTTCTTTCAAAAAATTCTTTTTTCTTTTTCTAAAACTCTTTTCTTTTCTCAAAACTCCTTTTTTTTTTACAAGAATTGATTTTCCTTTTGAGAATTTCTATACTAGTTCCTTAGTTTGAGTTTAGACACACCCGAAAGTGTGTCTGAATCCCTCAAACCAAGGCTCTGATACCAACTTCAAACATCCCAAAAACACATCCTAAAAAAATTGTTTGAAAAACATTACTAACGCATAATCATCCATTATGAAAACAAGAATCGTGTGTCTCAAAATATCATATCAAACATTGTTTTAAAAACTGAATAAGAAAATATCAGAGTCAATAAATCCCAGGCGGAAAGTTGTGGTGTGTGCCATGCCATCAACCTGAGCCCTTCCCTTGGCTGGCGGAAGTACCTGAAACCAAAACTAAAACTGTAAGCACGAAGCTTAGTGAGCTCCCCCAAACAACCACATACCACATAGTAACATATAAAGCAAATATTGGGCCTTGCCCATTGCATCGGAACGAAGTCCGGAATAACTTGGGCCTCGCCCACTGCATCGGACCGAAGTCCGGAATACCTAGGGCCTTGCCCACTGCATCGGATCGAAGTTCATACTAACTAGAGCCTTGCCCACTGCATCGGACCGAAGTCCGGACTAACTAGGGCCTTGCCCACTGCATCGGACCGATGTCCGGACTAACTAGGGCCTTGCCCACTGCATCGGACCGAAGTCCGGACTAACTAGGGCCTTGCCCACTGCATCGGACCGAAGCCCGGAATCAACTGAACATAGCATAACATAATCATAAACATATAACATAAACACATATACTGCATCGGGCTTGCCCGGCATCAGACCGCGGTCCGGAACACGTAACACATAGACATGCCTGAATCACAAAGACCTCAAGCATACATAACTACTTATGGGGACCACCCCAGCATCGGACCACAGTCCAGAACTATGGTCGTAGACCCGTTCCTACTGGAAGGAAACTCACCTCGTGCAGATGACTACTGAAATACTGAGCAAGAAATGTCTGACTGCTGCTCCAGCAACTCCTCGGCTACGATTCCCATAAAGACATTTAGTCAAAAACTGACAACTAACATTAGGGTAAAGTGACTATTTTACCCCTGGTTAAGTCAATATCCTGGTCAAAGTCAACTTCTAGTTGACCCGGCTCGCCGAGTTGGGCCACCAACTCGCCGAGTCCTTATCCTTTCTTCTGCCCCCTACCCGACTTTACTCGTCGAGTTTAGCAAAGAATCGATGAGTTCTCCATCTATAATAACATCGAGTCAATCTTCATCCGACTCGTCAAGTTGTATGAACAACTTGTCGAGCCCACCTTCATCATATAAACACGTCCAGACTATGACTCGCCGAGTTGTACGAACAACTCATTGAGTCTGTTCTTGTGGGTAAGGAGATTGCCTTGGACTCGCCGAGTGTGTTCTTCCACTCGTCGAGTCCCATGATTTCCAGATTATGGCTATGTATTAATACATCGAATCACTCCTCTGGACTTGCCTAAATCCCTGCTATCACTCAATTGGTCTTATTTGAATCACAATAGATTGGGGACTCAAGCCCCCGACTCGCCGAGTTCCAAGAACAACTCATCGAGTCGCCTATCGTCTAAGTCTATAACTCCATTTCTGGTGTACAACTCTCATCCAAAAGGTATATTTGGGCTTTTATGGTCGATCTAACACGTAAAGTTATGAACTTTACGTGCATGCATGTATCAATGGTGCTTAAAAGGCCAAAAATGGGAGTTTTAGCATGCATGGGGTTCTCATGGCCCTAAAGATGGAACCTTTATGCCATGAGGACCCTTCAAAGTCCTAGATCTGAAGGTGAATCGACTTGGAACACCTAAGTCTCAAGGATCAAGCTTGTTGGACCCAAAACTCCATAAAAATAACAATAAGAAGATCTATAGAACTACAAGTCAAGTGTTGAGCTTGATTACCAGAAAGTGAAGAGAAACTGATGTTGGTCTTGGATCTAATCCTTCTCCCTTGATCCTTCTTTCTTCCAACTCTTTCACTAGCTACAAGATGCACCAAAAAATCTCAAAATCACCAAGAAAGCTCAAGCTCACTTATGGGGAATTAGGGTTTCGAGATTAATGCTCTGGAGGTGATGGAGGTTGGACTTGAAGCCCATACTGTTGCTTAAATAGGGTGCAAACCCTAAATGTTAGGGTTTTCCCCAGACTGGCCTACTTGTCGAGTCAAGCGCGGACTTGGCGAGTAGATCACTTAAAACCCGCATCCAGTCCTCACATCTACTCGACGAGTTAAGGCTGCTACTCGTCAAGTTACTCTTATAAAAATGATATAAAATTGATTAAATACGTACCAGGAATGGGGCATTACACATCAACCTTAGAAAACAAATAAGAATACATACCTCTTGTGTTGCCCTTCATCTCCATGGTTGAGATCTTGAACCTCCATGAAGTTGCTTGGATGAAAGGACCCAAACCAGAATCCCTCTAATGGTATCACACCCATTAACACCAAAGATTAGAATAAAATAACAAGGAGAGGGGTCAATTTCATAAACCCAAAAGGGGGTTAGAAATCATCCCTATGGGAGAAGGAAGAAGGGTTGGCGAAACTTCAAGCCAAGGTGCAAGGAGGAATGAAATCCCTAAGGCCCTATTTATAGCCTTGAATCCCTCCTAGGGTTTTGTACACCTTCCCATGTGGGATGGAGGCCTAACCACGAAATTTCATTCCTTTCCCATGTGGGATGGAGTATTTTCATCCAACCTTAATTCCATAAGGGTTCTGGAACATTCCTGATTAACCAACTATCGATTAATGAACACTCGACCATTTAATTAATTAAACTGTTAATTAATTCCCATAATATATTTCTAAAATATATTTCCAATTAGTTTCTAATTAATTATTAACCATAATAATTAATAAACTAATTTCTCCTTTATTTATTATACTCAATTTGGGTCTTAAGCGCAACCCAAAAGGACCTTGATATTATTAGAAATATTACCAATAATTAATGACCTTGGACACTATTCCAACACTTACCTGGTTCTTGAATTGACATTTGGGTCTTGAGGGCCGTAACATCCGGATTCCCAGGTTAGTATTTCCATTATTTCTTTTGTGAAAAGAAGAGGGACTCGACAAGTTGACACCTAAACTCATCGAGTAGGATCGTGACAGATGACTCGGATTAATGAATGGACTCGACGAGTCGGAAGGGGTGGACTTGGCGAGTCCGTGCTGAGGTCAGAAACCCTAAATCCTTGGGCCTGTGCCCCATTTAAGGGATCTTATGGCCCTCATTTGCGGCCACCTTTTCCCTTGAGAGCACCAGAGAACCAGAGAAACGTTGTGAGTGAGTAAGGAAGCTATATTCATCATTTCTAGTGTGATTTTGCAAGGAAGAAGGAAGGAGGACAAGCTAAGTGGATTGTGGAGCTTAGATCTACTTCCATTTGATTTGAGGAGGCTGTTGGAGGTATTAATCTATGCTTATTCTCGTGTATATGATGATTTGGTTGAAACTAGGGTTTTTTATGCCTTCTTTAGCTTGAATCCAAAGTATATGAGGTCCCAAGGTGGAATGCTTCTTAGATCTGGACCTTAAGAGGTCCAAAGAGTCTCAACCAACCTGCTTTATGCTATCCCTTTTGAGATATGAACATAGGTTGCTATTTTAGAAGCTATTTCGCCAAAAGAAGCCTTGTGTGCGTTGCATGAGTGTCAAGATTTGACCTTTACGTGATTGTTGGACATGGGGAAGTCAGATCTATAGGTTAGAGAAGCGGATCTGACCTTAAAAGGTCGTTTGGGTGTTGTCATGGAAGAAACTCGCCGAGTCCATATGGGGACTTGACGAGTCGAGTCGGGTTGCCTCGCGATTCGTAACCAGTGGAGGAGTACGTATTGATTAGGAGGATTCAGAGGACATGCCTGGACTCGTCGAGTCACTCGAGTACACTCGCTGAGTCTGGTCAAAGTTTCACCGTTGACTTGAGTTGACTTCAGTTGACCTTAGGGTTTTGGTCAACTGATTTTAGAGAGAGGTCAGGGAAGGGTAGAATGGTCTTCTACCCACTCCTTAGAATTGAGGACAAGAGTACGTATTGATTAGAGATGTTATCATGTTGATAGGAGGAGGCTAGACCGAGTTATCGAGCACAAGAGGTTATCCAATATCGCACGAGGTGAGCCTTCTCACTATACTTTGCCTAGCGTGGTAATATTTGTGACTGGAAGGTCTTATGTGCTATGAGGAGTATGTGATGTATGCTATTTGATATGTATGTGTTATGTTATGTTATATGCAATGGACCGGAAGGTCAAAAAGGATATGGACCGGAAGGTCATTACGGGTAGGATCGGAAGGTCTACCAGGGTTGTGGAACGGAAGTCCCCTGAGACACATGGACCGAAAGGTCTTATAGCCTTGAGTGACGTATGTGCGTATGTGGTATTTTGGGGAACTCACTAAGCATTTATGCTTACAGTGTTGTGTGACGTGTTTCAGGTACTACTCGAGGATCGCGGGAAGGCGCTGGCATGATCCGTACATACTAGGAGGATTTATGTATTTGTGATCTTGGGATTTGTTTTTCTATGATGACATGTGATACAATGGATTCTTTCGATATTTTATGAATGAAAGCATGTTTTAAAAATGAAAAAAATGTTTTGAAAATTTACATTGTTACAAGTTGGCATCAGAGCCTTGGTTTGAAGGATTCGAATACACCTTCGGGCGTATCTGAACTCAAACTGAGGATTTGAGAAAGTTTTTCATAAAAGGAAACAATTTTTCTATTAAAGAATTTGAGAAAAGTGAAAAGAATTAGTGTGTACGACCATTCAGCGCCCGAACGGTAATTTCCCAAAATACCTTTACATTATGTGTTATGAAATATGATATGATATGTTATGTATGCTAGAGAAGGCTAGGTATTCATATTAGGACTAGAGTGGCCTGATTTGTGATGCCTTATCCTAGGGGGATTACTGCTGCTATGAGATGCTTGAGAGTGAGTAGGTAGCAGTGAGGAGCTTATGAGGAGTCTACCAAAGGGTAGCCTACCCTTAGCGAGAAGTAGAGTACTTGCGATCTGGGATCCTAGGAGGAGGACTTGGGGTGAATACTGATGCAGTGTGGATGGTAGTATAAGGGGCCATACTACTGAAAACACCGGATCAGTGCCAGTCCAAGTAAGAATCCTTTGGGTACTAAGGAACAAGTAGGGATGGGTTATTGAGTGCGTATATACTCGAGCGAGTCTCTGATATATTTATGTTGAATTTCAAAGACATCATGGTTGGGATACGCCACAGAGGAGATACCAGCGGCGTGAGTGACGAGGAGCTTCGTCAGATGATCCACGATGAGGTGGCTGCGACTATCCGCGCAGAGATACCAGAGATGTTTGGGTCTATTAAGACCACCCTGATTGAGATGTTCGATGAGAGATATGCTGCGGTTACTGAGGTTGCAGCCGATGTAGCTACTGCGGGCGTGGCTGCTGCTAGACCTTAGGGGGGTGACTCGTTGCTGTTTCGGGAGTTCAGCAACACGAAGCCACCAGAGTTTGATGGGACGCAGGATCCGATTGTTGTGATGAGATGGATTTCTGATATCGAGGGATGCTTCTACACCTGTTCGTGTCCGGAGCATCTGAGGGTTCGGTTTGCATTGAACCAGCTTCGCTTGGGAGCAAAGGACTGGTGGAAGTTAGTGACGGCGAACTCCACTCTTCCAAAGATTTTAGAGGTGACTTGGGAGAGGTTCACCACCATGTTCAAAGATGAGTATGTTCCTCCGGTGGAGAGGGAACGATTGGCGAAGGAGTTCTTGTCCCTTAAGCAGGGGACGGAGTCCGTGACTGGGATTATATGGATGTTCCTTGAGAGGGTGTTGTTTTGCCATGAACACGTGCCGTCTGAGCAGGCACGCATGAGCTGATATTTGAGCATTCTGAGGAGGGACATTCAGGAGTTCATGGCAAACTCAACTTACCGGAAATTTGCTGAGCTCCAGGAAAATGCCCGGAAGAGGGAGATTGAGCTAGAGACTTAGGCCAGGGAGGAGGCCGAGTCTTAGGGGAGGGATAGGCGACCGGTACAGTCTCAGCCGACAGGTAAGCGGGCTAAACCCGCTGATGCGAGATCTAGAGGCCAGAAGGGCCGCACTTGTGGAAAGTGCGGAAAGGGACATGATGGAGTTTGTCGTGCGGGTGCTTGCTACAAATGTGGCAAGGAGGGGCATATAGCCAAGGACTGCCCCAAGGGATTTATGGTTTGCTTTCATTGCAACCAGACGGGCCATCGGAAGGCCGAGTGCCCACAGTTGTTACATGGATCAACGCAGGGATCTGCCCCTACTACTGCACGAGCTACTGTGGGTCGGCCAGTGAAGGCCAAGGCACCGAAGGCTCATGGGAGAGCCTTCCAGTTGACAGCGGAGGAGGTCTGCGCAACGCCCGATGTCGTGGCTGGTATGTATTCTTTCATTTATTTATGCTGAGTTTGAGATATTGTGCTTATTTTATGATATGCATAGGTACTTTTCTTGTGAGTTATGTACCTGCTTTGGTGTTATTTGACTCAGGTGCAAGTCGGTCATTTGTGTCTTTAGTGTTTAGTCAGCACATCAATATCCAACGAGAGGTGATGAGTCGACCTCTACGAGTTTCTATAGCTAATGAGCGAGCGGTGTATGCTACATATGTGATTCAAGGATGTGTACTCAAGATCTTCGGTGTTGAGTTCCTAATAGATCTGGTCCCGATTGCGATGGGGGATGTGTGTGTCATAGTGGGCATCGATTGGTTGAGCCAATTTGGGGCTGTTATAGACTGCGAGCGAAAGTTGGTGACGATACGAGACCCTAGTGGGGGAGTACTTACGGTGTACGGCGAGGGTACCCATTCTGGTTCACCATTTTGTTCGGTTGCTAGAGCGAGGCAGAGCTTACAGCAGGGCTGTAGCGGGTTTGTGGCTTATGTGATAGATACACGAGTGGCCGCAGAGGGGCCGAGTTCGGTTAGTGAAGTGCCAATAGTGTGTGAGTTCCCGAATGTTTTCCCCGAGGAGTTGTTGGGTGTGCCTCCCGAGAGGCAAGTGGAGTTTCGCATCGATTTGGTTCCGGGAGCGGCGCCTATCGCCAAGGCGCCCTATTGCCTTGTGCCACCAGAGATGCAGGAGTTATCCTCACAGCTTCAGGAGCTGTTGGGAAAAGGATTTATCAGGCCGAGTAGCTCACCTTGGGGAGCGTCGATCCTTTTTGTCAAGAAAAAGGATGGTGCACACTGGATGTGCATTGATTACCGGGAGTTGAACAAGTTGACGGTCAAGAACCGTTACCCCTTACCGAGGATCGACGAACTGTTCAATCAGTTGCAGGGAGCGTCTTGGTTTACCAAGATTGACTTAAGGTCTGGATATCACCAAATGAGAGTGCGTGATGAGGATATCCAGAAGATGGCGTTTAGGACTTGTTATGGGCACTAAGAGTTTGTGGTGATTCCTTTTGGGCTCAACAATGCACCAGCAGCGTTCATGGATCTCATGAACAGAGTATGTAGACCGATGTTGGACAGATCAGTGATTGTGTTCATCGATGATATTCTGGTGTATTCAAGATCTAGAGAGCAGCATGAGGAACATCTAAGGGAGATACTCAGAGTTTTGAGATCGGAGAGGCTCTATGCCAAATTCTCCAAGTGCGAGTTCTGGTTACCGGAGGTCCAGTTCCTTGGGTATCTCGTCAACTAGAATGGGATATTGGTCGATCCGGCCAAGATTGAGGCTGTGATGAGTTGGGAGGTGCCAAGATCCCCCACCGAGATCAGGAGTTTCCTGGGACTGGCCAGCTACTATCAGAGATTCATCAAGGATTTCTCCAAGATTGTCGTTCCTCTCACCAGGTTGACTCGGAAGGGCATGGCTTTTAGTTGGGTTCCAGAGCAGCAGGCCTCATTTGAGACACTTCGCCAAAGATTATGTGAAGCCCTCGTGTTAGCCCTTCCTGAGGGAATGGAGGACTTTGTGGTGTATTGTGACGCGTCTATATTAGGGTTGGGTGCGGTGCTTATGGAAAGAGGACACATGATAGCATACGCGTCAAGGCAGTTGAAGCCTCATGAGACGAGGTATCCCACCCACGATTTGGAGTTGGGAGCAGTGGTGTTCGCCCTCAAGATCTGGCGTCATTATTTGTATGGGGTTCGGTGTAACCATATACACGAACCACAAGAGTTTGAAGTATCTGGTGGACCAGCCCAACCTGAACATGCGCCAGAGGAGATGGTTGGAGGTAGTAAAGGATTATGATTGTAAGATCCTGTATCACCCGGGTAAGGCTAACGTTGTAGCCGATGCCCTAAGCCGTAGGACGAAGAGTGCCCTAATACAAGACATTTGTATGAGGATGACGGTGATGACTCCGGTGTTGGATACCATACGAGAGGCCCATGTAGAGGAAGTGAGACCAGCGAACCGCAAGAGAAAGCGGGTAATCGGGCAGGTATCTGAGTTCGCTACCGATAGTCGGGGGCTTATGACCTTTCAGGGTCGGATTTGGGTTCCGTTTGCGGGCGAGGCACGTACCATTCTGATGGAGGAGGCACACAGATCGAGGTTCTCGATCCATCCCGGGGCCACTAAGATGTATATGGATCTGAAGAGAGATTACTGGTGGCCTTGTATGAAGAGGGATGTTGCATGGTTTGTTGAGAGGTGTTTGACCTGTCGCAGGGTTAAGGCTGAGCACCAGCATCCTCATGGCAAGTTGCAGCCACTTGAGGTTCCCTAGTGGAAGTGGGAACAGATTTCTATGGATTTTATCACCAAATTGCCGAGGACTGCGAGGGGTGTCGACGTAATTTGGGTTATCGTTGATCGGCTGACGAAGAGCGCTCACTTCCTTGCTATCACTGAGAGCTTTTCTATAGAGAGGCTGGCGGAGATGTATGTGAGAGAGGTGGTATCACGGCATGGAGTACCGATTTCTATTGTGTCAGATTGAGATTTTTGTTTCACTTCCAGGTTCTAGAAAAAGTTCCATGAGGAGTTGGGTACGAGATTGCATTTCAGCACCGGTTACCACCCACAGACAGACGGACAGAGTGAGCGGACGATTCAGACGCTCGAGGACATGCTTTGAGCATGTGTGTTGGACTTCGGAGGAAGTTGGGACACGTACTTGCCCTTGGCTGAGTTTTCTTATAACAACAACCATCATTCGAGTATTGGTATGCCTCCTTTCGAGTTGTGTGTGGGAGGAGGTGTCGGACTCCCATCTGCTGGGGAGAGGTAGGGCAGCGTGTGATGGGTATCACTAAGATAGTGCTTCAGATGACTGAGCAAATACAACAATTCAGGCAAAGGTTGTTGACAACTCAGAGTCGCCAGAAGAGTTATGCGGATAGGCGACGATCCGAGCATGAGTTCCAGGTGGGAGACTTCGTACTCCTTAAGGTATCTCCTTGGAAAGGAGTGATCCGATTCAGGAAGAGGGGCAAGCTGGGGCCCCGGTACATTGTTCCTTTCAGGGTGACTGTGAGGGTGGGCAGGGTAGCATATTGTTTAGAGCTACTTGCGGAATTGAGCCAGATACATGATACCTTCCACGTGTCTTAGTTGAGGAAGTGTATAGCCGACAAGTCGGCGGTGGTACCATTGGAGGATATTCAGGTGGATGCGAGCCTGAATTATGTTGAGAGACCGATTGCGATCCTAGATAGGAAGATCAAGGTTCTGAGGAACAAGGAGGTTCCTCTGGTTCAGGTCTAGTGGCAACATCAGAGAGGGTCCGAGCCGACTTGGGAGCCGGAGTCCAAGATGCGGGCGCAGCATCTAGAGTTGTTTGTAGAGCGAGACTTTGAGGGCGAAGTATGATTCTAGTGGGGAAGAATTGTAACATCCGAATTCCCAGGTTAGTATTTCCATTATTTATTTTGTGAAAAGAAGAGGGACTCGACGAGATGACGCCTAAACTCGTCGACTAGGATCGAGACTAATGACTCGGATTATTGAATGGACTCGACGAGTCAAAAGGGGTGGACTCGACGAGTCCGTGATGAGGTCAGAAACACTAAATCCTTGCGCTTGTGCCCTATTTAAGGGATCTTATGGCCCTCATTTGCGGCCACCTTTTCCCTTGAGAGCACCAGAGAACCAGAGAAACGTTGTGAGTGAGTAAGGAAGCTATATTCATCATTTCTAGTGTGATTTTGCAAGGAAGAAGGAAGGAGGACAAGCTAAGTGGATTGTGGAGCTTAGATCTACTTCCATTTGATTTGAGGAGGCTGTTGGAGGTATTAATCTATGCTTATTCTCATGTATATGATGATTTGGTTGAAACTAGGGTTTTTTATGCCTTCTTTAGCTTGAATCCAAAGTATATGAGGTCCCAAGGTGGAATTCTTCTTAGATCTGGACCTTAAGAGGTCCAAAGAGTCTCAACCACCCTGCTTTATGCTATCCCTTTTGAGATATGAACATAGGTTGCTATTTTAGAAGCTATTTCACCAAAAGAAGCCTTGTGTGCATTGCATGAGTGTCAAGATTTGACCTTTACGTGATTATTGGACATGGGGAAGTCAGATCTATAGGTTAGAGAAGCGGATCTGACCTCAGAAGGTTGTTTTGGTGTTGTCATGGAAGAAACTCGCCGAGTCCATATCGGGACTCGACGAGTCGAGTCGGGTTGTCCTGCGATTCGTGACTAGTGGTAACCCGTCGAGTGAAATGTTAACTCGACGAGTCGAGTGAGGCCTTAGGAGGATTTAGAGGACACGCATGGACTCGCTGAGTCACCCGAGTGCACTTGCCGAGTCTGGTCAAAGTTTGACCGTTGACTTGAGTTGACTTTAGTTGACCTTAGGGTTTTGGTCAACTGATTCTAGAGAGAGATCAGGGAGGGGTAGAATGGTCTTCTACCCACTCCTTATATTTGAGGACAAGAGTACATATTGATTAGTGATGTTATCATGTTGATAGGAGGAGGCTAGATCGGGTTATCGAGCACAAGAGGTTATCCGATATCGCACGAGGTGAGTCTTCTCACTATACTTTGCCTAGAGTGGTAATATGTGTGACCGGAAGGTCTTATGTTTTATGAGGAGTATGTGATGTATGCTATTTGATATGTATGTGTTATGTTATGTTATATGCAATGGACCGGAAGGTCATTATGATATGGACCGAAAGGTCAAAAAGGATATGCACCGGAAGGTGATTATGGGTAGGACCAGAAGGTCTACCAGGGTTGTGGAACGGAAGTCCCCTGAGACACATGGATCGGAAGGTCTTATAGCCTTGAGTGGCGTATGTGTGTATGTGGTATTTTGGGGAACTCACTAATAATTTATGCTTACAGTGTTGTGTGATGTGTTTCAGGTACTAGCGAGGATCGTGGGAAGGTGCCGACATGATCCGTACACACCGGAAGGATTTATGTATTTGTGATCTTGGGATTTGTTTTTCTATGATGACATGTGATACAATGGATTCTTGCGATATTTTATGAATGAAAGCATGTTTTAAAAATGAAAAAATCGTTTTGAAATTTTACATTGTTACAAGGGCAGCCCAAAAGGACCCCGCTTTTATTAGAAATATTACCAATAGTTAATGACCATGGACACTATTCCAACAGTCTCCCACTTGGATAAGTCATCTGCGAGGACTAATATTTCTCTAATAATCAATAGAGAGTTATACATCCAATGCAACTACCGAACTCTTGATCTAATCAATATTCAGCCCTTAGATAAGTGATCAACTATCCTTTCGTTCTATGATATCAGTATGAAGTGGAGACATGGATAATGGTCAATCTCAAGAATTCAAGATTATGTTTCTCGATATAGATTTGTGATGACTGCATCTGACTATTAAATTGAACACATGAATTCCAGTCAGGGCTCGGCCAAGCACTTTAGATGTCAGCACCAAATCATCGAGGGGCCTATAGATATCGCTTCTCCTGCTAAGGCAGAAGGAATGAATAAATTTTGACTACATAGTTTCTGTCTATTTCATCATGACACACATGGACATACCCTTTATAAATACAAGTTACGGTTAGCGTTCGAGTAGTCCAACGCATAAGAGAGTCATGGAGCAAAACCCCACATGTATCGAGGTTTGAAGAATAGAAGATATTATCATATTAGAATTACTCGTGACTGAATCCATGAAGTAATCTCTAAGCGGTGGGTTGGTCCAATACTTAAATCTTTATTAAGCACTCATGAGTGTTAGCGCAATCACTATGCTATGTTCAAACATTATGCTCAATCCACTAATACTCACGACAGTCTTGAATCACTAGTTACTTCCAAGAGTATGACCGACTGTGGACGTTTGAGTAAATTAATACTCGAGAAGTAGGTTCCAAACATGAAAAAGTGAGAATGAAGTGATAGGCTAATTGAGATGACCGAAATCCATCATATATTAAGATCAACACTTAATAATCGCCAAATCAAATTAAAACTTATACCGCTTAAAGTTCCCGGGTTTTAAAACAAACCAAACTAAGAGTTTTAAAGCCAATTCACTTGCAAATCTAATGCCTATCGACTTTGTTTGACTGTCAGACTTGGTCAATGACATCGGCTTATGGAATGGATTGACAAGATTGTATTTCGATATGAATCATTTGACCATGATGTCTTTACATTTGACTCACTATAAAATGTGTTGGTACTTACTGAGTATGTTTCATGTGAGCATCTGTGACTTGGGATCCATACTCGAGGTAAGTTCTCGAGGTAAGTTCACCCAAAGTCACAAGAAACTTCATGAGGACCATCAATGATTGAATTCAACAAAGATGTCACTAATGAATCTCTTTCAGCTAAATTGTCCACTTTTCAATTTAATTAATTACAACATACTCTAAGTATGTTAAATCCACTATGGTGTATTACCTGGTACTCTTTCAAGCTAATATATCACCATTTAGTAAAAGCACGAATTCTGACTGTGAATGAAATTGCCTTTATCAGTATGGAACTTAGCATCAATGTAAGTCTTACAATGATCTCTTTTATACAATCAACATCATCTCTTCTGCCCTCCAAGGACACTTAAGAATGTTCTTGATCTTGATTTGTTTATTCTCACCAAATTGATCTAATCCAACTTGTCATGCATAAGGCATATGAGTCATCAGATTTGGTACATGTTATGGCATATATGATCGATCCCATAGCAGAAGCATGTTGGACACGACTCATAACCTCTATTAGAGCTAGGACATTAGCATCGCTCAATGTCATGCCATATTAAGCACAAACCTTTCCAAGTTCTACATGTCAACTTTTGTCAACATATCATGTACTTTAGCTTAATCCAACGAATCACTTAGATCTATCTCCATAGATCCTTATTATGTATGCATGTTGTATCTCCCATGTATATCATAGCGAAGCAATTCCCATACAAAGCCAAGCTTTTACACTTGCTAAGTTAGAATATAGTTTCCTATGAATCGTACATTATTTATGTATAATACAAGGATGACTAGAGTGCTCCCACTAGCATTGACATATATTTGGCTTATCTATGTTTCTCGAAATTCAAACTCCTTGAACATTCTTATTGAAACAAAGAATCCAATTACTCCCACTAGCTTTGACATATATATGGCTTATCTTTATTTCTCGAAATTCAAACTCTTTGAACTTTCACATTGAAATAATTATCCATCTTGCAAGATGCTTATTTC
This sequence comes from Lactuca saligna, assembly GCF_052625555.1. Lineage (NCBI taxonomy): Eukaryota > Viridiplantae > Streptophyta > Magnoliopsida > Asterales > Asteraceae > Lactuca > Lactuca saligna. The sequence goes on from NC_136419.1 coordinate 181,855,618, forward strand.
GATCAATAAATGAACTTGTTAAGCTTCCACATCCTTCAAAACCTATCTTGGTTTAATTATGTGTTTGTTCCAATCCATGATTGTCTCTACTTGAAGATCCACTTGCACTTAAGGGTTAAGGTCAAGTGCTTGATCTACCAAATTACAACATACATGGATTGAATCTCGTTTTCCATTTCCTCCTTCTATGTTGTAGCCTTTAGGGCCTACCATAGCTTCCGATAGCTGGTACACTCTACCAGTGACTCACATACCTTAGTAATATAAACAATTATATAACTAGTATATGATGTTATCTATCAGATCTATAAGGAAGTTGTGGAGGTATGTCAATTTCCTTAATAGCTCTTTCAATCCCGAATTGAATGCTATGTCCAACTTTAGGCTCTTCGTTTTTTGACTCTGGAATTTTATCAAGAGCAATGTGGCTCCTACTAGCCCTTTTGGAAATCAACTCCCTTTCTTGGAAGACTGCCCTTCGAGAAACATACACTTTGTTTTTAAAAGGTTTGTTATATTGTTATCCAAAATGTTTGATGGGTTCTCCAACGAGTTAACACATCTCTATTCAAAGTCCTAGATTTTCGGGCGCTTCACGATGAGCGTAAGCCTCATAATCGTAGACTTACATATATGGCAGTGAGGATAGAACCCACTTCATATATCAAAGAGTGTTTCAAGAACCTACTTAGTCGATACAAGGCCAAAGGACTTCTTGTAACACTATTCATGGTACAATCCACGAATTGTTAGCAAACACAGTGCGACTCATCTAGTACAAAATCAATGAACAATTTGTTTCTCTAACCAACTAACACTTCCTAGTGGTAGTGTTATGGGTGGAGATATATCGTGAAACACTTTTCACAATTCCTCAGATGATTGATAAAGTTTGGATTGAGATTCTCACTATGAGTGTCTCATCCTATTTCCCAGTTGATTCTCAACTTCGCTTTATGAGAGCTTTGAACACCTGAAAGGTTCCAGACTCACATTCATACGAAGCTGGTTTCACCATGTATCGTAGTTAATCTGAACAGTCTATTAGAGTGAACTAATTCCAACATATACTCACATCACCCAGTGATGCATTCATCATCTATCTTGATAAACAAGATTTGCATTTATCATAAGACTCGATGCCAAATGATATCCAAAATCCGATCCAACTGGATACTTGGTAATGCATTTCTCATTTATGTATCCAAGACTATGATTCCACAAATACATTTCACCCAAACCTTTGGATGTATTTGAATAAGTACATATTGTGATTAATCTAAACGATCCATTCACAATAATACACCTTATTCAAATATTTGAATCAACTTTGAACTATTGTTACTATACTAGTTTCATAGTATAAACGATTTCAAATTATAACACCATAGACTACACATTTTGGAAAGAGTTGTCTTTTGATCCTATGAATGTAGCAAGGGCTTCGCATTCATGATCAAATTATCTTCTCCATGTTTCAGTCTTCTTACTTCATTTTTGTAACTGCACATTCTTGGAAATTTCAATACTACCCCTTAGAAAAATACTGAAGGTTTAGAAGTAATGTTTTGATGTCATTATAAATCCATGTATTTGATTGAATACCAAACATGGAAGAACTATTTATCTTTCAATCCAATGGAAAGTAGCATGGGCTCGTGATCCATGATCAAATTTAACTTCTTCATGTTTCGGTCCTTTCACCTCAAATATACATTTGGGCAAGTTTGTTTTCTTAGTCCTTTTCTTGTTATGGAAACAAATAGCTATCAGAACACGTCTCAGAATAAGCCTTCCTTTGTCCTAGGTATTTGGGCCTATATTAGGTATACCAACACTAATTGCCTTTTAAACCATGGACAATTGACTTTCTTCTTCTTGACACTTCAATCCATGATAGTAAATTATGGAAGCGTTTTGAAGTATGAGTTTCTATAATTGGCCATGTTACTTCCAAGAGGAAACCTCAACATGTTACACAACTCCTTAATGGACATTCCAAGTTGTTCATATCAAAATCAAAATGAATTGATTATATGTACATGTCAGCTAGTTGATTATCCCTAGTCAACTTTTAACTTAAGGAAATTCCATTTTACTTAAATATGTCAATTTACAACGTACATTTGATAATTGCTCTGTCTAACAATTTAGAATGCAATGTTTAAAGTAGGAAAGGCTTTAACAAAGGCATGATCTTTCGTTTAAGGGAAATATTCCCAAACTACGAATTTAACAAGATTGATCATCCTCATAGCTAATCCTCTCAAAGGTTTTATAGCAGTAGATTTTAGTGGATAAGGTTATAGACATCCTTCAACAACAAATTCCATTATAGTTTGTTTTACTTATCCTTAAAAAATAATCACCCTAAATAAAATTATTTTAGAAATTTACGATCCATATTTGGCTCCATGATGTGTAAAGGGATGTCGTAAACACACCATAAAGTTATTTAGGTAGGCAAGGCCCTTTGCCAATTTCGATCACCATGAAATTCCTAGATCTTTGAGATTCATTAACTATCAATGGCATGTTAATCTAGAATTACTTCATCTCAAATTCAATGACGGGGTCGTCGCGGATCACTGAACAGATGGTGAATCGACCATGCAAAATCACATGGTCCCCGACTCAAGTTATGCTTGAGATTCGCGAGTTCCACATCATTCTCTACATATACTCTCAAATTGATGTGTCGGTTAACCACACAAGCTCCGTCAACAAGTTATAAAGAGAATGTACAACTTTTATGGATAACATAAAATTCACATTAAATAGATTGAGAATTAACCTTGCAAAATTGCATAGTTCCCCGCTCAAGTTACGCTTGAGATTCACGAGTTCCATATCATTCTCAACTATACTCTAGATTGATGTGTCGGTTAACCACACGAGCTCCATCAACAAAATATAAAGAGAACTTGCAATTTTATGGATAATATAAACTCACATTCTATTAATAAAACGGGATTTTATTTGTATTTAAAATACTTTTAGATTGACCATTATCACTATCAAACCCTTTCGGTAACTCCATTCTCAAAATGCAATAGGGCGGTGAGGAATTGTAACAGCCCAAAATACAGGTAAGCTTTATGGCCCTTCTATTTTGAGAGTTGGCAAAATTAGTCCCTTGAGTTGTATGTTGAATTGGTGAGAACGCTGGGCGTACTGGGGTGTACGCTGTGCGTACTCACGCGCTTAGTTTGGACGCGGACTTGACCGAGTACGCTGGGCTTAGTGAGCCCGAATGCAAACCCTAATTTCTGGCTTGTGCACTATAAAAGGAACATGTGGCCCTTTGCCCCAGCCATCATATTCCTTGAGTGAGTCCCTTGAAAGCTGAGATCTGTGCCTTAGCCTGTGTGTGTGTGTGTTTTGAGCTTGGAGTTAACTTTTCAAGGTGAAGAAGGAGAAGGAGGAGCCATTGTTGGTGCTAGAAGTTGAAGAACAAGTGTAGATCCGTGTTCTACGGTGGTTGGAGATCCCTTTTGAGGTAAAAAGCTCAGAGCTTTCCTTGTTCTTCATAAGTTTTGCTTTTTGAACCATTTTTAGGGTTTTTGGTTCAAAGTTTGAGACTTTGTGTGCAAATAGACTCCATGAGCGTGAATCTGGCCTTTTCTAGTGTGTTTGATGTTAAGGATTCATAAAAATCCAGTCTTGGTCGTGGATCTAGTGTCATGCATGAGTTATAGTCCCATTATGGAAAGAGAAAGGGTGTTTTGAGCACAAAGTGACCTTTACAGCCATGCAAAAGGCATAAAGGTCTCGACTTTATGGGTTAAGTCGTATAAAAGGAGTCGGATTTGGATTTTGGACGAAAGTCTTAACAGATTAAGGTCTGAATGAATGGGATAAGGGAACTGGGTGTTACGCTGGGCGTAATCCCAGTACGCGCGGCGTAGAGGGTCGCGTACCCCGATTTTGTGGAACCTCTGGGTACGCCCAGCGTACATGTTGGTACGCGCAGCGTAACCCGGAGGGGGTTGACTTTTGTTGACTTTTAAGGTTTCGTCAACTTTAGTGGATTTGGGCCATGAAAGGGGGTAAAATGGTCTTTTAACTTTCCTAAGAGTGTTTAGAGAGTTTGGTCTAGCCTTGGGAATTATGTTGATGATGAGTGTATATTTCATACGATTAGGCGGAGGCTAGGTCCTATTTCACCGAGATCGAGGTTTCCGAGTTACCGAGTTACGCGAGGTGAGTCTTCTCACTATACATTACCTTGAGTGGTATTATGAGTTGACCAGAGAGTCTTATGTGCTATGTATGAGATTATGTGCTATGTATGAGATTGCGTGCTATGTGTTATATGTATGTTGTATGATTGTGTAGATCGAACCGGAGGGTCCAACGATATAGACCGGACCGGAGGGTCCAACGATTCAGACCGGGCCAAAGGGCCCAATGAGCTATGACTGGACCGGAGGGTCTGACGAGCTACGGGACTGGAGGGTCCCGCTGAGACATCTTGACCGGAGGGGCGGGTTTAGCCTTGAGTGGCGTATTTGTGGTAGGTGGTATTTTGGGGAAGTCACTAAGCATTTATGCTTATAGTTGTTGTGTTTGATGTCTTAGGTACCAGCGATGACCGTGGGAAGGCGACGGCTTGACTCGTACACACACACCGATGGAGTTTACCTTAGAGAGATCTTGGGATTTGTTTTGAAAACACTGTTGTTGTGGATTTGAGATTATGTTATGATATACATTTTGTGGTTTAAAAATAAAAAAAAAAATTGAAAATTTTACGTTGTTAGTAGTTGGTATCAGAGCCTTGGTTTGAGGGATTCAGATGCACCTTCGGGCGTATTTGAACTCAAACCGAGGATTTGAGAAATTTTACAAACAAAATTAAAATTTTCTAAAAAGAAAAAGAAGTTTTGGAAACAAGCAGAGTGGAAGGTGTGTATGGTCAGCCTGCACCCGAACGGTGAACCCCTAAAATACCCTTACATTATGTGTTATGAGTTATGAGATATTATGTTATGTATGTTAGAGAGGCTAGGTACTCCTATTAGGACTAGAGTGGACTGATTTGTGATGCCTTAGCCTAGGAGATTACTGCTGCTATGAGATACTTTGAGAGTGAGTAGGTAGCAGCGAGGAGCTCATGAGAGGTCTACTGAGAGTAGCCAATGCATAGAGAGAGTAGAGTACTTACGACTTGGGATCCTAGGAGGAGGACTTGGGTTGTATATTGATTCGGTGTGGACGATAGTATTGGGCCCATACTATTGAAGACACCGGATTGGTGTGTAGTCCAAGTAAGAATCCTTGGGGTACCAGAAGTTGAAAAGGATTGAGTTATCGAGTGTGAGTATACTCGAGAGTGTCCCTAATATTTCTTATGTTGTATTTTAGAGGTTGATCATGGTTGGGACACGTCATACCGCAGGGAGCAGTGGGATGAGTGACGAGGAGATCCGTCGGATCATCCATGAGGAGGTGGCTGATGCCATCAGAGCCAAGATTCTGGAGATGTTTGGGTCTATTAAGACCACACTAATTGAGACGTTCGACGAGCGTTACGCTGCTTTGACAGATGCTGCCGTTGCTGCAGCCGCAACAGCTGTTGCTGCTGCGAGGCCCCAGGGTGGTGATTCGTTGCTGTACCGAGAGTTCAGCAACACGAAACCACCAGAGCTCGATGGTACACAGGATCCGATCGCCACTATGAGATGGATCTCAGACATAGAGGGGTGCTTCTATATGTGCTTGTGTCCGGAGCACTTGAGGGTGCGGTTCACACTCAACCAGCTTCGCCTGGGGGCGAAAGACTGGTGGAAGTTTGTGACCGCGGACTATTCGACAGCTGAGTTGACTGCAGTGACCTGGGAGAGGTTTACTGTGATGTTTCGTGACGAGTATGTTCCCCAGGTGGAGAGGGAACGTTTAGCCCAGGAGTTTCTGACCCTCAAGCAGGGGACTGAGTCGGTGACAGTGATTACGAGGATGTTTCATGAGCGGGCGCTGTTTTGCTCGGAGCAGATGTCCACTGAGCAGGCTCGCATGAGCCGTTATCTGAGTATACTGAGGAGGGACATCCGTGAGTCCATGGCGAACTCGACTTACCGGACATTTGCCGAGCTCCAGGAAAATGCCCGGAAGAGGGAGATTGAGCTTGAGATATAGGCGAGGGAGGAGACCGAGTCCCAGAGGGGTGATCGGCGACCGACGCAGTCGCAGCCGGCAGCCAAGCGGGCAAAGCCTGCTGATTCGAGGACGGGTAGTTCGAGGGGCCGCACTTGTGGGAAGTGCGGCAAGAGCCATGATGGGTCATGTAGGACTGGGGTATGATATACATTTTGTGGTTTAAAAATAAAAAAATTAAATTGAAAATTTTACGTTGTTACAGGTGGTAAGTGGGAAGCATATTAAAAACTGACCTCAATAGGAATCAAAGAGACATCCTCAAACCCCTACATAGAATGGGTGAGCCTAGTCATGATAGGATTGATAATGTCAACATTTAAACACGCGATGGCGCATATTATAACTTTCTTATACATATAATAAACACAATTACAATATATATAAATACAAGGGGTAAATTAAAAACTCTTTAAATTTAGTTGTCTATTATTAATTCTAATTAATTGCGAGGACGCAATGTAACAATTAATAAATCATGAGGGGTTAATATTCAAATTTATAAATCCATATTATAAATAATATTAAATATTTAAATTCACAATTTAAATAACAAATAAATATTCAAATTCAAATAAACACATTTAAATAATATATATCAATTATCAAATAAATATTCAAATTCAAATAAACATATTTAAATAATATTTATCCATTATCAAATAAATATTCAAATTCAAATAAACACATTTAAATAATATTTATCAATTTTCCAGATTCAAAAACAATTTAAATTAGGTATTTATCCATGTTTATCAGAGCTACATATTCGAAAAATGGCAAAAAAATCTGAAACCCTAAAGTTTGCTGAGCTCGCGTCGTGAACTCCTAGTTCACGTCGTGAGCTGTGACTAAGGTTTTAACACATTACGAAATTTTCAATTATTCTTCCATCATTCAATTCCAAACAAGTATTTTCAGAAAACATGGATCTAGGGTGAAAGTAACCACGAACCAATGGCTCTGATACCACTGTTGGGTTTTCTACGCATCAAATACACTCTAAACTAGGCAGCGGAAAAATCGAAACAACGATATACCTAAGTGTACATGCATCCTATGGATCTATGGCTTCATGCTATTTACATCAACCTTAGAAACCAAATAAGAATACATACCTCTTGTGTTGCCCTTCATCTCCATTCTTAAGATCTTGAACCTCCATGAAGTTGCTTGGATGAAAGGACCCAAACCAGAATCCCTATAATGGTATCACACCCATTGACACCAAAGAGTAGAATAAAATAACTAGGAGAAGGGTCAATTTCATAAACCCAAAAAGGGGTTAGAAATCGTCCCTATGGGAGGAGGAAAAAGGGTTGGCGAAACTTTAAGCAAAGGTGCAAGGAGGAATGAAATCCCTAAGGCCCTATTTATAGCATTGGATCCCTCCTAGGGTTTTGTACTCCTTCCCATGTGGGATGGAGGCTTAACCACAAAATTTCACTCCTTTCCCATGTAGGATGGAGTGATTTTCATCCAACCCTAATTCCATAAGGGTTCTGGAACATTCCTGATTAACCAACTATCGATTAATGAACATTCAACCCTTTAATTAATTACACTGTTAATTAATTCCCATAATATATTTCTAAAATATATTTCTTATTAGTTTCTAATTAATTATTTACCATAATAATTAATAAACTAATTTCTCCTTTATTTATTCTACTCAATTTGGGTCTTGAGGGAAACCCAAAAGGACCCTGCTATTATTAGAAATATTACCAGTAATTAATGACTTTGAACACTATTCCAATACTTACCTGGTTCTTGAATTGACATTTGACTAAATTGAGATAAACAATTTGGCCAAAAGACACCCACTAAAAAAACACCAACATTAATTAGGTTATCATTGAGGTGTGCCGACATTAACTAGTACGTTAGAATATGTATTCTTAGAACACTAAAAGTAATTCTTTTGAGACAAAATTGTAAGAATGGTCCCTGTGGTATGTCAAAACTAGCAAGTTTGGTCCAAATAAATTTGGACTTGCAAGGGTGGTCCAAAAGTTTGATTTTCTTGCGAGTTTGGTCCGTTTCATAATTGGAAGTGTGTAAAATGACCTATTTGCCCTCTCTATTTTGTTTTCCCTTTTCTTTTTATTAATTTTAATATTTTCTGATTAATAATTAAACAAAAAAGAAAAAAAATACAACCCTACCCCATCCATTTCCCTTTCTATGCTTCCAGCTGTTCTTGATTGTATCATACTTTGTTTCAAGAAAATGTAAAAAAAGAAACACATAAATACTAGTCTTGGAGCTCTCGGTGATTGAGTATGCCGCTTTGAAAGCCGCTGCGTGCAAAGTGGTAAAGCACGAGAATGCATGTATAGCAAATCAACATGTGTTTGTTCCTTTCGCATTCGATATATTTGGTTTTCTCGCACCAGAGGCGGTGAAGCTCCTCAATAGAGTCCAACGGCTCATTCATTCTAATGTCATATCTCCTACATCCACAAATGTAGTTTTCAAAAGAACTGGTTTTGCTATCCAAAAAGGGCTAGCGGCGTAGCTTGTTGCCCGTTTGCCTTCAATCGATATGTATTGAACTATACAATTAATACTACATTGAGTTTCTTCTTTTTCTTGTTTGGTTCCTCTTGGAGATTCATCAACTGGAGAAGGGGATCGAACCATCGACTAAGGTTCGTCCGACTGTGATGGTGGTTGTCGTCGTTAAAGCTGCTGTTGCCTGTAACATACACGTTCTGAAATCATGTTATGTAGTTATTAAAAGTGAATGAAAGTGAGTGTTGAGTTCTAACAGATAGTTTTTACTAGAAATGAAGTAAAACTATGTTTAGAATCACTCAAAAAATATTGGAAGTCTTATGAGATTCCAATTAAAAGCCAAATAGTGAAGTTTAGCGAAAATATAAAATTTGAAATAAGTAAAATTTTATTATTGAAAATTGTAGATAATCTCGTTAGAAATATTTAGGCGAAAACCTCATCGAAATCCGAGTTATAACGAAGAAGTTATGACCAATCGAAGATCCGCGACAAAACCGACACGACGTCGAATGACGTAAAAAGTGATTTTTTGATAAACTAATTTTTAGCCTTAGTGATCTAAATGAAAGTCGTAGTATTCGTTAAACCGAGAAGTTCGATAAAAAGAACGCCAAAATCTGACTTCGTATGAGGAAGTTATGATTTTTCTAAGTTTCGGAATTGCAGTAGACAGCTAAAAACTCGAATTTTAGATCGAGTGATATTTAGCCGAAACAACCTAAATGAGAATTGAAGGTGTCGTCAATAGTAGTACAACGGTAAAATGTCTGACAAAAGCGGACGTCGGATGAAGAAGTTATGAATTTTTAACGGATTTTCCTGTCCCGGTCTGTTAAAAATAATAATATTAAAAATAAATTCAAAATTAGCCGATAAAGTCTAAACGAAAGTTGTAGAGCTTAATTTTAGCTATGCGTGCATCTAAAGAACGTGAAAAACGGACCTTGCATGCGAAAGTTATGTATTTTAGAAGATTTGGCACAAAATCTGAGAAGAATCGCATGGATAAGCATCACCGGAACCGGCCACGTCACCCGTCCCTATGCGCGCCACGTATGCGAGCCGGAGATGTGTCCTTCTTGCGTGTCCGAAGCCTGCGAAGCCACCGGAGACCCTCGTTGCAGCTATGTCACCTCGCACGAAGTAGCTACGTCACCGAGACGTGCCTCGTCCGCGGTGCGACACGTGTCACCTTCCGAGCCTCGCTGGTCCAATCCGAGAACGCCACATACCCTTCGTATGTCTGAAGCTCGCACCCACCACCTGCTTCTGCCGCGTGCCCCTCGCTGCTGACTCATCCTTCTCGCCGACCTTCGGACCTCGCCTATAAATAGGGAGGCTGCGAACCAGCCCGGGTAATTTGAAGAAATTGCCATTTTTGGCCCCCTTTTTCAATATTTTCATTATTTTAAATTGCCCCGAAGCCCCGGTATCATTTTTAAAGCCCGGAATACGTCCCGAAGTGCTCGTGAATCCCGGAAAATTTATCTTTTCGGTTTTGAAGCCCTACCTTCGCAGAGTCCGGTTTTCAATTAAGCTACCGGTTTTCAACATAGAAAGTCATATTTTAAGCCGAAGTGCTGCCCAAATTACTATTTTGACCCCTGGTTAATTCTAGGTGAGTTCAATATATAGGAACAATTGTATGTTATGTGATATGTGCTATGTGCTTTTCAGTGTTATTATTCCGAGTTATTTTCCCGTGCTATTTTTATTCGCTATTTTTAATAGCAAAATTATACCTTTGATCATGTGATCAGTGGAAGGACTTAGATTCACGGTGGTACTGGTATGTAGCCTCTGGCCATGTAGAACATGTCTCGTAAGAGAATGACTTCTATTCTATGGCATTGGCAGAAGGTTAGGTAGTACTGGTATGTAGCCTCTGGCCATGTAGAACATGTCTCGTAAGAGAATGACTTCTATTCAATGGCATTGGCATAAGGTTAGATAGGGTTGGTATGTAGCCTATGACCATGTAGAGCATGACTCCGTAAGAGAATGACCTCTATTCTATGGTATTGGCAAATGGTTAGATAGGGCTATAAGCCTGAAATCTACCAAAATGTTAATCAGAAATTATGTCTTCTGTGCCATTTGGGACAAAGCTTTATTGATGCATATCAAGTATTGAAATCGTTATGTCTCTTTGATCGTAAATCTTTGAATCAAATCTTGAGTTGATATTGAAAGTCTGACATATGATACACATATGCTATTGATGTTCTTGTTCCTTTTGCTTCTGTCATATTGGTATTTATAAGGCATAAGATTATATTGTATCTATTTATTGAATTCACTAAGCGTCACACCTTACCCTATCAATGTTTAACAACTACAGGTGATAAGTAACCAGTATGATCATATACTGTTGAAAGATTTAGAATAGTTTGTAATAGTACTTTTGTACTTCAGTTTATGTTTGTATAAATTACAATATCCTGGGTAGTTATGTAATATATAACACTTTGTAATAGTCGGTTTGTATCCAGTAGTTTGTAACCTCTTTATCAATGTAAAATATTTCTTTTATGAATATGCAAATAGCATGTTTTGGAGTAATAATATTGTGAAGTATGAAAGTTTGGGTCTTTCAAAAATACAAAAGTTGGGGTCTTTCAATCATGGTATCAGAGCAATAGTTTAAGTGAACTAAATACCACGGATTGGTATTTAGACTTAAACTGTTGGAAGTTCAATATATGAATAGATTCATTAGGAATATATGGATACAAACCATAAGAAATACTTAAGTGGGGTATTGGGTAGTGATAAACCCTAGTATTCTAAGATATTAAGTTACTTAAAAAAATTTCAGAGAATTAGTTTAAGTGAACTAGGAATTTTAAGAATATGTAGACTTAAACATGAATTATTAAGTGAAGATGATACGATGTGTATCTGGTATACTTAGGTTGAATACCTAAATGGAAACAAGCATTAGAATATTAAGAGGAGATATGCTTTATATTCTAATATGTGCTAAATGATAAATATAGCATACCTTAGGTTGCTTGCCTTATTGCTATTATTTAAGAAAGTTTATGGTTTGTTGCTGACCTTGGTTCAGACAATTTTATGTTCAGGATTCTAAGAATTTTCGTAATAGAATTTACATGAAACTTTTCGAAGTAATAAAGAAATTTATGATAGTCGACATCGATAAGTTTGTAGATAACTGATCAAGGGATATCGTAAAATAATATTTACCAAGTGAAATCATATATAGTGTACTAATACCAATAGAGTGGTATTATACATTTAAAGTATATTTAATGAAATAATAACATCTTTAGAAGAAAGATGTGTGTTTGAAACACGTTTGGGTGAGACAAATGTGTTGGTGCAAATCCACGAAGTTGATTCCACCGCTGTTTCAAATTGAAGCAGTGATTGTTTAGAGAGTCGGAAGAACCGAAGATGGCGATCAATACTTCGGTAGTATCTCAATTGATGTTGTACTAGATTTAGAAGAATCAAAGAGAAGGCTAATGAAGTTTTCAGACTCAATAGGCCAAGACTTTTTGAAGAAGTATGCAGTTTGAGTAGTATTCATATAAGGATGTTCAGACTTAGTATTTATTAATGTTGAGTGATGACTGACTTCTATCACATCCTTATGGAAGTTCCAAAGCGTGATAAGTCGACTTTAACATACAATATTAGGATGGTGAATTGATTCATTTAGTGGTAAATGATTAAGCAACTTACTTGTCTAAGTAAGGTAGAATGCTTAAGTTGAAGAAGCAATACACTCATAGTATTGTATGAGAAGAGATGTTGTAGTCAGGAATGACAAAGAACCAAGTTGAAACTAGTAGAGCTTGCTGAGATACAACTATAATGTAGACTTCTTAGGATAGACTCCTATGAAGTAGACTTAGGCTTACTCAGATACAAGAATAACGATGTCATGGAAGAATAATGAAATGAAAAAATGTGCATGGTGAATTATATGAGTTAGGAGATGATGCATGTATTTGAAAACAGTTTGTCTTCACGCTAAAAGAGTAAATTTTAGTATTGCATGTCTTGCAGAGTAGACACTACTCGAGACAGAATTTATACGAAGAATTTGGAAGTGAAATTCCTATTAACCTAGGAAAATTATTAAAATGTGCTAGATCGAGCATATGCAAGAGAAGAATCCTAGAAGGCGAATATAGGAAATCCAAGATATGTTTGATAGAAACGTGATAATTGAGTCTAGAGGAAATTGTTGTTTGTACTTGTTTGAATACATTCATGTGTGATAAGTCGCTTTGTGAAAACTTTTGAATAGTAACTTGGAAACTGCGAGACAATACTTGGGACGAGTATCAGTAGGTGTGAATGGTAGTAGAGGCCTATACTACCGGAAGCACATGACTCGCACTGGGATCAGGGAAAGTCACAAGGTTACCAAGAAGATAGTAATTGATTCCGTTTTATTCAAGTACATTATTACCATTGTTTCGGTAATAACTCAGAAAATGATTGTTTTTCCGACCCTAGTGGTCATATCAAATCGAGTCCGAGAAAGTCGCGTATGTTACATGGCTCAGAGAACCAAGATCGATGTAACATCCGACTTAATCTAGAAGATTGAAATGAAAGATAATCAAAGCGATCAATAGAAGTATCGCGATCAGCGTTATAGTAAAGAATTTTGTAGCAAGAAGTGCTACATGCTAGAATATGATTATATTACATTAGAACATGAAGGAAGGTTACTTACATAATAGTATTTGACAATTAAAGATGAGAGTTTGGTTCGTTGTGTGTCTCTTGCGTTATGCAATTGAAAGTCATTGGAATATGACCATTCGAGTTATAGCAAAAGTAAAGACCTTATCTTGGGTTTAGTCTATAAACCAAGAAGGAGCAGGAGTCTGCTATGAGAATTGAGTTTTAACTCAAAGATTAGGATCAAAGGCTCAATAGAGAAAGATGAGCAGATGCAGGTTTGAGCACCGCTAGTAACTAAGAAGTTTGAAGAGTTTGACAATCATTTGCCAAACCAAAAGTTAAAAATCGTACATTTTAGATTACCACAGAAGAAGTAAGTTAGGACTCGAATGTTGTGACTAGTAATTTTCTCGTAAAATCTAGATCTGCTCACATCTTATTTGATTATGATGCCTCAGATTCTTTCGTGCCTTATAACTTCGCACATTCTTTTCGAATTGCTTGTTACGCAATTGTCCAATCATTTCATATGAAGTATATCATTACTTGCTGATAAAGTCTATAGAGATAGTATCATAAGAATTGAAGGTTATAATCTTCTTGCTAACCTAATTCCTATCTCCTTGCCCAACTTTGATATTATTCTCGGCATGGATTGTTTGTCAAAGAACCACGAAAAACTCTTGTACTACGAAGAAATAGTGTGCATCCCTATCGAAAGGGAGGATTCTATTTATGTCTACGTTGAAAATAATAACTTCTTTATTAAAACTCGTAAATTTATATCGAAGGATATTCTATTTTATCCAGTTTATACAGTTGATACCTTGAAAAAGTAGAAGAAAACTGTAAGTGACATTCCTGTTGATAATAAGTATCCTGATATTTTCCCTGACGATTCCGAATTGACCTTATGCCTGGTGCTACTCCAATTGCCAAATACAGCTATATAGAATAATAGCATTTGGATAATAGTCAATAGATTGACTAAGAGTGCACATTTCTCACCATATGTAAAACGACTCCAATGAAGAAATACATACAAGTATACTTGGATGAAACGAGAATTAAAATCTTGAGTTGTTCTCAGAACAACTTATCATCCCCAGACAAATGCTCAGAAGAAGAGAGCAATCCAAACAGTAGAAAATATACTGAAGGTATATGAAGTACTGTATGAGCGTAAGTGTTATACTCAAATATGCTAGCGTAACGTAAGACATAAAATCTTTGGAGGCTCTGAAATGATTCAAGACATCACTGATAAGATACAAATTGTCCGAGAAAGAATGAAAGCGGCCCAGGATCGATAGAGGTCCTATATAGAAAAGAGAAGATGACCCGTAGAATTCCGGGTGGATGATTTAGTAATACTGAAGGTAATTCATGGAAAGGTGTTATGCAAATTAGGAAGAAAGAACGATTGGTAAGCAAGCATACTGCTTGGAATTGCCTGAAGATTTGACAGATATTCATGAAGTGTTTCATGTGAGCTATCTGCGCAAATGCTTGAGCATCCACGATGAGACAATTCTAATATCTGAGGTGAAACTGGATAATAAAATAAGAATGAGATAAGAGCGAAATATCATCATTTGTTTAATCGTTGTGATTTCGGGGACGAAATCCTCAAAAGGAGGAGGTATTTGTAACATACACATTCTGAAATCGTGTTATGTAGTTATTAAAAGTGAATGAAAGTGAGTGTTGAGTTCTAACAGATAGTTTTTACTAGAAATGAAGTAAAACTATGTTTAGAATCACTCAAAAAATATTGGAAGTCTTATGAGATTCCAATTAAAAGCCAAATAGTGAAGTTTAGAGAAAATATAAAATTTGAAATAAGTAAAATTTTATTATTGAAAATTGTATATAATCTCGTTAGAAATATTTAGGTGAAAACCTCAATGAAATCCGAGTTATAACGAAGAAGTTATGACCAATCGAAGATCCGCGACAAAACCGGCACGGCGCCGAATGACGTAAAAAGTGAGTTTTTGATAAACTACTTTTTAGCCTTAGTGATCTAAATGAAAGTCGTATTATTCGTTAAACCGAGAAGTTCGATAAAAAGAACGCCAAAATTTGACTTCGTATGAGGAAGTTATGATTTTTCTAAGTTTCGGAATTGCAGTAGACAACTAAAAACTCGAATTTTAGATCGAGTGATATTTAGCCGAAACAACCTAAACGAAAATCGAAGGTCTCGTCAATAGTAGTACAACGGTAAAAAGTCTGACAAAATCGGACGTCGGATGAAGAAGTTATGAATTTTTAACAAATTTTCCTGTCCCGGTCTGTTAAAAATAATAATATTAAAAATAAATTCAAAATTAGCCGATGAAGTCTAAACGAAAGTTGTAGAGCTTAATTTTAGCTACGCGTGCATATAAAGAACGTGAAAAACGGAGCTCGTATGCGAAAGTTATGTATTTTAGAAGATTTGGCACAAAATCCGAGAAAAATCGCATGGATAAGCATCACCGGAACCGGCCACGTCACCCGTCCCTATGCGCACCACGTATGCGAGCCGGAAACGTGTCCTCCTTGCGTGTCCGAAGCCTACGAAGCCACCGGAGACCCTCGTTGCAGCTACGTCACCTCGCACGAAGCAGCTACGTCACCGAGACGTGCCTCCCCCAAGGTGCGATGCATGTCGCCTTCCGAGCCTCGCCGGTCCAATCCGAGAACGCCGCATACCCTTCGCATGTCTGAAGCTCTCACCCGCCACCTGCTTCGCCCTGCTTCTGCCGCATGCCCGTCGCTGCTGATTCATACTTCTCGCCGACCTTCGAACATCGCCTATAAATAGGGAGGCTGCGAACCAGCCCAGGTAATTTGAATAAATTACCATTTTTGGCCCCTTTTTCAATATTTTCATTATTTTAAATTGCCCCGAAGCCCCGGTGATGTTTTGGATCACGTCACCGGAAGTAGGGGCTTGGATGCGTAGGTTGGAAGAGGTGGTTGGTTGCGATGTTATGGCTCCGGCGGTGGGGATGAAAATTGTTATCGGAATTTTGTTCCGATCGATTTGTAGGTTTCAAAAGAAGAGGGAGAAGGGGAAATGGGGAGACCATTATACATACTTGTATCTATTGGAATCAATTTTATGCCATGAAATTGTTGTCTGAATATGTATAATGGTGGGTCTCGATTTACTCGATTTATTTGAAGATAGATTTGTAGGTGGGTCTCAGTTTATCTCAATTCTTTGCTACCAGATTAGCCAAACAAGGAGACCCCCAAAATACAAGGCCCTTTCATCTGGTTTTGAATGTTTTATGTACTTAAAAACTGATGAACATTCATAGATAGATTGGTGTTTTTGAGTTTTGAATGAGATTTTGGTTATGAATGCTAAATATTTTATGATTTCGATCGAATTAATTTTTCTTTTGCAAGAATTTGAAACAAGAAACAAAAACGATTTTTGATTTCTGATTCTTTTATAGTGGTGGCATCCGGTGGTGGTGGTGGTGGCGAGGGGTGGTGATGGTAGTTGTAGGTGGTGGTTAAGAAACTGCTGGACAGTTCCAGCGGAGAGAAAGAGAGAGAGAGAGAGAGAGAGAGAGAGAGAGAGAGAGAGAGAGAGAGAGAGAGTGTGTGTGTGTGTGTGAGTGTGAGTGTGTGAGAGATAGATAGATGTATTTTCTTTTTTCTTTTTCTTTTTTGATTTATGTAATAAAAATTTGAAAAAGGGGAAATACCAAGGGCAAATCCATCATTTTAAAAAGTTTCAAAATTTTGACAAAATTGCAAGAATGGTCCCTGTGGTATGTCCAAAAATGCTACTTTGGGCCAACAGGTTTGGATTAGCACAAATAGTCCAAAGGTTTTCATTTTGCTGCGTCTTTGATCCAAAACAACTTAAATTTTCTAAAAATGATGAATTTGCCCTTTTCCATTTGTTTTTTTTCTTTTTGTTATTTAATTATTTTCTAACTAAAAAAATATAAAAAAATAAAAGAAAATCTCTCTCTCTCTCTCTCTCTCACCAGAAAAACCCAGCAACAATAGAATTTGTTGCCTTCTTCAACCCAACCTCTCGTCTTCCTTCCATTTTAATGGCAGACCGACCCAATAACCACCAAACCGCCGCCATGGCCAGCTGAAGCAAGCCTCCAGTCGATCGCAAACAGGACCATCGACACTATTCAAGGGAGAAGAAGAACCGGCGACAACCACCATTTTCCCTTTTGTATTCATCTCTTTTCGACCCTCAAGCAGCTTTCATTCATTCTTCCTTATTCCTCCATCGATCTCAATAACCATTTTTCTTTTATGTTCAGAACACACCATTTTCATCTTCTTTGAATGTGATCCCAAGTTCCTTTTCAGTGTATGTATTTAACCCAAATCTCAAAGTTTGATTATGGAGCAGGTTCTGTAGGTGCCACCTCTGATACCAGTGATGGTTATAAATCAGCTGTAGGGGCAAGATCAGTTTTCAACTTAGGTTCTTCCAAGATCAGTTTGCAACCCAATTTAACTCCTAATCGGACATATATAGCCTCGTTTACCCCCAATTTCCTTTAATTCATGCTCAAGCAAAGTCGATTCCTCAACAATACAAGGTATCTTATCAGATTCAAGCCTTAATCCTTCTGTTCAAGTTTCGATTTTGGTTTGTGCTAGGGCTTGCTTTAACAGGAAGCTCTTGCAAGGGTTAGATCGAAAAAACCGAACCTTGAAACACCAACAAGGTTAGATCGACGACAAAGGTTTCACACTAGAAATCAGAACCCCCCTTCACTTCTCAAAATCCAATTGACAAACACAGTCACCCAAAGTCGCACCCTCCTTCTCCATCTTCTAAGCTCGATTACAGTTCTCCTTTTTCTCTTTTCTGAATCGATCATAGCTCCTTCTTTTATCTCTCTTTTTTTTTCATTTGCAACTGTTAGGAATGGTGATAATTGAGGAATAAGGGAGGTCTTGGGTGATTGAAGGTGGCGTTGGGCGGTGGTGTTTCTGTGGGTGGTATATATATATATAGAGAGAGAGATTTTCTTTTATTTTTTATATTTTTTTTAGTTAGAAAATAATTAAAAATAAAAAAAAAGAAAAAAACAAATGGAAAAGGGCAAATTCTTCATTTTTAGAAATTTTAAACTGTTTTGGACTGAAGACGCAGCAAAATGAAAACCTTTGGACTATTTGTACTAGTCCAAACCTGTTTGGCCCAAAGTAGCATTTTTGGACATACCACAGGGACCATTCTTGCAATTTGTCCAAAACTTTTGGACCAAAGTCGCAACAAAATCAAACTTTTGGACCACCCTTACGAGTCCAAACTTGTTTGGATCAAACTTGCTAGTTTTGACATACCACAAGGACCATTCTTGCAATTTTGTCTTCTTTTGAATGACCTTTCCTATGCTTCCATTAATATTGTTAAGTGAAGAGAAACTAGAATAAGCCTGAAAAAAAAAATACTTAAACCCATGACATTGTATAAGAAATTCAAAATGGGGTTATATAAATAACAATAAGTAAATATTTAAAAGATAACATGTGAACCATTGAATATACATGGGAGAAATGAAACATAAATAATTCAAAATGCTGCTTTTTTGTCTATTGACTAATTACAATTTTTTATTAGGAGATTGAAATACACCGAATAATAAGTAATGAGAATCCGTTTGGAAAGGAACGTACTTGAAAAGTAGAGGTGGCAAAAATCGGCCTAACCCAGTACCAACACAATCCAACGTTAACGAAATGAAACAAGTTGGAAAAAATGTAGTCGTCCGCAAAATTAAGGACATACCCACTCCCTGAGACAAGAGACTATCAGCGTAACCTTCATAAACCCTATCAGGTGCCCTGGCAGCCGGTGACGATTATTATAGGGTTTGTGAAAAACGATATCACTATCTAAATATGTTTTAGGTAAGTTGGATTCAAAGAACTTTTGATGTATTATACATATGATTGGTCGCGTTCCAATTTTGTAGTCATGGACATCATCCCAACTAAGGTTTTCCTTTTTCTATATCAAGAAAACCTTTTTCAAATATCACCTTCCAAGTTTCAATTTGCACAATCCTATATTCGATATTTTTGCATGCACACTATGTGTTTGATAAAATGCTTGACTGATGGTTCAATATTCATTTTCCATAATGTTTAACATGTACCCTTTTGGCAGCAAGTTAACCTGTATTTATAAAAGGGTGCATATGTTCTTATTTGCCACATTTAAGTAATTTATAGAATAAATACTCATTTATAAATACTTCATCCTAAAAATGATCACTTGGGATGATAACATTAATCTAAAGTAGTGACTAACGACCTTCAAAAGTCACTTATTGTTTGACTTAGACGAGGTTAGAAATGCTACGGCATATCATTTGTTCTACTTCATTGTTTATACTACTTTCATACCTTGTTTTTGTTCTTAATCATTGAATGAGTTTATTTGTTCAGCAGAACCTGAAGCAAGGCCCTTTTTGTGTCATATCTATTGACCAAATTCATTTGAGAATTTGGAGAAGTTAGTTGTGTTTATCCTAAGACATACGAAAAAAACCCATTTCACTGTAGTGACCATAATCACCATCAAAGCCACTATTATTTGTATGATACCATATCTTTCAGTCTCTCATCTTTTCTACAAGATATCTGCTTTCATGATTGTTAAATGGTGATTGATTTGCTATTCACATTGGCTTCATATGGGCGATGTGTTATCCATTATGCCATGTTGGTTCTCTTTCTCGTCACAAGTCATCTATTTGAGATGGGTGCAAGTCAAATAACACTCATTTAATTAATCATAATAGTTTGAGGTCTAGAGGACCCTAGTGATGGTGGAAACTTGTACATCGGAGGTTTGAACACATGATTTAGTGATTGAAGTCCTTAAAAAGTCAAGGTTTGATGGCTATGCACACAATGGTTGTTTCCATCATTGTAATATCACACTCTAGTCTCACATTGTTTAGCATAAATATTCTGAGGGTCGGTTGTTGCCAAATCATGATTAAATTCGGAAATCCAATTCGATAAATCCATGAATTAGAGTTTCTTGTAAATGGAGGGCTCTGGTCATTTCAGCTATAAACACATCAATATAGACCTCGGTGACATAAAGCTCATCAACCCCAATGTGTTCTTCTCTTTACAATAAAAAAACTTTTTTCTATTAATCATTAGGGTTATATGCAAGAAACAACAACATACTTTCACTGATTTGTTATTGTAGCATCCTACTTTCATTTATCCATATTAAAACATTGTCATTCGAAAATGTTATCCAATTATAGCAGTGTCATCCAACTATAAAATAGCAATGTACTTTCATTGATTTGTTGTTATAGTAATTTTTAGAAGTATTTATTAGAAATAAAAATTGAAATTACAATGATATAGTTGGTTAGATTAACAACCCATTCTTGTAGGAACTTGATACACATGTGTTAGGCTACACATATTCTAGAAGGTCAAGATAAAAAGTCAAACCGAGTCAACTATTTCAAGGAGTATTTTGGTCAGTTAGAAAAGTCAACAGAAGTTAGTACTTACATCCTAGGCATCAGGTTTGTTATAAGTGGGAGGGGAGTTATTTAGAAAGAGCAAGGTAGTGAGAAGTATTAAAAGAGAGGGAGGGCACTGTAGTCATCATCTTTGAATTGTAATGGCAAAATCTGTTTAGAGCAAGTTTCTGAGCCATGGGAAATTGGGAATAATATTTGTAAATAACTATTCATGTAGAATAAAATTGATTCTCTTGAAGGTAGTGCTAAGTCGATGATCCAAAAACTCAACGTTTTAGTCTGATTGCAGGAACAAGTGCACAAAAGAACAGGAGAAATAACTTTTTTTTTTTCTAAATCTATCATCATATGCAATCAATTGCTGCACCATGCATCAAATAAGTCATGTGACCATCGACTGAAGAATAGAATTGTCCATGTTCCTTACATGCATCTTACTTTACAATAAGCCTCTTCTGCATTTTTTTTTAAACAGAACGTTCAGAAGTAGTATTTTGTACCCCAATAGGAATACTACATTATGCATTTCCTCAACTACAAATGAATTTAGACAACAAAATCGACTGAAATTTAGCTAAAAAAGATGCAGCTTTTATCCCATTGACAGTGCAGCCCCTTTTTTGTCTTTTTGTTTTCTTACGAAAACCTACAATTTTTCTGGTTAAATTCAAGAAATAGCAACACACTTCCATAACTGCTGCTGGAATTTTGTTCATAACTGAAGCTACAATTTATCTTGAATTTTGTTTCATAATCTTTACATTTAGCACAAACAGAACCTAAAATTGACTGGATTTACATTCTTTGTCATCAGTTTTACATTTAGAGTTAGAGAGTACATTGCTAAGTAATCTCAGCATTACCTCCACATTTAGATTGAGTACAAACAGAACCTAAAACAGTTTTATCAACTGTGACACCAAAGTGATACAACTACCTTTACTCTAGGTTGATTTCCATTTTAGGCAATGTATTTTTCCTTTTATTCACATTAGCAACCAACGTTTTATTTTTATTCATTTCAGATAAGAATTACCAGGAAATGTTAAGATGTTAACAGGATAATGATCTGGACTTTCTACGTATATTTCAACTAAAAACAATTTTCCATCTTTAATTATATTTTCTAAACATTTTTCAGAGCCGAAATGACTGGGAAAGAGAAAACCCCTGTAAAAATGGTCCTAACATGGATAGAAAATATAGTGCATGAAAAAGTACATCCTATAATCTATCTTTTGAATCAACAATATTATTTATCAACAAAATAGCAAAGTATTAACTTACATAATCATTAGCCCAGCCACAGATTTGATTATTAGCAAAAGTCTTATTATCTAATTTATGCATACATTGATCTATAAACTACAAGAATTGAAAAACAGAGGGAGGGGTTACCTTCATATTAAACCTGTAATTTCCAGGGGATATGAGAGATCAGGAGCCAGTAGTTGCCTCTTTTACTATACTTTTTTTTTTAGCTCTGGGCATCCATAGATCCTCACACTCGAAAGTGAAGGCAGAAACACTTTTTGTAGATGCTTGAGAGAAAAATGGAGTCTTGTTGAAACTTATTTCACTTTCTCAAAGTGTGGCCAAAATTTCAGAAAGCAAAGAGTGCAGAATAGAGACTGCAGAATAAATCAAAATCAACATATTTAATGAAACCACCCTCATTACACTTGATCAATATCATTTTAAATACTAGGTTGTAATGAGTTAAGTTAGTATTACTCATAGGTTAGATGGATTGATGAATGAAGAGCATAATAATTGACATTTTAAAATAAATAATTCTAAAATCCTCATGTATGTAAAATGATTCATCATTTGGACATATTCATATTGTTTGTTGGTACTTCAACTATTAGTATAAAGATTTTAAAGTCTAACTTGTACAACTTCACCAAATAATGCGAACTCTACAATCAATCCTAATTCACATATTATTTTGGAATTTTGAATCTGCTGTTTTTCTTTAGAAAATTGAAGTAATTAGGCTTCTTAATTAACCATTTTGACTTATTTTGGAATTCATGGTGGGCTTTCCATGTACAAAACATCAATCATATTCAATAACTAGAAGCAAAAAAATAAGCAATTGCATGTGCATTTTAGCATCCATATATATCGACACACTAACAATATTTTTTTTATTATATACTATTTTTATAATTTATCAAGGTGGGGGGAGAAGCATACCTTCAGATTAAGTTTGTAACTGCTCAGGGTATGTAAGTGTAAGGCATACGTGAGACGGGGGGCCAGTAGGAGCCTCTTTTACTACTCCTTTCTTTCAGATTTGGGCATCCAACAATTATCAACCTCAAGAGTGAAGGCAGCAACATTTCTAAAGAAGATTGTGATCTGTATTTCGTAAGGAATAAAGAAGTACAGGGCCTTAATTTATACTAGAGCCTATCTCACTAATCTAGGCAACTATTTAAACATGGAAATTATACACCTTGATTTACTCCTAATTGACAGCCTAATATACAGCTAATTTACAGTTAATTTTCAACACTCCCCCTCAAGCTGGAGCGTACAAATTGTATGTTCCAAGCTTGTTACAAATATAATTAATCCTTGGCCCTGCGAGAGACTTTGTGAATATGTCTGCTAGTTGATCATTTGACTTGACAAAACTTGTAGCAATCTCCCCTGAAAGAATTTTCTGTCGAATGAAATGGCAGTCAATCTCTATGTGCTTGGTTCGTTCATGAATGACCGGATTTGATGCAATATGAAGGGCAGCTTGATTGTCGCATATCAATTGCATCCGTTGAACCTTTATAAGTTTCAACTCTTCAAGGAAATGCTTCCTCCATATAAGCTCACATGTTGCTTTTGCCATGGCTCGATATTCGGCTTCGGCAGTTGATAAAGCAACTACAGATTGTTTCTTGCTTTTCCATGAAACAAGATTACCCCCAATAAAAACGCAATACCCTGTGGTTGAGCGTCTTTCAAATGGACAACCTGCACCATTAGCATCTGTATAGCTTACTACTTGAGTGTTTCCTTTGTTCTCATATAATAGGCCCTTTCCCGGAGTTTTCTTAATGTATCTCAAAACCCGGACGGCTGCATTCCAGTGGCTGTCACATGGCGTACTCAGGAATTGGCTAAGGACACTCATCGGGAACGTTATATCAGGACGAGTTACCGTGAGGTAGTTAAGTTTGCCAATAAGCCTTCGGTATTTGCTTAGGTCTGATA
Organism: Lactuca saligna; assembly: GCF_052625555.1. Classification (NCBI taxonomy): domain Eukaryota; kingdom Viridiplantae; phylum Streptophyta; class Magnoliopsida; order Asterales; family Asteraceae; genus Lactuca; species Lactuca saligna. The sequence continues at coordinate 181,879,692 of NC_136419.1, forward strand.
AGGGCTCCCCTTGATCTGGAAGCAGCTTGACATTTGGATCCATTGGACTGTCTACAGGTTTGCAATCAGTCATGCCGGTTTCTTTCAAAATATCCAATGCATACTTTCGTTGGGAGATAAAGACACCCTGTTGGGATTGTGCCACTTCTATTCCCAAGAAGTACTTGAGTTTTCCCAAATCTTTTGTCTCAAAGTGCTGGAATAGATGTTGCTTGAGTTTCTGAATTCCATCCTGATCATTTCCGGTAATCACGATGTCATCAACATAAACAACCAAATATATGCAATGGTTAGAGGAGCAACGATAGAAGACAGAATGATCAGTCTCGCTCCGCTTCATACCAAATTTTTGAAGGACCGAGCTAAAGCGACCAAACCATGCTCGTGGGGATTGTTTAAGCCCATAGAGAGAACGCCTCAGTCGACATACCAATTTAGACTCCCCCTGAGCAACAAACCCAGGAGGTTGCTCCATATAAACTTCTTCTTGCAACTCCCCATGTAAGAAAGCATTTTTTATGTCCAACTGGTAGAGAGGCCATTGATGAATTGCAGCCATGGAAAGAAAAATCCGTATGGAAGTCATTTTAGCAACCGGTGAGAACGTGTCACTATAATCAAGCCCATAAACTTGCGTATAGCCTTTAGCAACCAACCGTGCTTTTAACCGGTCTATATTTCCATCAGGATTGACTTTGACGGTATAAACCCAACGACAACCGACTGTCGATTTTCCTGGAGGAAGCGGAACCAAATCCCACGTACCTGTAGAGTGCAATACATTCATCTCATCAACCATTGCTTGTCTCCATCACGGGTCTGTAAGAGCCTCCCTTAGATTTTTAGGAGTGGAAACAGAAGACAAAGACGATACAAAGGCAGTATACGAAGGGGATAAACGATGGTAGCTCAAGAAATTATAGATTGGATAAGGATTACGAGTGGAACGAGTACCTTTCCGTTCAGCTACGGGACGGTCTAGATCAGGATCCAACACAGAAGGCGCGATCGGCGTAGGAGGTGAGTCCGGTAGGCTTGTATCATCAGGTTCACTCAAAGGTTCTGTTGTAGGTGAAACCATGTGCTCATAAGGATGTTCACCGGAAGAAGAGTCAGTTGGTTGGGCCGGCCGACGTCGATGGTAAGTACGCAAAGGTGGCGGTGTATTTGTGATAGGATCCACGGGTGGTGACGAATCATTGATTGGATTTGTGATCGGATGCTCAGAGTGGAAGTTTGGTGGTTTCTGTGGATCATCTTCACGAACAAAATCAAGAGAGAACTTACTGCGGTCGGTATGACCGAAGAATGGGGTAGTTTCAAAGAAGGTTACATCAGCGCAAATGAGATGTCGTCCAAGATCAGGAGAGAAACATTTGTAACCTTTTTGTGTTCGAGAATAACCCAAGAAGATACATTTGAGAGATTTTGCGGGTAGTTTATCTTTTCCGGGTGTGAGATCATGGACAAAACATGTGCAACCAAAGACACGAGGTGGAAGGGAAAACATTGGTTGAGTGGGAAATAATAAAGAATGAGGGATTTGATTTTTTAACACCGAAGAAGGCATGCGATTAATTAGGTAGCATGCTGTGATAACGGCATCTCCCCAAAAATGCAGCGGAACATTGTTATGAAGAAGGAGAGTACGTGTCGTTTCGATCAGGTGTCTGATTTTCCGTTTAGCCACTCCATTCTGTTGTGGGGTATGTGCACATGAAGATTGATGAATTATACCCTCTGAGGTCATGAATGATTGAAAAGGAGTTGAAAAATACTCTTTTGCATTGTCACTTCGGAGGATACGTATGGGAATACCGAATTGAGTTTTAATTTCAGAACAAAAGGACTTGAAGATAGAAAATAATTCAGATCTATTTTTCATTAAGAATAACCAAGTACACCTTGAGTAATCATCAATGAAGGTGACAAAATAATTAAAACCCAAATGTGATGTAACACAGCTAGGACCCCACACATCTGAATGAACTAAAGCAAAAGGAGATTCAGACTGTTTATTGACTCGACTAGGAAATGAATTACGAGTATGTTTTCCCAACTGACAAGACTCACACTCCAATGAAGACAACTTTGCAAGGCTGGGTACCAAATTCTGTAACTTTGAAAGGCTAGGATGTCCCAAACGATGATGAATAATGGCAGGAGAATCAGTTGCAATACATGTGGGTGAAGAAGGTGGTGTGAGGTAATATAGCCCATGGTACTCACGTCCTACACCAATCGTCCTCCCAGTGTTTCGATCCTGCACAAGAAACAAATCATCCAAAAATGTGACTTTATATGGTGAGGTTTTAGCTAGTTTACTAACAGAAATAAGGTTGAATGGACAACCAGGTACAAAAAGGACATCAAGAGATAATGAAGGCACAGGTTGGGCTTGTCCAATGCCTGTAGCTTTAGTCTGTGAGCCATTAAACATGGTAATATGGGACAATGTATTCGAGTATGTAATGTTAGAGAATAAATTTGTGTTACCAGACACATGTTCGGTAGCACCTGAATCAATCACCCAAGGACCCATTGGGGATGATTGAGATATGCAAGCAATAGGAGATTGTTTTTCTTCTCGTAGTTTCAGGAGTTCTTCATAATCAGCAGCAGAGATAGACACATTGCCTGGTGGGGTTCCCTCATGTGCAACATTAGCTATCTTAGGTGGTTTAAGCTGAAAGCATCGGTCAATTGTATGACCAATCTTATTGCAATGACTGCATCGAGGCCGGTTTCTATTTCCTCGACCACGGTTGCCTCCCTCCTTAGATGCAACAAGAATTGCAGAATCAATGATGTTGGAACCGGTAGTGATGTTTGTTGGTGCTGAAATACGAACTAGCTGCTCAAAAACATTATCAAGATTTAGAATCCCAGGAGTAGCTAAGATTTGGTTACGAACAGACTCAAGATCTGGACGTAATCCTGCAAGTGCAAGAACCAGAAAGAATTTTCCACGTTGCTCTTCTTGCAATTCGAGATTCGTAGAGGATGGCATCAGCTCATTGAACTCTTGTCGGATAGTCTCTATGTTCCCAAGATAGGTTTGCATATCCTGTTCTTGTTGCATGATTTTCTTCATATTTGAGACCACTGTGTATAAACGATTGATATCGTTCGAGTAGAGTTTCTTTGCTTTCTGCCAAACCTCGTAGCAAGAGCGATACGATCGGTATTGAGCAACAAGCGTTCGATCTATAGAATTCCAGAGAGCATTACAGAGGAAGGCGTCAATCTGCTTCCACTTGGATTGGTCTTTGACATCAATGTTGTTCAGTTGCTTTGTCAAGTGATCTTCAAGACCTTGACCAATAAACCACAACTCCACAGTAGATGACCAAGTCATATAATTATCAGAACCTGTCAATTTTTCAGCAGAGAGAACTGGAGAGGAAGAAAGATTGAACATATTGTTTGTTCCAGACATTGTTTAACAAAACAGAATAAAAGAAAAGCGGAGTATGATAACCGAATCTTATCAGCAAAGACGAAAGGATTTGGAGTATATGGTGACCGGGTCTGGTAAGAAACACAGAAAACCAAAAGGTCTAAAAAAAAGAAACACAGCAGGAATCAGGAATAATAATACTGCTCTGATACCATAAAGAAGATTGTGATCTGTATTTCGTAAGGAATAAAGAAGTACAGGGCCTTAATTTATACTAGAGCCTATCTCACTAATCTAGGCAACTATTTAAACATGGAAATTATACACCTTGATTTACTCCTAATTGACAGCCTAATATACAACTAATTTACAGTTAATTTTCAACAATTTCAGGTAGATCTATTACCTTAGGGCATTCAATAATTGAGAGATGCTGGAGGGAGGTGAGGTGTTGGAGTCCCTTTGAAACTGATTCCACTTTCTCAAATTCGATTATGCGAAGCTCAGTAAGAGATGAAGGAAGAAGATGGAACAACTGACACAAATTACTTGCATCTTCCGACTGTCCACCCATTAAAATTAGTTTAACAAGTGAGGTTGGAAAAGTCTGTGGGCCCCACTTTGAAATGGGCTTCTTCAATCCCCCTATGACAAGGTGATGCAACTTTGGAGGCCAAAGCCCACGAGAAAAGGAAGAATCCATACTTTGACAATTTTTTACTGTCAGATGTGTTAACGCATTGAGTTCTGGCAACTCGTGGTCAGGAAATGACTCCAGATTTGGACAATCGCTTATTTCGAGTTTCAAAAGGTGATTGAAGGAACTCAATTCAGTGATTGATTTCAGATTTGGTCAATCAATTGTACACAGAGTATAAAGCATGAGTATGTTTGAGTTGATCAGAGGCTTCTCTTGTCCTCCTATCAACTCCTTTTCCAATAATTTATTACAATGCACGATGGTAAGTGACTTAAGGCTATTTGGACAGCTCCAATGCTCCAAGCTATTACAATTCCATATGGTCAAGGTCGTAAGAGACGTCAGGTTGCTCCCACAATTATCCTCTTTCTCTCCTAAGCTCACCAAATTCGAACAACTACCTACATCCAACTTCCTTAAATTCACAAAAACCTTACTTGCATCTGCTTCTGATTCCCACAAGTATCTTATTTCATTACACTCTTCAATTCTGACTTCTTCAACTGCCCCAAGATACTCTATAACACCTCCCTACATGAAACGACCCAAAAATGCGACCCAAAATTTTTTGTTTTTAATATAATCAAAACTGTAATCAGAGTATCATATAAATAAACCATACGTGATGTATTCCAAAACATAATAAAATACTGTGCGGAAAACTGTATCATACTACATCAACTCAAACAACTAGATCAATCCCAGGCTAAAGCTGAGGCGGTGGTGTGTGCGATGCCGTCATCCCGAACTCTTCCCTTTGCTTGCGGAAGTACCTGAAACCAAAACTGAAACTGTAAGCACGAAGCTTAGTGAGCTCCCCCAAAATACCACATACCATACAATAACAATATCATATAAACACATATCGGGCCTTGCCCACTACATCGGGACGAAGCCCGGAAACTGCATCGGACCGAAGTCCGGAACTGACTCGGACCTTGTCCCCTGCATCGGACCAAGGTCCGGAACTAACTGCATCAGACCGAAGTCCGGAACTGATTGGGACCTTGTCCCCTGCATCGGACCGAAGTCCGGAACTGACTGCATCGGACCGAAGTCCGGAACTGAGCATAGCATGGCATATCATAACAACTAGCATGAACACATATACTGCATACTACATCGGGCCGTAGCCCGGAACACATAATGCATAACACATAACACATAGCTCACAAATCCTGTCTGAGCCACGAAGGCATCAAACATACTAACTACTGCATCGGATCAAGTCCGGAAACTACTGCTAACTGGACGGGCCGGCATTGTGGCCTTAGACCCGTCCCTACTGGAAGGAAACTCACCTCCTAAACTGGCGGCTGAGTGTGTGTGTCTCTGAAAGCTAACGGCTGCTGCTCCTGAATCTCCTCAGCTACAAGTCCATGAACACACTCAATCAAATACTAAACACTGCACTTGGGGTAAAATGACTCTTTTACCCTTGGTCAAAGTCAACTTACTTTTGGGGCTGACTCGCCGAGTTGGGCCGCCCAACTCGCCGAGTCTCACTCTCACTTCCAACTCATACTCACTGCGACTCGTCGAGTGTGGCATCGACTCGACGAGTACCCTCTTGATCCAAGAACTCAGACAATCTTCATCCGACTCGCCGAGTCGTATGAACAGACTCGACGAGTTGTTCTTGATCCTAAGGAGATTGCCTTGGACTCGCCGAGTTGTATGAACAACTCGTCGAGTCCCTCCATCACTGAGTCTACCCTCAACTCGCTGAGTCCACTCTCTAACTCACTGGGTGCACTCGACACTGCTAAAAACGAAGGAATCGGGGACTCGCGACCCGACTCGCCGAGCCGCTCATCCCGACTCGCCGAGTCGCTGCCATGCAGCTAGTTTTTACTCGATTTCTCTTGAATCCAACACATGCAAATGATAGATCTGGGTCCAATAAGCTGTTTTACCACGTAAAGTTTCCAACTTTACGTGCACAACCTCATGAATAAGGGAAATAGGGCTAAAGGATGCACAAAATGAGTAGATCCATGGCTAATATGCAATGTAACTCCAAAAAGACAGCAGATCTGGGCTCTACAACACCCCAACATTCAGATCCAAAGGTATTTCGACTTATTAAGACATTCATGCAAACATAAGGCTTGGAACAAACATCAAATGGCTCTTAGAAGAGCTCTAATGGAAGTTTAAAGCATATAACAAGAAGGGAACCCGAAAATACCTCAATAAACTCAGATTTGCCCTTGGATCTTTGCACTACAACTCGTTTCCTTGCTTCTTTCTTCTTCTCCTTCTTCACACCTTCACAAAAATGGCACCAAATCACTTATAAGCTCTCAAGGGAGGATTAGGGTTCTCTCACTGTGTTCTCAGGGTGAAAGTGGCGAGAATGAGGCTATAATGTGGTTTAAATAGTGGGCAAACTCGGGGATTTAGGGTTTCACCCAGACGGACGGACTCGCCGAGTCCGGGATATAGACTCGCCGAGTCCCCGGCTCCCGCGTGCACAAAATACGCGACCCAACTCGGCGAGTCAGGCTAGAACTCGCCGAGTCCCTCTTGAAAACTTAGACAATTAACAATTAATTAACATACCGGGAACGGGTCGTTACAGTTCTCCCCCACTTGTCTCAGACTTCGTCCTCGAAGTCTGCTACGGCTGGATCTGCGAATAACTCCGGGTAGTGCGTTCTCATCTCTTCCTCAGCCTCCCACGTCCATTCAGATCCCTTCCGGTGCTGCCACTGCACCCTCACTAGCTGAATGACCTTGTTCCTCAAGGTCTTGATCTTCCGATCCAGAATCGCGACCGGCCTCTCAATATAATTCAGGCTGCTATCAACCTGAATATCCTCTAGGGGAACGACTGCTGACTCATCCACTAAACACTTTCTCAACTGCGACACGTGGAAAGTGTTGTGAATCTGACTAAGCTCCTCAGGAAGATCTAACCGATAAGCAACCCGACCCACCCGGGCCATAACCCTGAAAGGACCAATAAATCTGGGGCCCAACTTGCCCCTTTTCCGGAACCTGATGACACCTTTCCAAGGTGAGACTTTCAGAAGAACCATATCTCCCACCTGGAACTCCAAGTCCGAACGCCTCCTGTCAGCGTAGCTCTTCTGCCGACTCTGCGCAGTCTGCAGCCTACTACGGACCTGCTGGATCAACTCAGTCGTCTTGAGCACCACTTCGGTGCTCCCGATGACTCGCTGACCGACCTCGCCCCAGCAAATCGGGGTCCTACACTTCCTACCATACAACATCTCAAAAGGAGGTCGATCAATACTCGCATGGTAACTGTTGTTGTACGAGAATTCCGCTAACGGAAGATACATATCCCAACTGCCCCCAAAGTCTAGAACACATGCCCTAAGCATGTTCTCGAGAGTCTGAATCGTCCTCTCGCTCTGCCCGTCAGTCTGAGGATGGAAAGCGGTGCTGAAATGGAGACGAGTACCCATCTCGTCGTGGAACCGCTTCCAGAATCTAGATGTGAAACGAACATCTCGGTCCGACACTACCGATACCGGCACTCCATGACGTGCCACAATCTCTCGCACATAGATATCGGCTAACTTTTCCGCCGATATACTCTCCTGAATCGGAATAAAATGGGCACTCTTCGTCAACCGATCCACCATTACCCATATCGAGTCCACCCCGCGTGCGGTCCTGGGGAGTTTGGTGACAAAATCCATGGTGATATCCTCCCATTTCCACACGGGAATGTCTAACGGCTGCATCTTGCCGTGAGGTCTCTGGTGCTTCGCCTTGACCTTCCGGCAGGTCAAACATCTCTCCACATACCAAGCGACATCTCGCTTCATGCAAGGCCACCAATAATCAGGTCGAAGATCTCGATACATCTTCGTCGCTCCTGGGTGGATAGAAAATCGAGACTTATGAGCCTCGTGCATCAATACTTGCCGTACCCCACCCCAGTACGGTACCCATATCCTACCATGAAGCGTCAACAAACCCCGACTGTCGTAATCAAATGAAGCTACTCGGCCCACTATCCTCTCACACTTCTGCCTCTCCTCCTTGAGGCCCTCCATCTGAGCCTCCTTGATCCGCTCCAACAACGGAGTGATCACTGTCATCCTCATACACAGATCTCTGATAGGGGCCGTCGACACCTTGCGGCTTAGGGCGTCGGCCACCACATTGGCCTTCCCTGGATGATAAAGGATCTCACAGTCATAGTCCTTCAGCACGTCTAACCATCTCCTCTGTCTCATGTTCAAACTCGGCTGATCCATAAGATATCGCAAACTCTTGTGATCCGTGTAAATAGTACAGCGGACCCCATAAAGGTAATGTCTCCAAATCTTGAGGGCAAACACAACCGCCCCCAGCTCCAAATCGTGGGTAGGATAATTAGCCTCGTGAGGCTTCAACTGTCTCGAGGCATAAGCTACTACATGGCCTCGCTGCATCAATACTGCTCCCATACCTGTGATCGAAGCATCACAATAGACTACGAAATCCTCTACTCCCTCTGGCAAGGTAAGGATCGGAGCCTCGCACAATCTCTGCCTGAGAGTCTCGAACGCCGCCTGCTGCTCAGGCCCCCAACGAAAAACCACCGACTTCTTGGTTAGTCGGGTGAGCGGCACTGCTATCTTGGAGAAGTCCTGAATAAATCTCCGATAATACCCTGCCAACCCCAGGAAGCTCCGAATCTCAGATGGAGACCTCGGGACCTCCCACTGCATCACGGCCTCAATCTTGGCCGAATCTACCAAAATACCCTTCTGGTTGACGAGATGACCAAGAAACTGCACCTCGTGCAACCAGAACTCACACTTGGAGAACTTTGCGAAAAGTCTCTCCCTCCTCAAAGTCTCCAACACCTCCCGCAGGTGCTCCTCGTGCTGCCCCTGTGTCTTGGAATACACCAAGATGTCATCTATAAACACTATCACCGACCGATCCAGCATCGGTCTGCACACGCGGTTCATGAGATCCATAAACGCGGCTGGGGCATTGGTGAGCCCAAATGGCATCACCACGAACTAATAATGACCATACCGGGTCCTGAAAGCAGTCTTCTGTACATCCTCATCTCTAACCCTCATCTGATGATATCCAGAGCGTAGATCGATCTTGGAGAACCAAGACGCTCCCTGAAGCTGATCAAACAAATCATCTATCCTCGGAAGTGGGTAACGGTTCTTCACCGTTACTTTGCTCAACTCCCGATAGTCAATGCACATCCGATGCGACCCATCCTTCTTCCTCACAAATAAGATCGGCGCTCCCCAAGGCAAATTGCTTGGCCGAATGAAACCCTTGTCTAACAGCTCCTGAAGCTGTGTAGACAACTCCTGCATCTCAGGGGGAGCTAGCCGATATGGTGCTTTGGCTATCGGAGCCGCACCATGAACTAGATCGATCCTGAACTCAACCTGCCTCTCTGGAGGTATCCCCGGCAAATCCTCGGGAAACACATCCGGGTAGTCACGAACAATAGGAACATCATCAATCGTCGCCTTGCCCTTCTCCCGGGCATCCAAGACGTAAGCTACAAAACCGGCGCAACCCTGCTGAACATAGCGCCTCGCCCTCGCGGCGGAACAAAAGATCGGTCCTCGCTGGGGCCTCTCGCCCTGAATCACTATCTCTCCCCCACTGGGAGTGCGAACCCTCACTAGCTGTAGCTCACAATCAATCACCACCCCATTAGGGCTCAGCCAATCCATGCCCACAATAACTTTATTCCCACGCAGGGGAATAGGAACCAGGTCCACTGAAAACTGCTCATCAAATATCTAAAGGGAACACCCTCTATGTACTCTGCCGACCCTCACGGTCCTATCATCTGCTATCTCAACCTCTAGTGGGCAATCCAGCTCCCTTGGAGCTCTGCTAAATCTCTTGCTAAGCGCAAGCGATACAAATGATCGGGTAGCCCCCGAATCGAACAATACCAAAGCAGGGATGCCGTTCACCGAGAACGACCCTAAATAAAACATATCATCAAGTAATATTCAAACGATATAATAACAATTAAAGATGAAGGAAAGATTCATACCCGTCACCACATCAGGAGTCGCTCGCGCCTCCTCTGCTGTCATCTGAAATGCCCTGCTCTTCGCCACCGGCGCATCAGCTCGGCCCTGCCGGCCATCCGTAATCCTCAGGGTGGCAGGGGCAGGTGCAACCACCTTCCCTGCTGCAACTAAACTGGGACACTGGGACCGTTTATGTCCCCTCTGATTGCACTGAAAGCAAATCAGATCTGATGCTGTAACCGTAGTAGCAGGGGCCGTACAATCCCTACTCAAATGCCCAGTCCGACCGCACTTGTAGCAGCCGGAACTCCCTGCCTTGCACGCCCCCTCGTGCATCCTCCCACACTTGCCACACCGACCGTGGCTCTGCTGACGCCTGGACCTGTGATCTGAAACCTTGGGCTTTTTGCCCACACTGCCTAAACCCGAAACCGCCTCCGGTTTCCTCTTCTTCTCCATCTCGAGATCAATCTCCCTCTCTCTGTCTCTAGCAATCATGTCGTCCAGCGTTTTACAACTGGACCGGCTCACAAACATGCGAATGTCACTCCGCAGCATCTCATGATAATGGGCCTTCTTCATCTCCTCATCGGCTGCATACTGAGGAACAAGAAGGGCCCTCTCCCTGAACTTGGCGGTGATCTCCGCCACTGTCTCGGTAGTCTGGGTAAGATCCTGGAACTCCCTAGCTAACTGTTGCACCTCGATGACCGGTGCAAACTCCGCTCTGAACCTGGTAGAGAAATCAGCCCAGGTCATGGCATCCAGTGCCGCATCATCCCCGATGGCATGTCCGACCTCCTCCCACCAGTCTCGTGCCCTGTCCTTCAGAAGACAGGATGCCAATCTGACCTTGTCCCCCTCGGGACATCTGCTAGTGCGGAATGCGTTGGCCACATCCGCCAACCACCTGGTACTCGCTATGGGGTCCCGTGCCCCATGATAGTCAGGAGCCCCGCATGCCCTGAATTCCCTGAACGTAAGTGTGCGCGACCCCATCACGGCCGCCATCTCGGCACGGAAAGTACTCAATCTCTCATCCATCAGCTCTAAAATACCCTCCTTGATCGAACCGAAGATCACAGGAGTCTGCTCTAGTATGATGCGGGTAACCTCAGAAGAAAGGAACTCTCTGGTCTGCTCATCCATCTGCCCGACCTCCGGGCCTGATCCCGATCCTGATCCCCCTCCGGCATCTGAACTGCCGGCTGCTGGCCTCGGACGCAAAACTACCATTCTGAAACATATCATAACAACATCAGAACACTGAAATATCTCAAGGGATCATGATACTACTACTAGCTTCCTGGTCTTGTCTTGGCCTTCCTTAATTCGAGTACGGATCCTCTGCTTTCAGTAGTATGGGCCCCTACTACCTTCCACATCTATCCGTACTTTCCTCAAGAACTGCCTTGACTCCACCAAGTCACTTCTACTACTTCCATTCTCTGCTACTCTCATCCTAGGCTTGCCCTAGGGAAACTTCAAGCTCAACGCGATTGGTCCTCAGCTGCTGTAGGTCTCCTCATAATGCCAGTTAGCCACCACCTAAACACCATCACATGTGATGAGGATCAGATAATCCTTCAAGTAAAAGATCCGTCCCTACAACGGTTGGACTCAAACAAGAGTTGCGCAGTAGAGCCAGTTCCAGCACTCTGGGATTATTCAAACCTGATCACATGTGGTGTGACGTGTTCACCTAATGGCTAACTCCCACTACTCAGAATCCCACTAAGCACGAAGCAAGCAGCATTCGGACACGGGAAATAGACTCAGGCAAAACTATTCTTATAGCAAGAAACTGCACTAGCATAGGATGCTAAGCTCATACTATCAGGCATAACCTAAACAGGCTATCCTACTGCTGTCTACTCAATTCTAGCATGCAATACTCATAAAGTTGTAACACATAAGCAGGCACATAAGGCATTCTCCTAGATCCTTAGCCCTATACTAGCATGCTGTTCTACTGAAACTGAAACTGAACAAATAACTTGTATGGGTAATTTGGGAGTACTTACTTGAGCTCGGCTGACCGCATGCACACACCTCTATCTTGTTAAAAAAATTCTTCCTTTCTAAGTACTTTCAAAATTCTTTTTATAAAACGTTTTTATTTTAATAAAATCTTTCATTTCCCTTAGTTTGAGTTCAGATACACCCGGAAGTGTATCCGAATCCCTCAAACCAGGGCTCTGATACCAACTTGAAATGACCCAAAAATGCGACCCAAAATTTTTTGTTTTTAATATAATCAAAACTGTAATCAGAGTATCATATAAATAAACCATACGTGATGTATTCCAAAACATAATAAAATACTGTGCGGAAAACTGTATCATACTACATCAACTCAAACAACTAGATCAATCCCAGGCTAAAGCTGAGGCGGTGGTGTGTGCGATGCCGTCATCCCGAGCTCTTCCCTTTGCTTGCGGAAGTACCTGAAACCAAAACTGAAACTGTAAGCACGAAGCTTAGTGAGCTACCCCAAAATACCACATACCATACAATAACAATATCATATAAACATATATCGGGCCTTGCCCACTACATCGGGATGAAGCCCGGAAACTGCATCGGACCGAAGTCCGGAACTGACTGGGACCTTGTCCCCTGCATCGGACCAAGGTCCGGAACTAACTGCATCGGACCGAAGTCCGAAACTGATTGGGACCTTGTCCCCTGCATCGGACCGAAGTCCGGAACTGACTGCATCGGACCGAAGTCCGGAACTGACTGCATCGGACCGAAGTCCGGAACTGACTGCATCGGACCGAAGTCCGGAACTGAGCATAGCATGGCATATCATAACAACTAGCATGAACACATATACTGCATACTACATCGGGCCGTAGCCCGGAACACATAATGCATAACACATAACACATAGCTCACAAATCCTGTCTGAGCCACGAAGGCATCAAACATACTAACTACTGCATCGGATCAAGTCCGGAAACTACTGCTAACTGGACGGGCCGGCATTGTGGCCTTAGACCCGTCCCTACTGGAAGGAAACTCACCTCGTAAACTGGCAGCTGAGTGTGTGTGTCTCTGAAAGCTAACGCCTGCTGCTCCTGAATCTCCTCGGCTACAAGTCCATGAACACACTCAATCAAATACTAAACACTGCACTTGGGGTAAAATGACTCTTTTACCCTTGGTCAAAGTCAACTTACTTTTGGGGCTGACTCGCCGAGTTGGGCCGCCCAACTCGCCGAGTCTCACTCTCCCTTCCAACTCATACTCACTGCGACTCGTCGAGTGTGGCATCAACTCGACGAGTACCCTCTTGATCCAAGAACTCAGAAAATCTTCATCCGACTCGCCGAGTCGTATGAACAGACTCGACGAGTTGTTCTTGATCCTAAGGAGATTGCCTTGGACTCGCCGAGTTGTATGAACAACTCGTCGAGTCCCTCCATCACTGAGTCTACCCTCAACTCGCTGAGTCCACTCTCTAACTCACTGGGTGCACTCGACACTGCTAAAAACGAAGGAATCGGGGACTCGCGACCCGACTCGCCGAGCCGCTCATCCCGACTCGCCGAGTCGCTGCCATGCAGCTAGTTTTTACTCGATTTCTCTTGAATCCAACACATGCAAATGATAGATCTGGGTCCAATAAGCTGTTTTACCACGTAAAGTTTCCAACTTTACGTGCACAACCTCATGAATAAGGGAAATAGGGCTAAAAGATGCACAAAATGAGTAGATCCATGGCTAATATGCAATGTAACTCCAAAAAGACAGCAGATCTGGGCTCTACAACACCCCAACATTCAGATCCAAAGGTATTTCGACTTATTAAGACATTCATGCAAACATAAGGCTTGGAACAAACATCAAATGGCTCTTAGAAGAGATCTAATGGAAGTTTAAAGCATATAACAAGAAGGGAACCCGAAAATACCTCAATAAACTCAGATTTGCCCTTGGATCTTTGCACTACAACTCGTTTCCTTGCTTCTTTCTTCTTCTCCTTCTTCACACCTTCACAAAAATGGCACCAAATCACTTATAAGCTCTCAAGGGAGGATTAGGGTTCTCTCATTGTGTTCTCAGGGTGAAAGTGGCGAGAATGAGGCTATAATGTGGTTTAAATAGTGGGCAAACTCGGGGATTTAGGGTTTCACCCAGACGGACGGACTCGCCGAGTCCGGGATATGGACTCGCCGAGTCCCCGGCTCCCGCATGCACAAAATACGCGACCCAACTCGGCGAGTCAGGCTAGAACTCGCCGAGTCCCTCTTGAAAACTTAGACAATTAACAATTAATTAACATACCGGGAACGGGTCGTTACACTACACCTGATGATTAAGTCCTGAAATAGAACTTATCTCCAACTTGGTGACTGATGAAGCTACATGAACCAGACTTCCTACCACTTCATGACCACACCCACTTATCCTTAGAACCCTGACAAAAGGTAATGGTTCAATTGAGACTCTAAGCAAATTAGGACAACTTTCAATACGAAGCTCTTGAAGGCATGGAAATGCTGTATCCACAACTACCCCATTATTATTGGTTGACCATGCCTCCCACCCTTTCATATCTTGAAAAGTTAGATCTTTAAGTGAAGGGAATGCAAGACCAGTAGTCCCAAGAAACTCCAAACCCACACCTTTCACCTCATCCATGCCTTTAATAAACAACTCCTTCAGCGATGGTAGCTGCCCAAGTGGCGGTAGATATGTACACTTTTTACAATCACTTATCCAAACACGAGTCAGCTGACCAAACGAGGGATCCCCAACCCAACTTGGAAACTCTATACATCCATATGACATGATTTTTAGTTCTTTTAAAGTATCATTATGAGGCTTGAGCTCAGTGAGAACCTCCTTTTCAAGCGTTTCCTTTCGAGAACCATCAAATTCATCAGTCCATTCCAACTCTAACTCACTTATCTTCTTTTCAGATAAGTTCGCTTCCTGTGCATGCATTGAGCCTTGTACTTTTTCCAGCCCCTTAATGGTAATTTTCCCTTGGAGAGCTTTTAAATCTTTAATGTCAATTATTGAAAATCCGTTGTCTCCTCCAAAAGCGACCCCATACAGAGTTTGTAGGCTTTTCAACTCAAGAATCCCTAAGGGCACCTTCTTTACACTTGGAGTATTCCTCATGTCAAAATGCCGCAAATATTTGAGCTTTGCGAGGCTCTCAGGCAACTTTTTCAAACAATAACAGCCAGAAACAATCAACGTCTGTAAATTATAAAGGTTGCAAACATTATTCGGTAAATGTGTGATTTCAGTTCCAGATAAATTAAGATACCGCAAGTGCTTCAAAGTACCAATTGATTCAGGTACCTCACTTATACTAAGTTGACACAAACTGAGGACCCTTAACAATGGAAACTCAATAAGTAAGTCATCGAGCACCTTATTTGATAACTGAAATGTTCTCCAACTTTCCTTTTTCCCAGAATATACTGCTAAGAATGTTCTCAAATTTGCAGCTCCTTTGAATGCCTCGAACCTTTTGTAAACCATGTAATCCTCACAAACCAACGAGAAATGGCGTTGCTTTTCCAAAGCTTCCTTCCTAAATTCCCTCTTCATCTCAATCTCTAACCTTGAAAAAAAATCTCCTGCCACAGATGTTGACAAATCATTCATGATATCATGCATCACAAACATCGATTTGGCATCAGGGGCATGCTGAAAAAATGACCTTGACAACAATTCATCAAAACCTTCATGGCCCAAGCGTTCCATAGACTTGCTTGTGGTTGATTGGTGCAAAAACCCTTCCGCCATCCACAACAAAATCAACTCCTCCTTATCGAACAAATAGTCTTTTGGGAACAAGGAGCAGTATGCAAACAACTGCTTCAAAGAGGCAAAGAGATCATTATAGCTTAGTTTAAGAGCCGGAACAATCTCATCTCCCTTTCCTGACTCCCATATTTTATTATTCAACAACTCCTTCCATTCTTCTTCTGTTTTTGTCCTCAACAACCTCCCAAGTGCGATCAAAGCTAATGGCAAACCGGCACATTTTTCGATAATACCTTCGCCATGCGGTTTTAGTGTCGGATGTGAGTCAAAGTTACTTTTCCCCAAGGCATGTTGACAAAATAATGATAGAGCATTGTCACATGACAAAACCGAAAGATGGTAAGGTTGATCGTAACCCAATTGGGTTAGCAATGACATCTTTCGAGTCGTCATAATAATTTTACTTCCGGCTTCCCCTGCAAGAAATGGGCGTTCCAAAATTTCCCAATCCGCATAGCTTTCACTCCAAACATCATCAAGAACTAGAAGAAATCGTTTTTTTGAAATCTTTTCTTGTATAGCTACTTGAAGCAAATTTAAATCCTTAATTTCGTGGTTTCTGCCACCTATGGATTCCAAGATAGTTTTGCTTATACCAAAGATATCAAACTCGTCAGAAACACAAACCCATGCCTTGAGTTCGAATTGATCCTTCCCTTGCATCTCGTCATATAAAAGTCTAGCTAGAGTGGTCTTACCGACCCCACCCATACCAACTATGGGCACGATGCTATAGTTTCTATCACTTGGTTCGCCCCCCAACAGCTTATGGAGCAATGATTCTTTATCACCTTCACGACCAACAATGGTAGATGCATCTACCAAAGAGGTCTGTAATCTTATATTTATATGTCTTGGGCTTTCACCTTTCACACTTAAACCAAGATTATCTTTTTCCTCTACCAGTTCTTGTAACTTGATGGTAATATTATCTAACTTGCTACCCATCCTACTACTTAGAGAGAAATTTGTGCAACAAGTTGGGATGATCTTTCTTACCAAGCTGGTTGAGGCTCCAGATTCATCGGTCAACTCACGATGAATAGCTTCGGTTGCCAAATCATCAAGTAAGTCGTTTCTGTCGTAAGACAAATGTTGGAGACCATTCAACCATTCATTAACAGCTTCATCACTTATTTCCTTCTGAGAAGCATCATTAAGCAGAGCTCTGATCTGGATTAATGACCTCTTCAGTTTCTTGAGCTCAGAATCAATTCCCTTGGAGCGAGCAATCTTCTTCAAGGCTTCAGAGGCCAACTTTTCAAAGACCGCTGTCAAGAATGCAGAAAGAACGATTTCAGCCATTGCTTATTGTGAAGACTCAAAATGGGAGCACTTGGTATGTTTGTATGTATGAATTTTTGTGATGCAGATGAAATGAGTGCAGAAATAAGAGCGCCATTCTTAATAGTGATTTCAGCCATTTTATGGTCAACATTTTATAATATATATTCCACCTCCTAGCCGGCAGACAAAATGCGATCAACCACCCCACAATAAATAAATAAAAAAAAAAAAAAAGAGGGGTAGGGAAAACACAACATTTACCAACCACTAGACAACATAGAAAGGGATAAGATAATGTTAGATTCTAATATAATATTAATATTATTAATCATTTTTTCCACATCAGTTAGTAATAGTTAAGCATTTTTTTAATTGAGGTATCAAATAGGGAACATCACTTATATATGTTCAATTATATCATCTTAGCAAAATCAACATTTTCTATGTTGAGACATTTTTTATAATAAAGATTTATACAAATTTCAAATAACTAAATCTTTAATTGTCTTCTTGGTTGGTACTTGACTACTTTCATATATACGATACATTCTATTGGGAAGTAAGTTTTTAATTATAACAAACGCTTAATAATTCTCATTTATCAAGGGGATACATCTCCACTAGTTTGTTATATTTATTTTTACTTTTGTTTATTTGTTAAAAGTCACATTTAATGTAAGCTTTTACACAAGATACCTACGTGTACGTCCGATAATAAGATTAACATATATCAATCTGACAGCAAGTTGCTACCACTTATAAACATATTCAAGTTAGTTTGCATTAGGTATTTAGATACATCCAGTCAAGTGGCAATAATCTACAAAATATTATTGCTTCAAATTTACCTTGTTTGAGTGTTTAAAATAACAAGCAAACTGGAAGTAATTGGCACATCATATCATACATTGTTTTGGTCTTTTGTTTCTATATATATTTACTTTTTCCAAACATATCAATAGCACTTTTTTTACAAAATACCAAAAGTTCAAACATTTCAGAACCCAGATTATACAAATCAAACCAAGAAAAGCAAAATGACTCACACATAGCAAATACAAAATCAGATCAACAATCTGATACATGAATAAAATTCAAAATACAAAACAAAAACGCAGATTAACACTCTAATTAATCATCAAAAGAAGCAGCAATGTACAATTTAAGGAAAGAGAAAAGAAAGGACATGGATGGAAGTGAGAGGAAAGTAAAAGAAATTGTTGTTTTCCGAGTTTCTTTAAAGGAAGGAATTGGATTAATGATCACTTTCTCTCCTAACATTCCTTTCGATTTCGAAGGATTTGAAGAGAAAGAACAAAATCTTTAACTTTCATTTCACTTCTCTCAAACTTAGGAACACAAAAAACAAATTTATTTTCTTTTCTTTCCTTCCCTATTATAGAAAGAAGGTCTCGTAGTCTTTTCCAAAAGAATAAAACTATAATTATTATCAGATAGAATACGGTAGACATTAAAAAATATATAATTTATTCTGAAGCATACAGTATAACCATTCAGCTAGAATATGATAGACATTGAACATATTTATATTCTAACATAATGATTTGATGTAACATATTTATACACATTTCTGTTATAAAACAACACATGTTGGTTAAACAACAAAAGATTCATAAATAAATATCATATGACCCAATATCATATGAAAAATATCTTGCAACATCACAACCTTAACAAATAAAAGATGGAAAATAAAAACTTGATTAATAACAAAACATTAAAATTTAGCTTGAAACCCTTTGTTCATAATAAACAACAGAAAACAAAACGTTTATAAAAAAGAACAAACACAAATATGAAATAAAAAATAGAAGAAATAATCCAATTAAATAGAATTTCATAAACAAACTATTAAACCCTAAATGTAGACGTCGTCAAAATTAAGGACAGACCCACTCCCTAAGACAAGAGACTATCAGCGTAACCTTCATAAACCCTATCACCTGGCAACCGGCGACGATTATTATACGGTTTGTGAAAAATGATATTAGTATCTAAATATGTTTTAGGTGAGTTGGATTCAGAGACATTTGATGTATTTATACATATGATTGGTCGCGTTCCAATTTTGTAGTCAAGGACATCATCCCAACTAAGGTTTTCCTTTTTTTATATCAAGAAAGCCTTTTTCAATTATCACCTTCCAGGTTTCAATTTTCACAATCCTGTATTCGAGAGTTTTGCATGCACACTATGTGTTTGATAAAATGTTTGACTGATGGTTCAGTATTCATTTTCCGTAATGTTTAACATGTAGCCTTTTGGCAGAAAATTAACCTGTATTTACAAAAGGGGTGCGTATGTTCTTATTTGCCACATTTAAGTAATTTATAGAATAAATACTTATTTATAAATACTTCATCCTAAAAATGATCACTTGGGGTGATAACATTAATCTGCAGTGGTGACTAACGACCTTCAAAAGTCACTTATTGTTTGACTCAGATGAGGTTAGAAATGCTATGGCATATCATTTGTTCTATTTCATTGTTTATACTACTTTCATACCTTGTTTTTGTTCTTAATCATTGAAGGAGTTTATTTGTTCAGCAGAACCTGAAGCATGGCCCTTTTTGTGTCATATCTATTGACCAATTGATTTGAGAATTTTGAGAAGCTAGCTTTGTTTATCCCAAGAAATACGAAAAAAAAAACCATTTCTCTCTAGTGACCATAATCACTATCAAAGCCACTATTATTTGTATGATACCATATCTTTCATTGTCTCTCACCTTTTCTACAAGATCTCTGCTTTCATGATTGTTCAATGGTGATTAATTTGCTATTCACATTGGCTTCATATGGGCAACATGTTCTCCATTATGCCATGTTGGTTCTCTTTCTCCTCACAAGTCATCTACTTCAGATGGGTGCAAGTCAAATAACACTCCTTTAATTAGTCATAATAGTTTGAGGTCTAGAGGACCCTAGTGATGGTGGGAACTTTTACATCAGAGGTTTGAACACATGAGTTAGTGATTGAAGTCCTTAAAAATTCAAGTTTTTGGCTATGCACACGATGGTTGTTTCCATCATTGCAATATCACACTCTCGTCTCACACTATTTAGCATAAATATTATGAGGGTCGGTTGTTGCCAAATCATGATTAAATTCGGAAAACCAATTCGATAAATTCCATGAATTAGAGTTTCTTGTAAACGGAGGGCTCTGGTCATTTCATCCAACACATCAATATAGACGTCGGCATAAAGCTCATCAATACCAATGTGTTCTTCTCTTTATAATAACAAACTTTTTTCTATTAATGATTAGGGTTATATGCAAGAAAAAACAACATACTTTCACTGATTTGTTATTATAACATCCTATTTTCATTATTCATATTAGATCATTGTCATTTAAATTTTTTATCCAATTATAGCAGTGTCATCCAATCAATAGCAATGTAATTTCGTTGATTTGTTGTTATAGTAATTTTTAGAAGTATTTATTAGAAATAAAAATTGAAATTACAATGATATAGTTGGTTAGATTAACAACCCATTCGTGTAGGAACTTGATACACATGTGTTAGGCTACCATTACGATACACATATTCTAGAAGGTCAAGATAAAAATTCAAACCGAGTCAATTTTTCAAGTAGTGTTTTGGCCAGTTAGAAAAGTCAACAGAAGTTAGTACTTACATCAGGGGCATCAGGTTTGTTATAAGTGGCAGGGGAGTTATTTAGAAAGAGCAAGGTAGTGAGAAGTATTAAAAGAGAGGTGGGGCAGTGTAGTAGTCATCATCTTTGAATTGTAATAGCAAAATCTGTTTAGAGCAAGTTTTTGAGCCATGGGAAATTGGGAATAATATTTGTAACTAACTATACTAGAACAAGTGCACAAAACAATAGGAGAAATAACTTCTTTTTTTTTTTTTTTTTTTTTCTAAATCTATCGTTATATGCAATCAATTGTTGCACCATGCATCAAATAAGTCATGGGTATATCCGATGCCTACATAGGTGACATGTCCTCACTATATAAATTCTTTTTAGTTTTATTTTTAATACCTATAACGAGGACATTTCACTCCTATAGGTACTAGGCCTAAAGTTGTTTCAATTTCTATAGCGACCACATGTCCTACCTAAAGGTAGAAACCAAATTTCTAATAATTTTTTAATTTTATTTTAATTTTCCAAAACTAACAAAATTTGATAAAAAAAAATATCCAAAAAACCAAATTTCAAGAAATATATCAATTTTAATACCATAGTCTAAATACAAAGCAATTCTTCAATATAGCGATCATTCAAAATCTAACTAAAAACAAATCATTTGGAAAAAAAAAACAATCCATTGAAAGAAACAAATTATTCAGAAAAAACAAGCATTAAAGAAACAACTCATTGTCTCCTGCTTTCTCATCATCATTATACTCTTGTAGAAGCACATCACTATGCTGGTTGCAAGCTTTTGGCCCACTCCCTTGGTGTGACTGTGACCATCGACTGAAGAATAGAATTGTCCATGTTGCTTACGTGCATCACACTTTACAACAAGCCTCTTCTGCATATTTTTTTTAAACACAACGTTCAGAAGTAGTATTTTGTACCCCAAAAGGAATACTACATTTTGCATTGCCCCAACTAAAAATGAATTTAGACAACAAAATCGACTGAAATTTAGCTTAAAAAGATGCAGTTTTTATCCCATTGACACTGCAGCCCCTGTTTTGTCTTTTCGTTTTCTAACGAAAAGCTACAATTTTTCTGGTTAAATTCAAGAAATAGCAACACACTTCCATAACTGCTGCTGGAGTTTTGTTCATAACTGAAGCTACAATTTTTCTGGAATTTTGTTTCATAATCTTTACATTTAGCACAAACAGAACCTAAAATTGACTGGATTTATATTCTTTGTCATCAGTTTTACATTTAGAGGAGTTAGAGAGTACATTGCTATGTAATCTCAGCATTACCTCCACATTTAGATTTAGTACTAACAGAACCTAAAACAGTTTTATCAAGAACTGATACAACTACCTTTACTTTATAGGGAAAAGTCAAAGAATAGCAACCTACTTTAGGTCGATTTCCATTTTAGGTAATGAATTTTTCCTTTTATTCACATTAGCAAACAACGTGTTATTTTCATTCATTTCAGATAAGAATTACCGGGTAATGTTAAGATGTTAACATGGTAATGATCTGGACTTTCTATGTATATTTCAACTAAAAACAATTTTCCATCTTTAATTATTTTCTAAACATTTTTCAAAGCCCAAATGATTGGGAAAGAGAAAACCACTGTAAAATTGATCCTAAAAGTACATTGCCAAAACTGGGAAACGACATAAAGTAGGTTGCTATTATGCATATTTGAGCAGACTCAAGACCAACAGCATCCTATTATAATCTATCTTGTGAATCAACAATATTATTTATCAACAAAATAACAAAGTATTAACTTACATAATCATTAGCCCAACCACGGATTTGATTGTGATGCATGTTTTTCCAACCTTCTATCAGACACTCTGTTTTTGTCGTGTTTCTTTCGCCTACAAAAATCCAAAAAAGAAATTATTAGTACAATTTTAGAGCTAGTAATAACTATCTAATACTACTAATAGGTTATTGAACTATCTTAAGGCAATTTTTCTCTGTTTTCAGAACTAAATCATATTGGTCAACAATACAACTTGCTGATATCGGGACAAAAACTTATCATTTATGAATTATGATATACCTACTTATTCTTGAATGATCGCCAAAGTCTTATTTTTGAGTGAAAGAATGACTTATTATCTAATTTATGCATACACTGAACTATAAACTACAAGAAGTGAAAAACAGAGGGAGGGGCTTACCTTCATATTAAACTTATAATTTCGAGGGGATATGGGAGATCAGGGGCCAGTAGTCGCCTCTTTTACTATTTTTTTTTATTTTTTTTAGTTCTGGGCATCCATAGATCCTCACCCTCCAAAGTGAAGGCAGAAACACTTTTCGTAGATGCTTGAGAGAAACTTATTTCACTTTCTCAAAGTGTCTGACCAAAATTTCAGAAAGCAAAGAGTGCAGAATAGAAACTGCAGAATAAATCAAAATCAACATATTTAATGAAACCTCCCTCCATACACTTGATCAATGTCATTTCAAATAATAGTTTGTAATGTGTTAAGTTAGTATTACTCATAGGTTAGATGGATTGATGAATGAAGAACATAATAATTGACATTTTGAAATAAATAATTCTAAAATTCTCATGTATGTAAAATGATTCATCATTTGAGCATATTCATATTGTTTGTTTATACTTTATACTTCAAGTATTAGTATAAAGATTTTAAAGTCTAACTTGTAAAACTTCACCAAATAATGCGAACTCTACAATCAATCCTAATTCACAAATTATTTTGGAATTTTGAATCTGCTGATTTTCTTTAGAAAATTGAAGTATTTACGCTTCTTAAGTAAATATTTTGACTTATTTTGGAATTCATGATGGGCTTTCCATGTACACAACTTCAATCATATTCAATAACTAGAAACAGAAAAAGAAACAATCGCATGTGCATTTTAGCATCCATATATATTGACACACTGACAATATTTTTTTTATTATATACACGCTTATATCGATAGAATAGTTGCATTTTGTTTATAGAAGAAAGCAAAATCAATTATTATATATTTATAATTTATCAAGGTGGAGGGAGAAGCATACCTTCAGAGTAAGTTTGTAACTCCTCAGGATATCTGGATGAAGGGGATACGCGAGACAAGGTGCCAGTAGGAGCCTCTTTTACTACTCCTTTCTTTCAGATTTGGGCATCCAACAATTATCAACCTCAAGAGTGAAGGCAGCAACATTTCTGGTAGATCAATTATCTTTGGGCAGTTGTAAAGGCGGAGACCCTGGAGGGAGGTGAGGTGTTGGAGTCCCATTGAAACTGATTCCACTTTCTCAAAATCGTATATTTCAAGAGAAGTAAGAGATGAAGGAAGAAGATGGGACAATTGACTGAAATTACTCACATCCTCCGACTGTCCACCTACTAACAATAGGTCCACAAGCGAGGCTGGAAAAGTCTGTGGGCCCCACTTTGAAATGGACTTCTTCAACCCCCCTATTTCAAGAGAGGACAGCTTTGGAGGCCAAAGCCCACGAGAAAAGGAAGAATCCATACTTTGACAATTTAATATTCTCAGATGTGTTAACACATTGAGTTCTGGCAACTCGTGGTCAGGAAATGACTCCATATTTGGACAATTTGTTATTACAAGTTCCCTGAGGTGATTGAAGGAACTCAAATCAGTGATAGATTTCAGATTTGGCCAATTATGTATATATACAGATTCAAGCATGAGTATGTCTGAGTTGATCAGAGGCTTCTCTCGTCCTCCTAGCAACTCCTTTTCCAACAGATTATCACAATTCTGGATGAAAAGTGACTTGAGGCTATTTGGACAGCTGCAATGCTCCAAGATTTTACAATTCCATACGCCCAAGGTCGTAAGAGACGTTAGGTTGCTCCCAGAATTATCCTCCTCTTTCTCTCCTAAGCTCACCAAATTCGAACAACTAGCTACATCCAACTTCCTTAAATTCACAAGAATCTTACTTGCCTCTGCTTCTGATTCCCACAAGTATCTTATTTCATTACAGTCTTCAATATTTAGTTCTTCAACTGCCCCAAGATACTCTATAACACCTCCCCACACCTGATCATTAAGTCCTGAAATAGAACTTATACTCAAGCTGGTGATCGATGAAGCTACACGAACCAGACTTCCTAACACTTCATGACCGCACCCACTTATCCTTAGACTCCTCAGGGAAGGTAATGCTTCAACTGAGACTCTAACCAAATTAGGACAATTCTCTAACCAAAGCCTCTGAAGGCATGGAAATGTTGTATCAACAATTACCCCATTATTATTGGTTGACCATGCCTCCCACCCTTTCATATCTCGAAAAGTTACATGTTCAAGTGATGGGAATGCAAGACCAGTAGTCCCAAGAAACTCCAAACCCACACCTTTCACCTCATCCATGCCATTAATAAACAACTCCTTAAGTGATGGCAGCTGCCCAAGTGGCGGTAGATATGTACACTTTTTACACCCATATATCGAAACACGAGTCAGCTGACCAAACGAGGGATGCCCAACCCAACTTGGAAACTCTATACCTCCATATGACACGATTTTTAGTTCTTTTAAAGTATCATTATGAGGCTTGAGCTCAGTGAGAACCTCCTTTTCAAGCGTTTCCTTTCGAGAACCATCAAATTCATCACTCCATTCCAACTCTAACTCACTTATCTTCTTTTCAGATAAGTTCGCTTCCCGTGCATGCATTGAGCCTTGTACTTTTTCCAGCCCCTTAATGGTAATTTTCCCTTGGAGAGCCTTTAAATCTTTAATGTCAATTATTGAAAATCCGTTGTCTCCTCCAAAAGCAACCCCATACAGAGTTTGTAGGCTTTTCAACTCAAGAATCCCTAAGGGCACCTTCTTTACACTTGGAGTATTCCTCATGTCAAAATGCCGCAAATATTTGAGCTTTGCGAGGCTCTCAGGCAACTTTTTTAAACAATAACAGCCAGAAACAATCAACGTCTGTAAATTATAAAGGTTGCAAACATTATCCGGTAAATGTGTGATTTCAGTTCCAGATAAATTAAGATACCGCAAGTGCTTCAAACTACTAATTGATTCAGGTACCTCACATATGCTAAGTTGACACAAACTTAGAACCCTTAACAAAGGTAACTCGAGAAGTAAGTCATCAAGGACCTTATTTGATAAGTAAAATGTTCTCCAACTTTCTTTTTTCCCAGCATACACTGCTAAGAATGTTCTCAAACTTCCAGCTCCTTTGAATGCCTCAAACCTTTTGTAAACCATGTATCTCTCACAAACAAATGAGAAATGGCGGTGCTTCTCCAAAGCTTCCTTCCTAAATTCCCTCTTCATCTCAATGTCTAACCTTGAAAAAAAATCTCCTACCACAGACGTTGCCAAGTCATTCATGATATCATGCATCACAAACAATGATTTGTCATCAGGTGCATGTTGAAAAAATGATCTTGACAACAACTCTTCAAAACCATCATTACCTAAGCGTTCCATTGACTTGCTTGCGGTTGATTGGTGCAAAAACCCTTCTGCCATCCACAACAAAATCAACTCTTCCTTATCGAACACATAGTCTTTTGGGAACAAGGAGCAGTATGCAAACAACTGCTTTAAAGAGGCAGAGAGATCATTGTAGCTTAGTTTAAGAGCCGGAACAATCTCATCTCCCTTTCCTGAATCCCATATTTCATTATTCAGCAAATCCTTCCATTCTTCTTCGTCTGTTTTTGTCCTCAACAACCTCCCAAGTGCGATCAAAGCCAATGGCAAACCAGCACATTTTTTTATAATACCTTTGCCATGTGGTTTTAGTGTTGGATGTGAGTCAAAGTTAGTTTTCCCCAGGGCATGTTGACAAAATAAAGATAAAGCATTATCACGTGACAAAACCGAAAGGCTATAAGGTTGATTGTAACCAAGTTTGGTTAGCAACGACAACTTCCGGGTCGTCATGATAATCTTACTTCCCGGTGCCCCTGCAAGAAATGGGCGTTCCAAAATTTCCCAATCGGCATAGCTTTCACTCCAAACATCGTCAAGAACTAGAAGAAATCGTTTTTTTGAAATCTTTTCTTTTATAGCTACTTGAAGCAAATTTAAATCCTTAATTTCGTGGTTTCCCCCACCTATGGAATCGAAGATAGTTTTGCTTATACCAAAGATATCAAACTCGTCAGAAACACAAACCCAGGCCTTGACTTCGAATTGATCCTTCCCTTGTATCTCGTCATACAAAAGTCTAGCTAGAGTGGTCTTACCCACCCCACCCATACCAACTATCGGCACAATGCTATAGTTTCTATCACTTGGTTCATCCCCCAGCAGCTTATGGAGCAACGCTTCCTTATCACCTTCACGACCAATAATGCTAGATGCATCTACCAAAGAGGTCTGTAATCTTCTGTTGGTATGTTTTGGGCTTTCGCCTTTCACACTTAAACCAAGATTATCTTTTTCCTCTACCAGTTCTTGTAACTTGATGGTAATATTATCTAACTTGTTACGCATCTTACTACTTAGTGAGAAATTTGTGCAACAAGTTGGGATTATCTTTCTTACCAAGCTGGTGGAGGCTCCAGATTCGTGGGTCAACTCACGATGTATAGTTTCGGTTGCCAAATCATCAAGTAGGTCATCTATGTCGTAAGACAAATGTTGGAGACCATTCAGCCATTCTTTAACAGCTTCATCACTTATTTCCTTCTCAGAAGCATCATTAAGCACAGATCTGATCTGGATTAATGACCTCTTCAGTTTCTTGAGCTCAGAATCAATCCCCTTGGAGCGAGCGATCTTCTTCAAGGCTTCAGAGGCCAGCTTTTCAAAGACTACTGTCAAGAATGCAGAAAGAACGATTTCAGCCATTGCTTTATTGTTAGAGCAGAGAATATAAAATAGAGATTTGGATGAAAGGATGCAGAGAGAGAATGTATCAATAATTGTTTATTCTGGAGAATGTATCATTATACAGGGAGAACAATCTGAATTATTGCTTATTGTAGAGATGTGGATGAAACAAATCCACACCAAAATTTTGTGGCCCCTAAAGTTGCAAGTTGCAATTGTCCAGATACACAGTATTGGAGTTTTTAACTAAAGGAAAGTATCTACAAATATATATATTTACCAAATCATTATATTTAAAAGTTTGCTTACAAAAGATGTAAATGTTACTTTGACCCAATTTTTATAACAATAAATAAACAAGTGGACCGTTGTTTCTGCAATGGTCCCCACCTTCTTCTCCTATAGTTATATTGCTTAAATCGATGTTATCTCAACTGTGTTAGCCTTCCATTCTTTGATGGGTTTTCATCGTCCAAACCATTTGAGCTTAAAGTCAAGAACATGAAATGTAGAGGTCGCCAATTGCATTCTCATTGTCAGTGTTCCAGAAAGAGATGGATCTTAGAGACCAAACCACCTTCATTGCATACAATACCAGTTTCAGTTCCAAAGAAACAAGAGCTTATGCGTTGATGTGGTATTTAATGGCAGAAAAGAAAGAAAGACAATATGAAAGGGCAGATTCTCGATGCTGACAAATGGTGACATGAATGAGTATTTTTACGCTCTTTCATGCTTAGAATGTAAGTTATAACTAAAGGAAAGTGGTCAGATCAAGTTGCATATATGCATTGAACGAAACCTAAATCGATATTTAAGAAGAAAATTTGTGAGGTCTAACTGTAATTATGCCCTAGTTACATACTTTGATGCAGATTGATGTACGATTGTTCATGAGTCTCATACAAAAGTTCAGAAAATAAACCGGTTAATGAAATGAAGACGTAGAGACCGGGAGACATAGCTTCTTATATACCTCCGTCTTCTTCTTGCTAGGCAGAGGACTTAGGAGCAGGAACTACAGCATTGGTTCCCTAAATGGTGGAGACTCAACCGCTTGAGGTGGAAAACCAACCGGCACTGGAGCACGTGGCGAGCACAGAGGTTGATTCGCCGGAGTGGGAACAAAACCCGTCGGAGAAGAATGGGGAATGACAGGAAGCTGAGAACAAGTACAACAATGGTCCATTTTTTAGAGTAAATAACAAGAACGGTCCCCGTGGTTATTTAACCTTCTTGAATCAAGTCTAGCTTTTTAAATTTTAACGTTCATAATCCCTTAAAGTTTTATTTATATCATTTATCATCACGTTAATCTTTTATTGTTAAAGTCACTAAAAATATAATGTCAAAAAAAACAATAAATACTGTACTTGGTTAAATTTAAAAACCCAACTTTATAGGCACTTAATAAACATGCCACAAATCTTTCCAAATCTTTTGTCAAATGTTATCAACTACTCTATCCTCATGTGTATATCCATGAGCAGCTTCATCTTATATCAATTTATATCAACTTGTAAAATACAATCTTTTTAAATGGAAATATTTCAAATACAACCCACTTATCTGATAAACCATAACATCTAAATTTCCCCATGAAAGTGCTTTTTTCTACTTGAGGAAAAAACATATGTTGATATGCATTTAGGACTAAAAAAAATGTGTCGAATCTTGTCATATATGTAAATCATTAATAGAATTAGTAGGTTTTCTCACTCTCTTCTTTTTCTTTTGTTTCATATGACCACAAGATGTACTCACCTTTTATTTTTCATTTTTTCTGTGTCATTTCAGTTTTTTCTCATTCTTCTTTTTGTAACGTTCCAAAAATTATAGATAAAAATTTTCATTTTAATTACTCCGAAATCAATCAACTATTTATTCCAAAAGATAAACATAGTAAAAACATTCTCAAAACATCAAAGTGTTCAAGTCAATGCGGAAAATAAACTTCGGGGGATGCAGTGCGATCAAGTCGAGCTCCTCCTTTTGTGAACCAGAAATACCTAAAGCATGTAAACACAAAACCATAAGCACAAAGCTTAGTGAGTTCCCCCAAAATATCATATACCATACAAGTCTAGACCTAGCACATCATATATGTTATTGGGCCTATCCCATGTGATTGGGCCTAACCCACATACTAAGGCCTAGCCCGTGGCATTGGACCTATCCCACATACTTGGGCCTAGCCATATACTTGGGCCTAACCCACATTAGCACATGCAAGTGTCACACAGACATCTAACATTCTTCAATATAGTGAGAAAACTCACCTGAATCATGAGGTCAACTAAACTGCCGCTCACAGCTACATAATTAATGTAAAAATCATCTATCAAATCATACAACGTCCAACCGTAGTCTAAGACCCTAAATCCAGCCGTTTGGTCCAAAAGTTTAACCCAGGTCGACAAGTTAATGGTCAAAGTCAAAGTCAACGGTCAACATACCAACAGTTGACCCTCACGTCGTGAGCAACCCTTACTCACGTCGTGAGAATACACTCAGCCAGATTCTAGCTCGCACTCACATCAACTCAGCAACGCGGACTTACTAGCTCATTGATGGATCGCGGATGCACCCACGTATGTTGGGCATACGTAGAAGAACGTGGGGCGTACTCTAGCCAACTAAAAACCCTAATCTTTAGGGTTTTACCCCTATATAAACTCATTATGTCCCTTGAGCCTTGCCTCTTATCAGTCTTTGTACCTCATATACCCTATGATCAAAACCTTAGCCTCCCATATTGTGTTCTTGAGCTTTGGAAGTAATTTTGGTGTTGTTTTGTGTGCATTGAAGAAGGTGGTGCTTGGTGACCAAGCTTTGGTTGGACTTGAGGTTGTAGATCCGAAATCTTCATCAAGTTTGCTAGCTCCAGAAGGTATAAACATCTTATCTTGTAATCTCTTTGTGTTAGATTGAGATTAGGGCTTTTTTTTAGCATATTATGGTCTTTTGGGTTCTCTTTGGGAGTTTGAAATACTCCAAGAGCTAGGATGCTATATCGTAACCCCTTATGATGTTCCTGTTGGGTTTTGAGCATTCTAACACTCCTAAGTGTACATGCAACCCTAAATACCTTGGATCTATGTTTTCTCTATTATACATGCAAATAAGAACATCCAAGGTATTATCCTAATCTAGCATACAAAAACTATGAATGTAACAAGATAGAATACATACCTCTTGATGTAGCTTGATGTCTTCAAGCTTTAAGAGCTTAGCCCCAATAGTGTGGAAGCCTCAAGTGGAATCACAAATCACCAAGACACCTTGGAATACTTTAGAGAATATGGATACTTGGTTTTCTCTTGTGAAATTGGCTAGCCCTTCTTAGTGTATCCACACTAGTGCCCATTTCACTAACCAAGGACATCTTTATATAGTATGGAGGATTAGGGTTAAACCCTAATACCCATGACCTATCATTTCCTAGGATCCATGGGTTAAACACTCCATGGACTATCCATGAAAGCTTAGCCCAGCCTAAATGAACTTGGCCCATTCCATATATATATAAGAGTCCATATTTAATTAGTTCCTTTTGATCACTTAATTAATTATAAATTAATTCTTGATCAATACTAATTAAATAATATGATTCCATGATAATATATTAGAACTTATAATATATTAATATTAATCATAAACATACTATTCTCAAAAGATTATCCATATAAATTGTGTCGGTGAAGTGCAACCCAAATGGACCATGCCGGGTCGGGTCAAGTACATACCAAATATAGTTATGGACTTAGACATTAATCCAACAGTCTCCCACTTGGATAAGTCTAAAACTATTATTGCGTATGACTTCAAACCTAACTGGCAATCGTAGCTCTTAAAGCCGCTGTCGAACTCTGACCTTGTCGGTGAACTCTGACCTTTGTCAATGACTTGTCCATTAGATAAGGGATCATATATTCCTCCATTCTAGATATCATATGGACTCAGACATGGATTATAATCATTCTCTCTGTCCATTTGTTGTTTCCCGATTTTCGATTTATGACGACTAACTAATTGAACAAATCAAATCAGTCCTGGCCCGGCCGAGCACTTCCATTTGTCATCATCAAATCATCGAGGGGCCCACAGATATCGCTTTTATCCCGAAGGTAAAAGGAACGGATAAACTTCGACTCATATGGCTTGTTCTACTACTTGTTGAATCACACACAAAGACACGTTTTATAACACCGAGTTACTGTATGCGTTTTCGTGCAATCAATGTACTATCAACTCATAGTAACAACTCATATCTCTAGGTTTGAAGAATATAAGATATTATCGTCTAATGATCACTCGTGATAAAATCCATGAAGTGATTCCAATGAGCGCGGGTTGAATCCAATACTCAGAACTTATGAGCACTCATGAGTGTTGTAGCCCTTGTCCAACACCTTAGACCTCTACAAGCCAACCCATGACAGTCTTAATTCATATCTACTTCCAACATATGACCGACTGTGGATGGTTTGAATAACTTAGTCATTCCGGAAGAATAACCTAGTTTATTCGGGAAGTCAAAACATGCAAAGTGAAACACAATAATAATTGAATCCAATATGGTATCAACCCTTTGAACATAAATAAAACACCTTTTATTTATCACCATATGATTACACATTATTCATTGTATACTGTTTCAGCTATCAACTTTATTCTTGAATTTAAAACAATAGTTGTCCCATGCTCCAAGCATGTACACTATGTTTTCTTAAACACTAGTCATGCCATACACCAAGTATGCATACTATGTTTGTCTATGATCTTTACTTTGTGAACTAGATCAATTGAACATAACTTCAATGATTCTCTTTTCACACTCCCAAATCCTTACCGCAAATACAAGAATTCCAAATTCATGCCATTTACTAAAATCTGTTAGATTCTAAACTTATATGCATTGATCCTCTTGTAATGATTATGCACAAAGTCATAAAGACTTGACAACAAACATTACAGAGCATTCCAAAGGAGATCACCTCCTTGGAAACATCCTTCTTGCATTAAGTTTCCTTAATCTTACACAGATTGAATAATTTCTAACTTTGAAACATTTCCAGATTCCATTTTGACTATCACTTCTGAACAAGAGTTGCCTCCTTACAGACTATGTCAATATGGTCCTTCCAGAATTATCACTACACTTCCAACTATCCTTGAGCAACCAATCTTTGGTAAACCTTAGATTGTTCTCGATAATTGTTTAATCCTTTTAGTCATATCCAGTTCTAAACCTTTTTCCCTTCTTAATGCCCCAAGCATTTGGAAAATTTTAGAAAGGATGAATATAGCACATGTAATCGATCCTATATCCGAAGCATATGGGACACGATTCATGATGTCTCACATAAAGACTAATCCAGTCTTTTGCTATAACATTTCCATTTCTATTTGCCAAGTTCTCATAATTCAGATTATGAAAAGGGATGCCGTAATCATAATCGAATTTTAGAACGCAAATAATGGACCCGTATACAGAATTTCCTTATGTTGAGCCATTCCAACATGAAATTCATATATATCCTTGACTAAATGATTAAAACCTCACGATCTAAGCTTATAGATTTGAGATGAAGTATAATTTCCTCTCCCTTAATTATAGCAAAACAACTCTTTCCCAATTGAAACTTTTGTTTTTCTATAATTAACATTGCTAACTTGCAATACTTATCATAATTATCATGCTCCCACTAACATGATGATTATTAGCATAACACTTATGCTCCCACTAGCTTTGACATGTACCCAGAAATCAGCTGGACTTCTAGAAATCAATACTTCATTGACTTTCTTACCAAAGTTCAGATTTCTAATACTAGATTGTTTTGATAAGACTTTATCAAAATCATACACCTTCCCTTAGATAGCACACTTGTGAGTCTAAACAATTATGAAGAGGTATGCCGTAATCATAATGGTTAGACCTTTTTGCCACTTCTCACAAGTCCAGGTTAGTGTGCCGGTAAACCACACACGCTCCACTAACGACTTTGAGAATGCAAATATCACAATTGCTATCTAGCTAAAATCTACTTAGTGAAAGTGTTTTCTCACCATCATTTTCATGAATCGGAGAGAAACCTTATGACACTTAGATTTAATGGTGTATGTGTTCTTATCCATGTGAATTGTCAAAATCATAGTCACAAGACAAGGATAATGACAAATCCAAACTCATATGGACTGAACTCAATCTTAATTTCTTGCCACCTGGCAGTTCAAGGGCTTGCCATTGCTTCCAAGTAGTTGTGTAACCAATTGAGAACTCTAAGAACTCATATGCAAAGCCAACTTTAACTGGAATGGGCACAGATATGTCAACACGATAGGTTATAAACCTCAAGTCGTGTGCTAGGGAAGACCTTCAGGTTTTATTCTTGATTAGTTCTTGAGACTTTCAAGACCTTTAAGACTCCCACTGTCCTCTTGACCTATAAGACTCCCTTGTCAAACATCCAAGAGACAGTGTGGATTCTAATCAAGACAAACACTTCACACATTTGGCCTAAGTTGGTCTTTGTTTTATCCAAAACATCACAACTTACCAATTTCAAATGTACAAGAGTAGAAAACTTTTACTCTTACATTTGACAAGTGTTTTTAACCTTCTTTAAGACATGTCACTCAAATGACAATCTTGGAGTATGACTCTAAGACTTGTATTGGAACGAAGTATGAGTCATCTTCTTGATTTAATCATTTCAACAATTCAAGATCCCTCTTCTTAGTCATAAGAATGCACTAAGACTTCCTTAGAGAACTAATTGTGCTATGGTTTCTTAATCATTAAGATGATCACAAAAACTGATACTAAAGTACTCTCCCATCTTTTCAGATTTGAGAAACTTTTATCCTTCTGCCTAATTTGATTCTTCTTATTCACTCTGCCTTACATTGGAACCCTTTTCCAATGTCTCAGAATTACACTTAAGCTTGTAAGTATAATCATATATACTGTGCTTTAGTAAACTATGACGAATAGTTTTATCAATCTTTTTGTGGTGGACTTGACCAGTGCACAAGAATGTGTACTCGATCCCTTAGTCCTTTACTTGACTCACACATCCATGTGAACAAGTAATTAGTCTTAATTTTCCAAAACTTGAAAGTTCTCATTCATCATGCTATACAACTTGCATGATTCCAAGTTCCGGTCCAATTGAAACTTGGGTGATGAGAATCTTTCCTTATTTGGTAAATCTAGACATTACCACAAATGAAAGAATCAATTTCATATTTCCACTCTTGCTTTTAATGGAATCATATAAGCAATAATTTTTCCTTAAATGCCATTGTAAGGATATTTTAAAATAAATAAAATCAAAAATTTTTCTTTTATTTTAAAACTTTGTGGAAAAACTTATCGTTACAATCCATATGAAAACTTGTTGTTATCTATTCCTTAAGCAATATCTCATAACTCCTAAGAAGTAGCTCAAGAATCCGATTTTTCAAACTATGCGATAGAAATCCATCTATGCGATCAGATTCAGCATATGCTTTCTTTAAGTTTCTCCACTTTTTCTTTGATTCTTAAAACATCACCATGTGACCCAGTCACATCAAGTATCAAGAATCTCAGAATAGAAACTTAACAGAGTTAGATAGTGGACTTTACCTGAAGTAGAGTCAAACTTATTGACTTTAACATCCTTAGGTAAATTTGGCAGCTTCGCAACCAATGCCCCTTTCTTTGGCAATACAAACATATGGACCCTTTGATAATGGTACACGGGACTATCACGGACTTAGCTTTTTCTCTTTACCATTTGGTCAACCGAGTTGACTATGGCCGATCCCTTTCCATTGGGAAGAGAATGCTTTCCGGGATTTCCTATGTCACTATTGTCAATGTCCATCAAGTTTTAAGGAAGTTGATCTTAACAAATAGATAAGATCATTAAGGGTCTTGTCATAGTCTGTTTCATAGGTGTTCTAAAAGAACTCACAATGCGACTTAGAAAGTGATTGAACCACCAACTTTCTCAAGACTTTGACACCCAACTCTCCCGGCTTGTCAATATGTGACTACATCTCCAAGATGTGACCATACCTTGACCTTGCCTTGCCAATAGGGCTTGAGTGACCTTAAACTTTTTCAAGAACTTGTGGGTTAGGGAGAATAATTGGAGGAGGAGAAAGAAGTATGATATCCATGGGATATCATCTTCATTAGGAAACCTTGTTTCAAGAGATTTGGGAAGATCATAGGTGTCTAAACCAGACATCTTTTGGGAGATATTCAAGATAGTTGATTTAAAGTCCTTAATATGACACCCAATATGAAATATTAAGGCTAGGACCCAACAAACTATTTTATAACTTAGAAGAGGTATGCCGTAATCCAAGCTATAAAATATTTGAAGGTAGGTGAATGACGATTCACCAATTTCCACCAAGATAAACGAAATGTATTATTAGGTTTTAATTGGTTTTGAAACTCCTAGATCTTTGAGATTCATTGAACTGTTCAAAGGCATGTTTCAATCTTGAGTGTGCCCTTCAGGTTTTGTGACTGGGATGTCGAGGATCACAAAACAAGGTGTGAAGTAACCATGCAAATCACTTGGTACCCTTAATAAATTACCCCTCAATCGATGTGCCGGTTAACCACACACGCTCCATCGATACTATGATAAATATTAATTCACCCTTTACCGACCTTGTTAAGTCCAAGTTAGTGTGCCGGTTAACCACACACGCTCCATTAACGACTTAGACAAAGTGTAAAGAGTAATTTCATGGGTTAGCACCTTATTCACATTTTTCCTAAGTAACTAAGATTGGGTATTATTAAGAGTTTAGTTACTTAGTATTATCATTAATACTTTTAATGAAGGAGAATTATAGTCTTGTCAAACCCGTTCGGCTAACGACCCTCCACCAGTCAAGCAAGCGGTGGGTGAGAGTGGACACCCATTAAGTTGCCATTTTATAGGCAACAACCTTATACCCACCTTATAGACCGGCTTCGTGAATGAGGCGTACTAGCGGTAAGATTGACTTTACTCTTATACACACACACACACACACACACATATATATATATATATATATATATATATATATATATATTATTAACTTATAATATTATAAAGTATAAGGGTTGAATTTTAACTTTTAAAATTCTAAGGGCTAACTTGGAATTAAAGTATTCATAAGGAACACTTTTCAAATTCCAAAACTTGAGGGCAAGTTTTGAAACTATTCAAAACTAATTAATTCCATAACTTATGTGTTTAAAGTAGTTTTAATCCAAAAACTCTTCAAGTTCCATAACTTGAGGACAAGTTATGGAAGACTTTAAACTAATAAAAGAACTAACTTTTTCTTTATTTTATAACTTATGGATTTAATTATGGTTACATATTTTTCTTTTAATGAAGTGACTCTTGAACTTCCATAACTTGAGGACAAGTTATGGAGTCATAAAAAATCATTCAATGACACAAGACTCTTCATTTTGTAACCGTTGCCAATTTTTATGAGTTTTATGAGTCTTTAATGTGACTCTTCATGTAACTTGAGGACAAGTTACACAAACACATTTTATACTCAACTCTTAGATTAAAATGGATTGAAAACAACTATTTCAATTAACTTTTCTATTAATCTAAGCAACTCATAAGAACAAGATAATTCAAATCAAACTTTTTCATGTAATTAGTCTAAACCTTAAACTAATACAAAACATGAATTTATTGACAATTATCTTCTAAAATGGATTAGCATGAACATTACCACATCAAAAAACAAGTTTATAAGTTCAAAAACAACTTAGGGTAATGTTCCTAGTCCATTTCTAGCCAAAAAAGTCGAGTTTATGCTGTTTGGGGGTCCAACTCGTCGAGTGCATGAACCAACTCGGCGAGTTGGATCGAATTCATCAATTTTTAGGCATGGACTTGCCGAGTCTGATGATCAGACAGCACCAAATTTGTTTTTTCAGCTTCTATTGCAGGTATAACAAGAAAACAAGCCTAGGCTCTGATACTACTGTTGGGTTTTGAGCATTCTAACACTCCTAAGTGTACATGCAACCCTAAATACCTTGGATCTATGTTTTCTCTATTATACATGCAAATAAGAACATCCAAGGTATTATCCTAATCTAGCATACAAAAACTATGAATGTAACAAGATAGAATACATACCTCTTGATGTAGCTTGATGTCTTCAAGCTTTAAGAGCTTAGCCCCAATAGTGTGGAAGCCTCAAGTGGAATCACAAATCACCAAGACACCTTGGAATACTTTAGAGAATATGGATACTTGGTTTTCTCTTGTGAAATTGGCTAGCCCTTCTTAGTGTATCCACACTAGTGCCCATTTCACTAACCAAGGACATCTTTATATAGTATGGAGGATTAGGGTTAAACCCTAATACCCATGACCTATCATTTCCTAGGATCCATGGGTTAAACACTCCATGGACTATCCATGAAAGCTTAGCCCAACCTAAATGAACTTGGCCCATTCCATATATATAAGAGTCCATATTTAATTAGTTCCTTTTGATCACTTAATTAATTATAAATTAATTCTTGATCAATACTAATTAAATAATATGATTCCATGATAATATATTAGAACTTATAATATATTAATATTAATCATAAATATACTATTCTCAAAAAATTATCCATATAAATTGTGTCGGTGAAGTGCAACCCAAATGGACCATGCCGGGTCGGGTCAAGTACATACCAAATATAGTTATGGACTTAGACATTAATCCAACAGTTCCTTGTGTAAAAAGGTGTTACCTTGATGAAACATATTGGTCCATGCATGAGTTAGAGTCCTTATTATGGGTCTTAACGGACAAATTTAGGTTTTGGGTCCCATTAATACATGCAAGGTGATAAATTTGCTAACTTTATGCATTAATACATTGAAATGAAATAGATTTGAGGTTTGGACATTACGAACTTAAGTGGTTAAGACAAAAATTGGAAGAATGGGGCTCTGGCCGGTACTCAGGGTGTAATACCTGGTATGCTGCGCGTACTGGGTTAACTACCCATTTTTAGTCAACATTCATACGCCGCGCGTATGAGGAAGTACATCGAGCATACTCGATGAAATGGACTTTCAACGTTTTGGGCCCTTTTGGACTCAGGATTCTTTGGGACTTTAGGCCTTAACTGGATTTTGGGCTTTGTGTCTGTTGGGCCATGGTTGGGCCTTAGGTTTATGACTTGGGCAATTTTTCGGCCTTGGGCCATTATTGGATTTTGGGACAGCTTAGTTGGGCCAGTGAGGGAAGGGTAAAATAGTCTTTTACCCT
This sequence comes from Lactuca saligna, assembly GCF_052625555.1. Classification (NCBI taxonomy): domain Eukaryota; kingdom Viridiplantae; phylum Streptophyta; class Magnoliopsida; order Asterales; family Asteraceae; genus Lactuca; species Lactuca saligna. The sequence goes on from NC_136419.1 coordinate 181,918,636, forward strand.
AGGAGTAAAGTTATGGACTTGCATGCTAGTACTGATCAGTCAGTGATAGGATGACCTGTTAGGTTATGTTTGTTTTGATTACTCAATGCTCGAATGATGCGTGCTTTATGATTTTAGGATTTCTCATTAGCTTCAACTAACTAGTAAACGAATATGTTAAGTTACATATTATTGAGACTAAATAATTTTAGAATGTTAGGTTTTAACTCTATTGTGCAGCTCTTGTTTGAGTCCAACCGTTGTAGTGTGGGACCTTTCATTCGAAGAATTATCTAGTGTCGGTGATATGTAATTGTAATTGTGAACTAGTTAGAGGGGGCTTAGAGGGAGTTCCTTCTGTAGCTGATGACGGAGAGTGGTGTGGTGATTGCCCTAGGAAATGTCTAGGAAGAGATTTAGTGCTAGGAACTTGTCTTGTTGAGGGTTGTGTGTACGGATAAGGGAGTGACTTGGAGGATTCAGAGCAAATTTTGAGGAAATTACTGATAGATGTGGAAGGTGGTATGGGCCCGTACTACTGGAAGCAGAGGATCCATACTCGAGTTAAGGAGAGTTACGATGATACCAGGAAGCTTGTAGAGTATGAGACTCCTAGACATATATTTATGCTTGTTCTAATGGTTTGTATGGTCTATTTTCATTATGTTGACTCTTCGAGAAGACCGGTTAGTGACTCTGGTGCTGGTGAGGGCTCAGGCTCAGGTTCTGGAGCCGGGCAGTTGAATGATCAAACGCCGGAGTTCATTTCGTCTGAGATCACCCGTAACATACTCGAACAGACTTCTTTGGGACAGTCAAGGAGGGCATTCTTGAGTTTTGGATGAGGGTTTGAGCAGTTTTCGATCTGATATGGTGGCATTGATGGGAGCTTGCATTCTGACCTTCCGGGAGTTCCGAGCATGTAGGGCTCCAGAGTAATTTGGGGAGACGGACCCGGTCGTGAGAAGACGATGGTTAGCGAATGTCGCTTATGCCTTATGTACTAGAATTTGTCTCGATGGGGCAAAGGTCAAACTTGCTTCCTATCTTCTGAAAGACAGAGCTCGATATTGGTGGGAGGAGGTTGGGCGCCCTATGGGTGATGTGGCGGTTGATTCGATGACATGAGATGATTTTGTGACTAGATTTCGATTTGAGTTTGCACCGGTGATTGAGGTGCATCAGTTGGTGAGGGAGTTCTAGGACCTTCACCAGACTGCTGAGACGGTGGCCGAGATCACAACTATGTTCTGCGAGAGGGCGTTGCTGGTTCTGCGGTATGTGGCGGATAAGGAGAGGAAAAAGGAGAGATACCATGAGATGTTGAGGAGCGATATTCGACAGTTTATGAGCCAATCCGGTTGCAAGGCACTGGATGATATGATTACGAGAGCTAGAGAGAGAGAGACATTGATTTATAGATGGAGAGGAAGAGGAAGCCAAATCATATTCAGGGTTCGGTGATTTCGGGCAAGAGGCCCAAGGTTTTTTACTCGAGATTGAGGGGCCAGTAGGACTAGAGCCGTTGTTGCAAGTACGGCAAGACGCATGATGGGGCGTGTAGGGTGGGTGGTTATGGCTACTTCAAGTGCGGTCGGACGGGTAATATTAGTAGGGATTGCACTGCTACCACCACCACCACCACCCAGACATCTGACCTAATTTGCTTCCATTGAAATTCGACGGGCCATAAGAAGGCCAACTATCTGAGTTTGGCAGCAGTGGGACCAATGGTAGCACCCCGCTCCGTCGACTCTACAAATTATTGATGTCCGCCAAGCCAAGGCGGATGCACCTGTTGTGAGGAGCAGGGGTTTTCAACTAACAACCAAGGAGGCTCGTGTTGCACCTGATGTGGTGACGGGAATGTATCTTCTCCTTATCTCTTTATTTATGTTAATTTTTATGCATATGTTTGTGTGTTTTATTATAGGATCGTTCCTCGTGAACAGTATCCCTGCGTTAGTATTATTTGATTCGAGGGCTACCCGATCTTTCGTATATCTTGCGCTCAACAGGATGTTCATTAGAGCTCTAGGGGAGCTGCATTATCCTTTAGAGGTCAAAATCGTGGATGATCGATCTGTCCGGGCATCGAGGGTTCATCGATATTGTGTCCTAGATATATTCAGCGAGCAATATCCGATTGATTTGGTTCCATCCCTTTGTGCGGGAACAAAGTTATTATAGGGATGGACTGGTTAAGCCCCAATGGGAAAGTGATTGATTGAGAGCATCGGATGGTACGTATTCGGACCCCAAGTGGCGGAGAGTTAGTGGTTCAAGGAGAGAGAGCTCAGTGTGGGCCGATTCTATGTTCAACAGCTAGGGCCAGACGCTAGCTTCATCAGGGTTGTTCCGGATATGTCGCCGATGCTATGAATACCTGGGATAAGGGTAAGGCGGCTTTCAATGATGTTCTGATTGTACAGGAGTACCAGGATGTGTTCTGGAGGATTTGCCCCGGGTGCCTCCGGAGAAGCAGATGGAGTTTAGGATTAACTTGGTTCCTGGTGCGGCTCCGATAGCCAAAGCACCATATCATTTAGCTCCTCCAGAGATGCAAGAGTTGTCTACACAGTTGCAGGAGCAGTTAGACAAAGGGTTCGTTCGACCAAGTAGTTCTCCTTGGGGAGCGTCAATCCTATTTGTGAAGAAGAAGGATGGGTCACATCGGATGTGTATTGACTACCGGGAGCCAAATAAGTTGAGGGTGAAGAACCGTTATCTACTCCCGAGGATTGATGATTTGTTTGACCAGCTCCAGGGTGCATCTTGGTTTTCCAAGATCGATCAATGTTCGGGTTATCATCAGATGTGGGTCAAAGAGGAGTGTAACAGCTCGGATTTTCAGGTATCTTTTATGCTTATAATTTTGATGTTTTGTAAGGGGACTCGACGTGTTGGAGCTCAGACTCGCCGAGTAGGATCGCGATTCTGGACGCGGGTTTGCGCCTGGACTCGGCGAGTCCGCGCTGTTTAATGAAACCCTAATTTCTTGGGTTTGGGACCTATTTAAAGGGCCTTTAGGCCGTCATTTGTGCTCACCAGTACCTTGAGTGAAACCCTAGCGAGTGTGAGCGTTTGGAGCAAAGTAGGAAGCCATTATTGATCTTGGAGGTGTCATCTTGCAAGGGAAAGGGAGAATCAGCTAAGGGAAAGCAAGAGAAGCTACTTCCTGAGGGTTTGGGGTCCAGAACATCACATTTGAGGTACTATCTTCGAGCTATTCTCTGCTATGTTGATGTTTATATTGATTTAGGGCTTATTGAGCCCTTTTGTGGCTAGATCTAGTGCTTCCTTGGTCCCTTAAGCGATTTAGATTATAGATCTGGACCCTTGGAGGTCCAGAGTGTCCCTTTGCCCAAGCTTTTTGTGAATCCATGGGGGTTTTGGATTGGAATCCTTATGCCTAAGGTCAAAACACCATTTATGAGCCATGGGGTGTGTTATGAACACCAAGATAAGGACTTTACGTGATGAATCAGCTTAGGAAGGCCAGATCTATGAATTGTTGGGGCGGATCTGACCTCAGAAGCAAGTTTGGGTTGTTGCATGGCATGGACTCGCCGAGTCCGACGAACAGACTCGGCGAGTAGCTTGAAGATTGCCCTTAAATCGCTCAGTGAGTGATCCTGCCGAGTTATAGGTTGACTCAGTGAGTCAGGGCGAGTTAGAGAGGGTTGATAGGTGGAGTGAGTTGAACTGGGACTTGCCGAGTTGTTCTTGAGACTCGGCGAGTTGAGTCGGGGTGGCCCCACGATTCTTACCAGGTGGAACTCGTCGAGTCAGGGGAGTACTCGACGTGTCAAAAAGGGAATCCTAGAGAGTTGGTGAAAACATCTAGACTCGCCAATTCGCCCTAGTGCACTCGCCGAGTCCGGTCAAAGTTGACCGTTGACCGTTGACCAGAGTTGACCTGTGTTGACTTCTTAGGGATAGTCAACCTTAGTGATAAAAGTGTTAATTAGAGACATATGATGTTATAGGAGGATTAGAGCTCGGAGGATCGAGCACGAGGGATTTCCAGGATTCGTGAGTTACCGAGATACGCGAGGTGAGTCTTCTCACTATACTTTACCTTGAGTAGGTAACCAGAGTTATGTGATCAGAGTATTTGTATGCTATGTGTATGTGATGTGTTGTACTGCATTATTTCTATGTGATTTATGTTGTGCATGTTTATAGAGTTGGAACCGGAAGGTTCCCAGAGTTAGAACCTGAGGGTTCATAGAGTTTGGGTGCACGGACCCATAGAGTTATAGCCTCGAGTGGCTAATATGTGTTATGTGTGTGGTATTTTGGGGAACTCACTAAGCTTTGTGCTTACAGTGTTAGTGTTGTTGTTTCAGGTACTAGCGATGACCGTGGGAAGGCGCCGGCTTGATCTGTACACACGCATGGGATTTTTGATATATATATGATCTTGGGATTTTGTATGATATGAATTGGGATTTTAAACTTCATGTTTTATGAAAATTAAATGAGAAATGTTTTTATATTTGTGAAAAATTATTTTGAAAATTCACGGTGTTACAAGGAGGATGTGTAGAAAACGGCTTTCCAGAATCTTTATGGTTATTACGAGTTCGTGGTGATTCCCTTTGGGCTCACCAATGCTCCAGCTGCGTTCATGGACCTATGAACCGCATATGCAGACCGATGTTGGATCGGTCTGTGATTATATTTATTTATGACGTTCTAGTCTATTCCAAGACCCATGACTTGTACAAGGAGCATTTGAGAGAGGCATTGGAGACTCTAAGGAGAGAGAGAGAGAGAGAGAGAGAGAGAGAGAGAGAAAGAGAGAGACTATATGTGAAGTTCTCCAAGTGTGAAGTCTGGTTGTGCGAGGTGCAGTTTCTGGGGAACCTTGTTAGCTAGAATGGTATTCTAGTCGATTCATCCAAGGTCGAGGCCGTGATGAGTTGGGAGGTTTCGACTTCTCCATCTAAGATTCAAAGTTTCCTTGGGTTGGCAGGTTACTATCGGAGATTCATTCAGGATTTCTCCAAGATAGCGGTTCCTCTAACTTGATTGACAAAGAAGACTATCACTTTTCATTGGGGGCCTGAGCAGCAGACAACTTTTGATACCATGAGACAGATATTGTATGAGGCGCCGATTTTGACCTTGTCGGGGGGCGGTGAGGATTTTGTGGTTTATTGTGATGCATCGATCACGGGTCTGGGTTCTGTTCTGATGCATAGGGGTTTTCTACCCGTAGACTGGTGGATAGAGCAAACGGACCTTCCAAACCTTGGAGGATATACTCCAGGCATGTGTATTGGATTTTGGTGGAAGTTGGGATATGTATATTCTGTTAGCATAATTTTCATATAACAACAGTTAACATGTCATCATTGATCAACCTCCTTTTGAGATTCTCTATGGGAGGAAGTGCATGTTAGATTAGGTGTCTAAGCCCATAACTATAATTGGTATGTACTTGATTTGATAGTAGCATGGTCCTTTTGGGTTGCCTTCACCCTAGCAACTTGATAGGATGACTTTTGGAGAGAGAGGTTAAATTTATTATTTGGAATAATAAATTGATTTATTAATGTATTATGAAAATAATATATTAATTAGAAATCATGTTATTTAATTAGTATTTAATCAAAATTAATTTGGAATTAATTTTATGATTAAAGTAACTAATTAAAGGAATAGGGGTTGTTTTGCAAATCATTCATAGTTGGGAAACTAGGCTACCGGACTCCTTAGAATGGAGTGGACGAAAACTCTAGGGAGGCCCTATAGATTTCGTCCAAGGCTTCCTAATAAGGATCCATGGGCTTCTTAAGCCTTAAGTAGGAAATTAGGGTTTTCTCTAGCAAACCCTAGTAGCCCACAACTATATAAAGACCCCACCACTTAGGGATTCCGGCCAATGCATTGTTGCTACAAACCCTAGCCGAAATTCTGAAGAATTCCCTCCTCTCTCCTCTCACCCTTTTGCTAGTGGTGTTTGTGAACCATTAAAGGTGCAACATTTGAGGCACTAACCTTTCAAGAGTCAAGGGTCTATAAGGTGTTCTTGTTATTACGACATAACAAGTAAGGTAAACATCAAAACCCTTTTAATATGTAATTTTCAATTTATATATGCTAGATCTAGGGTTTTTCTTTGGTATTTATTCAATTTGGATGTTCAACTAGTGGAAAACTTAGAGCCAAAGCAATTAGGTTTGCATGAACACATAGGTTGTAGTTATGCTCAAAACCCATTAGTGGTATCAAAGCCTATGATGTTTTTCAGTTGAATTTGATGCAATCATGAATTGTCTAAATGAGGAGATGTTGGGGTTCGAAGGTTGTGAGATGTCGAAATTATCTTTGTTATTTGTAATGTCGAATTTTGGATTGTATTTTTATTTTAAGGACAACTTTTGTAACGAAGCTTAGATGTCGACGTCCTTATACTTTTTTGTGCTTTCAGTTTTCCATATAAATATGGGAAGGATACTTTAGAGGTTAAGAACTTTCCTGATTGTAATCGTATTCTCTTTCAACCACTTGTATTCAACTGATCAAGAAATACAAAGTGCCAAACATATTATATTTAGATCTCTTGTTCTAAATCATTTCATACTCTGATTTTGTTTGATTACAAGATTCAATCAGAACTACATTTGGTATCAGAGTAGGAATCAAACTGTTTTGATATGATTTTCTTCTGTTTCAAAAGCTTTTTTAATCTCATTCTAGATTCAAAAGTTTCCACACTTTTGATCCTGAAAATCTTTGTAGATCTTCAGTTCTGATTTGATTCTGCATTTCGATTGATAAATCGAGTGTTCAGTGTTCATTTGTTGTTTGATTCTTCTTGTTAATCTCAAATTTCTCAAGCTTTTATCCGAAATTGTTCGTACATCAATGGAGAACTTCAATATGAATACTATGACTTCTTTCTCGCATTCCTTGGATCTTCAACTAAGATTCCTATGCTTATTCCAGAGTATTATGATCAATGGGTAGATCGAATGGAGGATTACTTGAACGGACTCGATGAAGAGCTATGGAAGTGCATTACTGATGATGTTCATCCACCTTCATCAGTTCAAAGCATTGGTAATTCTGCATCAACTCAAAGTGTTACTGAACAAACTGAAAGGCTACCGAAGATTGAGAAAAGATGCATCAGAGAGCTTCGTGGTACTCTTCCTCCTGTGGTGTATAATTGCGTTCGAACCTGCAAAACCTCAAAACAAATATGGAATACACTTAAATAAAAGTATCAGGGTGGTGAGAAGACCAAAATCAATTCAGTCAAGCAATGTCTTATTGAATTAAGGGAGTTTAAGCAAAAAGATGGTGAATCGATCGAATTTTACTATGATCGTCTGAATAAGCTCGTCTACAAGTGTAATAGGTATGGAATTACCAAGTCTACTATGGAATACGACCTTGCTTTAATAATGGGGCTTCGCAAGGAGTAGAGGAATGTGAGTTTGATGATGAAGACACAACAAACCTTCGATTTTTTTGACTCTTAATGATCTTTACAATCTGCTAAAAGCTCACAAAACTGAAGTAAATGAAATAGCTGAAGAGTCGAAAATCAATCTGGGAGGTCCATTAGCATTGGTTTTTGAAAGTATCGAGAAGAGTAGGTGAGATGGAAGCTACTGAGAAGGAAAGCTCTGAAGACGAAGGTCTTATCGTCAACTCTGATGATGAAGCGGTGGCTTTTTACTCCAACAACAGAGTAAAGAAGTTTTAGAAGAAGCCATTCAATGGAAATTCGAAAGTTGGTGAAATGAAGGGAGGTAACACTGGAAAAGTTAGTGATGAGAAGAAATTTGAGAAGAAAGAGGATAAGAGTGAAGATTCAAAACAAGAGAAAAAGTTAAAAGGTGATTCAGGAATTGATTGTCACTACAGTCATGGAGCAAATCACATGGCCAATGACTGTATGCTAAAAAAAGAAAGAAGGAAATATGAATAGAGTTAAGGATGAGGCATACTATTCTGAAAAGCTGGAAGAAGAGAGGGAAAAGTCGAAAGGGATGTCATTGGTTGCGAGAGGAGAAGATGAGGATGAGGGCAACTACCAAATATGGTCTTCTGGCTCGGATGATGAAGATATGAAAATCTGACACATGGAGCCATGTTTTCAAAGTTTGAGGAGGATGAAGAAGAGAAGATTACTGGTCGTTGCTTTGTTTCGACATCAGCAAACAAAGCACTAATGACTTCGAAGGTACGTTCACTACTTCAATCCTTTAATATTCCTTCAAGTGCTTATAATTCTATGTTAACTGAGTTTGATTATGTTGTTACTTAAGTTAATAATCTAGTGATCTCTGCTAGCAATGAGGATAAAAAATCTACTACTCAGTTACTAGAAACCCAAAGGATGTTAGAGGCGAAGAAGGCTAAAATATATCATCTAGAGTTGCAAATAACGAACATTATGATTGCTAGAGATAGTTTGAATGCAGATAATACGATTTTGTTAAAACAAAGGAATATTTACTGTAATTCTGCTAAAAGACTCTATTATAAACCGACTGAATTATATCACTCTAGTGACATAAGTAAAGAACAACATAGGAAACTTCTACCATTCTTATCTTTCGAAAGGGAAAAAGTTGATGTGACTTCTTATGATTGTGAGATGACTATTTTAGACTTTGATAAAGTCCCCGATAATAGATATCCCTATGGAATAGTGAAAATCGATGAACATTTAGATGCTAATGATCTTGTTGATATAGTTAATAAGACTTTGAATGTAAATGCACAAATCAAGATTTTGAAAAAGACTGAGAATTCGACTTCTGACTCTCAAAACAACTTTGCTGATATCGAAGATGGCAACATCAGTGAAATTGAAGCAGAGGAAGCTGTTAATTGTTCTTAGTTATCTGTCATTAATGTGAAATCGTTATCTAAGGGTAAAGAAAAATGTCATGATTCGAATATTAAAGTTGACAAAGACCAACCCTTTACTTTGAAATTTTTTGACCATGACCATATGACTGTCGAAGATAGTCAGATTGATAGTGACGACGATGACGAGGTTTCGAAGGAAACAATAGATCCAAATATTTCGAAAGAAACAAAAATTCCTCGAATTGTTGAAGATCAGGTGTATAAAGAAACAAAGAAATTTGACAAAATCATGAAAGAAAAAGGTTTTCATTATCTTGAACCTAATTTTGTGGTTTATCCAAACTTCAAGTGCACTGATAATGTTGGATTTCCAAACCAAGTTTTTGTCACAAAGGGTAATGGAGATAGTGTGAAACCAGAGATAAACAAATTGGTTGAAGAGGACAGTAAGAAAGCTTCGAAGGAAGGATTTTTCTCAAATCAAAGCACTATTGAGAACAAACATACCAAAAACTTATACACTTTTCAAAGACAAAAGCCAAGTCGAACTTGGGTGGTTAAAATCGAACCGTCAAGGGTTGAGAAACAAACAAACAATAAAGTTTTTGAAAAACCAATTAATAAAATTCAGAGCTAAAAAAGAAAAGATTCAAAAGATTTCACAAGAAAATGGGATTTCAATGAATAAGGCATGAAACAAGGCTTATTAGAATACTTATGTGTCTAAAAAGAAAAAACATAATTCTTCTTCCAAAATATCTGAAAAGAAAAAGTCTGAATCTGTTAACACAAAATCACAAAATTCATTTTCTGATGAAAAGAAATCGATGTCAAAACCTTCGAAATCACAAAAAGATTTTTCTAAAGACAAGGAACATGCTTCGAAACCAAACCAAAAGTCAAATGTTCAAACTTCTTATCATGAGAATTATGTGAAAAGTCAACAAAAACGTTTTGTTAAGAATTATAACAATCCAAGGTTTTCACAAAATAATTTTCAGAGAATTGATTTTCGATCAAACAAAGAAAAGACTTATCATCGTGTTCCTTATGAAATTCAATTTTCAAATTCACAAACAGTTTTTCCAAAGAATAATGTTAGTTATCAAAACCAATTTCAGAAGCGTTATAATCCTCATTTTCAAGGGAGGAGAAATGAATCTTTCAAGCCTGATCAACCTCATTTTCAAAACCCACCTTCGAAACAAACCACAAAAGCTACTTTTGTTAAAGGAAAAACAGATGTGCAAAATATCAATCATTAGTTGGAAGGAAAGGGAAAGAGTTTTCAATCTGGGAAATTCTCTTAAGAACAGATTAAGGATGCATATGAGAAGTATCTGAATGAATCCTCAAATGGAAGTTCTTCATCAAAGAATCAAACCCTTTTGTTCAAAAATGGAGAGAAGTTTCGACAGGAAAATTCAGTAAGAAAGAAACTAAAAAGAATGAGGTGCATGTTGATGTTGACTTTAAATATTCGAATAATTACATTTTGATACCCTTAAATAATGATGTGGACTTAATTGATAGTGTCAAAACAAAAGTTCGAAACTAGATAATTGGATCTTCGATACATCAAGATTTTTATTTTAATAACCCAGGACCCAAACAACCTTGGGGACCTAAATTCTTTAAATGATTGCAGGTTTTGAGTGACAAGTAATACGATGACAAATGGTATATAGACAATGGTAGCTCTCGTCACATGACTGGGAAGAAGGAAAACCTGAGAGATTTTCGAAGTCTGGAAAATGCTGGTGTTGTGAAATTTGGAAATAACAAAAAGTTTCAAGTCAAAGGTTATGGGAAAGTGACTAATGGGAAGATTATAGTCAACAGGTTTGCTTATGTCGAAGGTCTTCAACACAATTTGATCAGTGTTTCGTAACTTTTTGTAGGCACATGCAATCAAGTTGTTTTTAATGAAGAAGGAAGTGTCATATCCAACATCGAAACAAAAGAAGTTCTTCTTAAATCAAAATGAAAAGGAGATATGTTTACATTTAACATCAAACCCATTGTTGGTGCTCCTTCTATTTGTTTACTTTCGAAGGCTTCCTCTGATATAAGCTGGTTGTGGCACCGAAGATTACCACATTTGAATTTTAAAATTTTGATCAAATTTGTGGTAAAAGATCTTGTTCGGGGTTTGCCCGTGTTAAAATTTGATAATGATTCTCTTTGTGAAACTTTTGAACAAGTAAAACAACATAGACAAGCTCATTCGATTGTGATAGATTCAAAGATTGTCGAACCTTTGGAAATTCTTCATATTGTCCACTGTGGTCCTTCGACAGTTGAAACACTCAACAAAAAGATGTACATTTTGGTTATTGTTTGTCACACCCCAAAACCAAGAACGGCAGAAACGTTCTGGGGCGGAGGACGTCATGTACAGTATCACAACACAGTAAATGTAAATAAGCAAAGAATATCATCCATTGCATTAAATATATAATTTTAATACAAGCATGTTCCGTACAGTTTTAGACACCAAAAATATAATGTAAATCAAAATAATATGATGAGTCTTGAAAGCGCTCCATCTTCTCAAAAGCTGGCATCGGTACCTGTCTACTGATGACCTGAGAATACAAGTTATTTTGAAAGAGTTTATCAGCACTAAGCTGGTGAGTTCATAAGTATTTTAGTGTCGATGTTTGTTATCAAAACGTTTGAACGTGTCTCAAGTATAAGTTTGTAAAATGTATGTAAGTGTTTGTAAAAGTTTGAATCTCTTAGAAAAACCTATATCTTCTATTAAAGTAGCCTTCTACCAAGGCTTAACTGTTTTGTATGCTCGTTTGTTGTAAAAGTGTGTAATTTCCCAAGTGTAACTATCATTTAACAAATATAGTTTGCACATTAATGTTTAAGTGAAATAATCACTAAAAATATGTAATGGGTAAATCATTGTAGTACTGTAGTTTTGTATTATAGGAACTACTGCTGTACTAACTACCTTAAACCGGATTTATATTAAGGTATTATGTGATAAATTGCACCATACTATAGACTGGTAACATCGGCAATGTATAGTCGAAAAATAAGGTATGACGTTTGGCACCCGCAAACCTGCCGGTCCTGCTGTAGCTAGCAACAAGGTGTAGGATAGTCAATCCATTATAGATCTATACGCAAACTCACGCTCTCCCTTCAAGAGACTCTGGCTACAACTCGGGTCATGTCAATTAAGGCATGCTCCCATATAGTGGATCACAATTGTTAACGTATTCTTGTATATGCAATGTAATGAACTGTTCTAGTATAGTTGTATATGTTCTCTTTCTAGTATAGTAGTATATGTTCTCGCAGTAATGTAATGTATATGTTCTCATAGTAATGTAATGTATTGACTCATGAATGAACTGACTCATTGATCTAGAAATTGTAGTAGTATGATCCTGTGTTACCCCGATGGTAACTTACTGATGATGTACTAATAAGTATAAATAATGGAGTACTTTTATGTCTATATATGTACATTTGATGTATAATTAATATTGAAACGACCTTCGGAGGGCTACCTGAAATCCCACCAGACCACATCTCAAGCGCGAAAAGGAAATAGGGCGGATAGCCTTCCTAAGCCCTTTAAACATTGCTTATATATCTATACATATATGGGCATACAATTTATAAGAAGTATAACAAAGTTTAAATAAAAGTATTTGATAAGTAGAAGAGTTTGTAAAACAGTCTGAAATAAAACAGTTTGATAAACAGTTTGAGCAGTGATAAAAATCGTTGGTTTTCTAGTTATTAATCACATATGATTAATGTAATCACATGTGATTGATACAATAACTATAAGCATTTAACTTGTATCCCCCCCATAAAGTATTTAAAACATTTAAAGTATTTCAAAGGTTAATTAAAGGGGTATGAACTCACTTGTGGTGAGTGGTTTGGATTGTAGTGTCGGATACCGTGCTAGGTGGAAAACAGAGACTTGTTCACACGCACGAGCCTAGTTATCATATAATGAGCATATATATAACTAATTAGCCAAATAATAACTTAATGAAATAAGTTGGGACACTTAGGAACATGTAAACACTTTGTATAAGTGTTATAGGTCCTAATGGTTGAATCTAAGTTGTTATGGGACAAGGCTAAAGGGGTTTAAAGCTTCCAAGGACCTTGAATAAGAGTTTACTACCCAACAAACCCCACCCAAGGAGTTTATGGTCGTAAAACCTTGAGTTTACGGCCGTGAACTCCAATCTTGGTGGTTTTGGGTGTTTTAAGGTGCTAAATGATTTCTAGAATAAGCCTAGCTTGGTGGTTTAATCCTTTGGGTAGTTTAGGGCATAGATTATACTCCTTTGAGGAGTTTACAGCCAAAAGACCATATCCCTTAGAGTTTACGGCCATAAACTCTCATGGGGTGGTTGTTTTAATTCTTTCAAGTCTCTTGCACAAGTAGGATAATTTCTAGGCTTTTGTTTAAGGCTAAGGGGAACCTTAGGCACACTTTGGTGCCCTTACTTGGAGTTTACGGCCCAAGAGCATTTCTTGGCCGTAAACTCCCTTTTAGGGGTGTTTTTGATGTGTTAAATTCCCCATTTTAGCTACAAGTAATTGAGGGTTAAAGTCTAAAGCCTTAGGGGGTGATTAGGGCACCTTAATCCCTTGAAAATGGTGTTTACGGTCCAAGAAACTCTTGGGCCGTAAACTCCTAAAACTATGTGTTCTTGATTGATTTCTTGCCTCAAATGATCCTACATATTATCCTAAACTAGATAGCCTTAAAGCTTCATTTTGGAGTTTACTCCCCAAGAACGTTCTTGGGCGGTAAACTCCTGGATCTCACATATATGACATACAATCTATGTTAATAAGCATAAAACAAACATTATAACACAACTAGAGAAGTGTACTCACGATCTGGTATGAAAACCCGAAGATCCGTGAGAGAGAATATGGTTTTTCTCTAGTTGGAAATGTGAATAATGAATGAATTTAGTTCAGAAATCTATTTATAGTCCTGAAATATTTTGGCAGAAAATATTTTTATTCCGGAATTGGACTCTAACATTATGAAGTTTTGAAATGCCCAAGTTTCACGAACCCAAGAGCATCCACTCTCCTGATATCTCCTTAAACGTAAACCCTAATGTACTCAAACTTATTCGAAAAAGTCTGAAATTCATTGAAACTAGACTAGCTTCTATTGAATAGTTAATGTTTGTATAAAATGGAAATTTTGGGTTGTCACATCATCCCCCCGTTAGAAGGAATTTCGTCCCGAAATTAGAATTTAAGCAAACAAGAAGTTACAAATAATTTAGTGAAAAGATGAGGGTATTTCAGTTTCATCTGATCCTCGCGTTCCCAAGTGAATTCCGGTCCTCGCTTGGCGTTCCAGCGAACCTTCACGATAGGGATACGACTTTGCTTCGTCTGCTTGACCTCACGGTCCATGATCTCTACTGGTTCTTCCATGAAGTTGAGGCTCTCGTTGATCTCGATCTCGTCGAGTGGGATTACAAGAGTCTCGTCGGACAAACACTTTTTCAAGTTAGATACGTGGAATGTAGAATGTACGTTACGAAGTGCGTCGGGTAGGTCGAGTTTGTTAGCTACGGGGCTGACTCTTGCAAGAATCTTGAAAGGCCCTATGTACCTCGGATTAAGCTTCCCACGCTTTCCGAAGCGTATGAAGCCCTTCCAGGGTGAGACTTTGAGAAGGACTCTGTCTCCCACCTGAAATTCCAAAGGTTTTCTTCTTTTATCAGCGTAGCTCTTCTGTCGGTCTCTAGAGGCTTTTAATCGTTCACGTATCTGAACGATTTTCTCTGTCGTTTCCCGAATGATCTCCGGACCGGTGAGAGTACTGTCGGAAGCTTGCCCCTGGCTAATTGGGTGTCACCCACCTCAGCCCAGCACAGAGGAGATCTGCACTTTCGGCCGTAGAGAGCTTCAAATGGAGCAGCCTTGATGCTCGTGTGATAACTGTTATTATAGGAAAACTCGACAAGGGGTAAATGAGTATCCCATGCTTTCCCAAAGTCAATCACGCAGGCTCGCAACATATCTTCCAGTGTTTGGATGGTCCTCTCACTCTGTCCGTTGGTCTGTGGATGGTAGGCTGTGCTCATGTTCAGCCTTGTTCCTAAGGAATGTTGTAGTGATTGCCAGAATCTTGAGGTGAACCTACTATCTCTATCGGAGATAATGGACATAGGTACACCATGTAGCCGTACGATTTCTCTAATGTATGTTCTCGTAAGTTTCTCCATCTTGTCAGTTTCTTTGATAGGCAGGAAGTGTGCAGACTTGGTCAATTTATCGACGATGACCCATATGGTATGAAGTCCACCCATTGTATTGGGCAACTTGGTTATGAAATCCATAGTGATCCGCTCCAACTTCCATTCTGGAATCTCTGGTTGTTGTAGAAAACCAGAGGGCTTCTGGTACTCGACCTTAACCTTTGCACAAGTAAGGCATTTACTTACGAAGGTAGCAATCTCTGCTTTCATATTAGGCCACCAGTATAGCCTTTTAAGATCCAGATACATCTTATCTGAACCTGGGTGGACGGAATACCGAGTGTTGTGCGCCTCGGTCATGACCAAGTCTCGGAAACCACTGTGTTTCGGTGTCAAGATCCGGTTCATGAAATATAAGGCTCCGTCACCCTTGGCTTCTATATTCTTGTCCATTCCTCTAAGGGATTCACTCGTCACATTTTCAGGTTTCATGGCTTCAAGTTGGGCCGCCTTAATTTGCTTAGAAAAGTGTGAACGGATGGTTATTGACAATGACTTGACCTTGCGACCAGAATATTCTTTCCGACTTAGGGCGTCTGCTACTACGTTGGCTTTATCCGGATGATAATGAATATCGCATTCGTAGTCACTGAGTAGCTCGACCCACCGTCGTTGTCTCATGTTGAGCTCCTTCTGATCGAAAATGTGTTGTAAACTCTTGTGGTCGGTAAAGATAGGGCTTTTCGTTCCGTACAAGTAATGTCTCCAGATCTTCAGAGCAAACACCACTACTCCTAGTTCGAGATCGTGTAGTTAACTTCGTGTGTCTTCAACTGTCTGGAGGCGTAGGCGATGACCTTACCTCGTTGCATCAGAACACACCCGAGCCCTTGATTTGATGCATCGCAATAGACTACAAAGTCTTCTATCCCTTCAGGGAGGGATAGTATTGGCACGGTGCACAAGGCTCGTTTGAGCGTTTGGAACGCTCTCTCTTGTTTCTCTTCCCAGTCAAAGGCCACGCCTTTCTGGGTCAAGGTTGTAAGGGGTTTCGCTATTCGGGAGAAGTTCTGAATGAATCTACGGTAGTAGCCAGCGAGGCCTAGAAATTGACGAATTTTAGTAGGCGTCTTGGGTGCTGACCAGTTCTCAATGGCTTTAATTTTGGATGGGTCCACGTGGATTCCATCTTCGCTTACCACGTGCCCTAAGAATTCGACTCTTCGGATCCAAAATTCACATTTCGAGAACTTCACATAAAGTTTCTCCTTTCGTAACGTCCCTAGGACTCGTCGCAGGTGATCGCCATGCTCTTCCTTACTTAGGGAGTAGATCAGGATGTCGTCAATGAAAACGATGACGAACTGATCCAAGTAAGGTCGGCATACTCTATTCATCAGATCCATGAAGACTGCAGGCGCATTGGTCAATCCGAATGGCATCACCACGAACTCGTAATGTCCGTAACGAGTTCGGAAGGCTGTCTTCGGCACATCCTCCTCTAGTACTCGTAACTGGTGATATCCGGATCTCAGATCAATTTGGAAAAATAATTCGCCCCTTGTAGTTGGTCAAATAGATCGTCTATGCGGGGCAGAGGGTAACGATTTTTGACCATCAGTTTGTTGAGTTCTCTGTAGTCAATACACATACGGAATGATCCGTCTTTCTTCTTAATGAACAAGACCAGTGCTCCCTAAGGTGAGAAACTTGGTCTTATAAAGCCCTTGCTGAGCAGTTCGTTAAGTTGACCAGAGAGTTCCTGCATCTCAGCTAGTGCTAAGCGGTAGGGCGACTTGGCTACTGGGGTAGCTCCTAGGACTAAGTCGATTCTGAACTCGACCTGTCGTTGCGGAGTTAATCCAGGTAGTTCTTCTGGGAAAATGTCGGGGAAGTCGCTCACTACTGGGATGTTCTTTAGTTCTTTCGTTTCGAGGCTCGTGTCGACGACGTGAGCAAGGAATGCATGGTATTCTTTACGCGGATACTTCTGTGCTTGAATACTTGATATAATACGGAGACTTGCACCAGGTTTGTTGCCGTAGACTATAAGAGTTTCGTTAGACGGAAGGTTTAGACGGACTGCTTTCTTGTAGCACATGTTGTCGGCACGATGAAGACTTAACCAATCCATGCCGATGATAACGTCGAAGCTTTTAATTGAGACCGGCATGAGGTCGATTGGGAATGAATGGTTATCTAGAGTTAGTGTACAACCTAAGTATATGCTATTCGTACTTTCAGTTTTCCCATTAGCCATTTCTACTGTGAATTGTTCCTTAAGTGCGTGTGGTTGTTGCTTAAGCATGTGAGCAAATTTATGGTTTACGAAGCTTCTCTCCGCTCCACTATCGAACAAAATGCATGCATTGGAGTTATCGAGGAGGAACATACCAGTCACCACTGTCGGGTCAGCAACTGCTTCCCCGTGGCCTATAGCTAGTACCCTCCCTGCTCCACCAGCATTCTTTGCTTTGGGGCAGTCCCTCTTATAGTGGCCTGCTTCGCCACATCCATAGCAGGTCGGGCTCGCGCCAGAGCCCGGGACTTGGGTGATCGATTTCGCCGAGAACTTACAAAAACGGACGGTGTGTCCTTTCCTGTGGCAGTTAGAGCACTGCATTTCATGGCAGGGGCCATTGTGGTGGTAGTTGCATTTGTTGCACTTGGGCAAACTTCCAACATACTGACCCACTGGAGCAGTAGTAGTAGCAGCAGCAGGGGTTATTGCGGCATGCACTGCCACAATTTGCTGCTTTTTGGCAGCCCGTTTCGTCTTCTTCTTATCCTCCCAGAGTTTCCGCTTTGTGTCAGCGGGTTTGGAAGGTTCTGATAAGGCTAGGTTTGTTGTGGTTGCAGGGGTTTTGACTCCATGGTCAATGATTCGTTGTGCCAATCGTTTGGCACTGTCGAAGGTAGCAAGGTTTGATGATAGAACATTCCCTTGATACGGAGGCACTAGCCCCCATATGTACCTTTCAATCTTTTTCCCTTCAGTGGGAACCATACTAGGGCAGAGGGCCATCAGTTCGCTGAACCTGGCAGTATAGGATACTACGTCGGAGCCCTTCATAGTCAGGTTCCAAAGTTCCTGCTCCAATTTCTGGATCGCCCCTCGGGCAGTATTCCTCAATCATGAGGTCTTTCATTGTTTCCCAGCCCATGTCGTTGGCTATGACGAGGGTTAGTGCTTTAACGTGGCCGTTCCACCATGTCAGGGCTTTTCCCTCAAAGGTGCATGCGGCATATTTGACTTTGCTCGCAGCAGAGCATGAACAAATTTCGAAGACTGATTCAGTCTTCTTGAACCATTGCGAGAGGGCAATGACTCCGCCGGTGCCATAGAAAGGCTTCGGCTTGCAATTTGTGAAATCCTTGTTGGAGCACTCTCTCGAATGCACAGGGGTTTCAACCGGAATTGATTCCACAGGGGTTCCACCTCTGTTGGCATCAGATGAGTGATACCGAGCCATGGCAGTTGCCACTGCTGCAGCTACGACAACATTCAGGGCTGCAGTATCGATGACCGGAGGCGGAGGAGGCGGTGGAGGTGCAGGGTTATTCCTGGGAGATTTGCGAGGAGGCATCTTTCAGCTATAAGTTTATAAAGATAAGAAAAATGGTAAGAATCAATTTGTAAGCAACGTGAGAGTGACACATGGACTAACTAACCATAGCCCAACAGTTGAATGAGTGTTTGAGATCACAACAAAGAATATTAGTAGGAAACACAAATGTATAGATTTTTCCCACAGATTCGATAGATGTCAATAATACTGGTATTACTGATGTAATAAGTTCAGGCAAAATCGACCTATCAGTAGGTCTTACATCATACCATACAGAAAAGTTTGACAGTTCTTAGATTCCTAATTAGAGTACTGAAAGTTAGGAATATTTTACAGACAAGTGCTACTTAGAGCACAGATGTTAAAGGCTATTCCTTAACCAAAAGACAGAGATGTACTAGACATCATCTAACGGCGATGTGAATTCCTCGGGCGAGCCCTGAGGTCTGACACTTGACGAAACACCTCTTGAAGGTGTCGCTCCTGAGCCCTCTGACGGGCTCGAAGTTCCAAGACTTCAGCTCGGGAGGCAGCCAACTGTTGCTGCAGGGTTTCATTGGTTCTCCGGGTCCGTTCCATGTCTTCCTCAAGATGGCGGATGCGGACTGTGTTGACACCAGAGTTGGCATCAATCTCCATGACCCGGTCGATGGCTGCTCGACCTTGCTCAACATTACGAGCTATTCTGCGGATAATGACGGGCAAAGCTCGGTCAGCAGAACCACCTTCACTGACGTTGTAAAAGCTTCGGTCCCCAAAGTATGCTAAGGGTTGACCCTGTTCGTCATTCCAGCGATTCAAGTTGGTTGCCCACAAGGGTGTAGGACCTGGAAAAGCTGGTCGGGGGTTGTTGTTCGGGGCTTGACCTACTAGCGGTAGGTTGTTGACTTCAGGCTCGGAGTCGGATCCATCAGAAAAGCCTTCTGCGAGGTGATCATCCAAAGGGATTGGATGCTCATCTTCGGGCTCTTCTTCGATCCACCCGGCATTGCCTTCATTTGGAAAGTACGGGTCACCGTGATGGAATCCAGCCATTTAAATCTACGCGAGAAGAGAGGTATATGAATATAGTATACATGTAACTAGTAGTACAAAATACACCTATAGTATTTTAAGTTTAGGTTCTACTGATCTTCTTGTGGTATTGTTGGTAAGTTTTTAGACTTGTTAACATATCACAACCATTCTAGGGCATATTCTAATCACTCCTCGGACCAGCATAGTTGATCAGGCTATGCCATTCCCAGGACTAACCATACATCCCTGAGCTCACTTGTGATATTTAACAATCATAATACTTTTGTTCTTGTCATTGTGACACTGATTTTAGTATGAATGCAGACTAGTATACTTAATTAAATATTTTAATATTTAAAGTATAGACTCTAGGTCAGAGTGCTTTAATCCCTAATGGGTTTATAGTTTAGTATATCTTTTATGGGTTGATATACTTGATTCACTATAAACAATGCTCTGATACCAATCTGTCACACCCCAAAACCAAGAACGGCGAAAACGTTCTGGGGCGGAGGACGTCATGTACAGTATCACAACACAGTAAATGTAAATAAGCAAACAACATCATCCATTGCATTAAATATATAATTTTAATACAAGCATATTCCGTACAGTTTTAGACACCAAAAAGTATAATGTAAATCAAAATAATATGATGAGTCTTGAATGCGCTCCATCTTCTCAAAAGCTGGCATCGGTACCTATCTACTGATGACCTGAGAATACAAGTTATTTTGAAAGAGTTTATCAGCATTAAGCTGGTGAGTCCATAAGTATTTTAGTGTCGATGTTTGTTATCAAAACGTTTGAACGTGTCTCAAGTATAAGTTTGTAAAATGTATGTAAGTGTTTGTAAAAGTTTGAATCTCTTAGAAAAACCTATATTTTCTATTAAAGTAGCCTTCTACCAAGGCTTAACTATTTTGTATGCTTGTTTGTTGTAAAAGTGTGTAATTTCCCAAGTGTAACTATCATTTAACAAATATAGTTTGTACATTAATGTTTAAGTGAAATAATCACTAAAAATATGTAATGGGTAAATCATTGTAGTACTGTAGTTTTGTATTATAGGAACTACTGCTGTACTAACTACCTTAAACCGGATTTATATTAAGGTATTATGTGATAAATTGCACCATACTATAAACTGGTAACATCGACAACGTATGGTCGAAAAATAAGGTATGACGTTTGGCACCCGCAAACCTGCCGGTCCTGCTGTAGCTAGCAGCAAGGTGTAGGATAGTCAATCCAGTAGAGATCTATACACAAACTCACGCTCTCCCTTCAAGAGACTCTGGCTACAACTCGGGTCATGTCAATTAAGGCATGCTCCCATACAGTGGATCACAATTGTTAACGTATTCTTGTATATGCAATGTAATGAACTGTTCTAGTATAGTTGTATATGTTCTCTTTCTAGTATAGTAGTAAATGTTCTCGTAGTAATGTAATGTATATGTTCTCATAGTAATGTAATGTATTGACTCATGAATGAACTGACTCATTGATCTAGAAATTGTAGTAGTATGATCCTGTGTTACCCCGATGGTAACTTACTGATGATGTACTGATAAGTATAAATAATGGAGTACTTTTATGTCTATATATGTACATTTGATGTATAATTAATATTGAAACGACCTTCGGAGGGCTACCTGAAATCCCACCAGACCACATCTCAAGCGCGAAAAGGAAATAGGGCGGATAGCCTTCCTAAGCCCTTTAAACATTGCTTAGATATCTATACATATATGGGCATGCAATTTATAAGAAGTATAACAAAGTTTAAATAAAAGTATTTGATAAGTAGAAGAGTTTGTAAAACAGTCTGAAGTAAAACAGTTTAATAAACAGTTTGAGTAGTGATAAAAATCATTGGTTTTCTAGTTATTAATCACATATGATTAATTTAATCACATGTGATTGATACAATAACTATAAGCATTTAACTTGTATCCCCCCATAAAGTATTTAAAACATTTAAAGTATTTCAAAGGTTAATTAAAGGGGTATGAACTCACTTGTGGTGAGTAGTTTGGATTGTAGTGTCGGATACCGTGCTAGGTGGCAAACGGAGACTTGTTCACACGCACGAGCCTAGTTATCATATAATGAGCATATATATAACTAATTAGCCAAATAATAACTTAATGAAATAAGTTGGGACACTTAGGAACATGTAAACACTTTGTATAAGTGTTATAGGTCCTAATGGTTGCATCTAAGTTGTTATGGGACAAGGCTAAAGGGGTTTAAAGCTTCCAAGGACCTTGAATAAGAGTTTACTACCGAACAAACCCCACCCAAGGAGTTTACAGTCGTAAACCCTTGAGTTTACGGCCGTGAACTCCAATCTTGGTGGTTTTGGGTGTTTTATGGTGCTATATGATTTCTAGAATAAACCTAGCTTGGTGGTTTAATCCTTTGGGTAGTTTAGGGCATAGATTATACTCCTTTGAGGAGTTTACGGCCAAAAGACCATATCCCTTAGAGTTTACGGCTGTAAACTCTCATGGGATGGATGTTTTAATTCTTTCAAGTCTCTTGCACAAGTAGGATTATTTCTAGGCTTTTGTTTAAGGCTAAGGGGAACCCTAGGCACACTTTGGTGCCCTTACTTGGAGTTTACGGCCCAAGAGCATTTCTTGGCCGTAAACTCCCTTTTAGGGGTGTTTTTGATGTGTTAAAGTCCCCATTTTAGCTACAAGTAATTGAGGGTTAAAGTCTAAAGCCTTAGGGGTGATTAGGGCACCTTAATACCTTGAAAATGGTGTTTACGGTCCAAGAAACTCTTGGGCCGTAAACTCCTAAAACTATGTGTTCTTTACTAATTTCTAGCCTCAAATGATCCTACATATTATCCTAAACTAGTTACCTAACAAGGAAATGGGATTAGATAGCATTAAAGCTTCATTTTGGAGTTTACTCCCCAAGAACGTTCTTGGGCGGTAAACTCCCGGATCTCACATATATGACATAAAATCTATGTTAATAAGCATAAAACAAACATTATAACACAACTAGAGAAGTGTACTCATGATTTGGGATGAAAACCCAAAGATCCGTGAGAGAGAATATGGCTTTTCTCTAGTTGGAAATGTGAATAATGAATGAATTTAGTTCAGAAATCTATTTATAGTCCTGAAATATTTTGGCAGAAAATATTTTTATTCCGGAATTGGACTCTAACATTATGAAGTTTTGAAATGCCCAAGTTTCACGAACCCAAGAGCATCCACTCTCCTGATATCTCCTTAAACGTAAACCCTAATGTACTCAAACTTATTCGGAAAAGTCTGAAATTCATTGAAACTGGACTAGCTTCTATTGAATAGTTAATGTTCGTACAAAATGGAAATTTCGGGTTGTCACATTGTTGATGGTTTTTCCAGGTTTACTTGGGTATATTTTCTTCGTTTGAAATCAGAAACAGCCCAAGTGATGATCGATTTTATCAAACATATCGAAATAAGTCTGAAGAAAAAGGTTGGCAAAATCAAGAGTGATAATGGATCTGAGTTCGTGAACAAGGTTCTCGATTTTGTTTTTGGCTGATAAAGGAATTTCGCAGAACTTCTCTTCTCCTTACACACCTCAACAGAATGGTGTTGTCGAACGGAGAAATCGTTCATTATGTGAGGCAACAAGGACAATGTTGACATATGCAAATCTTCCACAATATATATGGGCAAAAGCTGTTTCTGCTGCTTACTTTACTCAAAATCGGTCTTTTATTCATAGAAGATTCGATATCACCCCTTATGAAATCATTAACAATAGGAAAACGAACGTAAAATTTTTCCATGTTTTTGGTTAATTGCAGGTGCTTCATTATGAATCTTAAGGATAGTCTTTTGAAATTTCAGTCTAAGGTTGATGAAGGAATATTTTTAGGTTATTCTCATAATTATGTGGCATACAGGGTGCTCAATAAGAGAACAAGGAAGATCGAAGAAACTTTTAATCTCACATTCGATGATCAATATGTCAAAAGTGTTGAAAAACATTTTGAACAAAAACCAATCATTAATGAATCAAATTCTGAATCTGAAAGTGTTAATTCATTAGATTTTGATTATGATTTAATTTTTGGTACTCCTGATAGGGCTATTGATTTTGAAGTCCATGCTGAGGATAATCGAATTCCTGAAGCATCGAAACATTCTGAAGATTCAACAGTAATCGAACAAATTGCTGATAACCACTCGAAAATAAATTCTCCGGTCTATAACGAAAGTCTGCCAGTTTTACAAACATATCAAGTGGAGGGGGAGCACCTGACATTGACTAATCATGTTGAGGGGGAGCATACTTTCGAGGGGGAGAATCGGAGAATGAATGTTGGTGTTGTGGGGGAGCATTAAGAAGAGAATTTTGTTGAGGGGGAGAAAAATGAGAATCAAACGAATATTTCAAATAATCAATACAAATTTTTTCATGAATGGAATGATAATGTGTTAATTGTAGGATCAGAGAATGATGAAACATTCGAAGATGCACCTTTGGATTTTGATCTAGCATATGCTCCGATGGACAGATGGACACAAAATCATCCACATGAACAAATTCTTGGTGATCCATAGGCTGGAGTATTGACGAGAGCTCAAATTCGTGCAAAGAATGAGGTACTCAATACTCATTAGGAAATTTGCATGTTCAATGTTTTTATTTCAACAATTGAACCGAAAACTATCAAGATTGCAATGGAAGATCCTGATTGGATTGTTTCTATGCAATCTGAATTGGCTGCATTTGAACGAAATAAAGTTTGGCGTCTAGTTCTTAAACCAAAAGACATGTTAGTAATAGGATTAAAATGGATTTTTAAAAATAAAACTGATAAACAAGGTAACATTGTTCGAAACAAAGCTAGACTTGTAGTTAAATGTTATTCACAACAAGAAGGTATAGACTATGAAGAAACCTTCGCCCCTGTCGCAAGACTCGAGGCAATTCGAATATTTTTGGCCTATGCAGCACACAAGGATTTTGATGTCTACCAAATGGATGTTAAGTGTGCGTTTCTCAATGGTGAACTCGAAGAGATGGTGTATGTTGAACAACCTCCAGGTTTTGTTAACGAAAAATATCCTGATGATTAATATATCTTAGACAAAGTTGTTTATGGGTTAAAACAAGCACCAAGAGTCTGGTATGCAACTCTGACCAATTTTTTAAAGCAATCGAAATTTAGACAAGGATCAATTGATCCCACTCTCTTTCGAAAGAAAGTTGGGGATCATTTTATGCTTGTTCTAATTTATGTCGATGATATTATTTTTGGCTCTACTGACCCTGCTTTGTCAATAGAATTCGCAAATCTGATGAAAAGTCAGTTTGAAATGAGTATGATGGGGAAAATAAACAATTTTATAGGATTAAATATTCGTCAAAGCACAGAAGGAATGGTTACCAATCAAGATAAGTACACAAGAAATCTGTTGGAAAAATTTGGAATGGCGAATAGCACAAAGCTGAGAGTACCAATAGCAGTTGGAGCAAGACTTAATCCTTCGTTGGATAAACCAACTGTTGATATCACAATGTATCAAAGCATGATAGGTTCTTTACTTTACATCACGACATGTCGACCTGATATTATGTTTTTTGTGTGCAATTGTGCAAGGTACCAATCGAATCTCAGGGAACCTCATCTGACTGCAGTAAAGAATATATTTCGTTATCTCAAAGGAACAACTTCGTTAGGATTGTGGTATCCTTTGAAGTCAGGATTTTCATACATGCATTCTCAGATGTAGATTTAGGAGGATTTAATGTTGATTGAAAAAGCACAAGTGGTGGGTGTCAACTATTGGATGGGAAGTTTGTAAGTTGGCAATCGAAAAAGCAAACACATGTGTTGATTTCCACAGCAGAAGCAGAATATGTTGTTGCTGCAGCTTGCACTTCACAAATCATATGGATACAAATTCAAATGCATGATTATGCAATCAACATGAAGAAAATTTTGCATCTGCCATAAGCCTATGCAACATTCAAAAACCAAACACATTGCTCTTCATTACCATTTTCTAAACGATTATGTTAAAGATGGAAACACAGAAGTTCATTTTGTAAAGACCACTGATCAGCTTGCTGATATCTTTACAAAACCATTGGATGAAAAATATTTTGTAAGAATTCTAAATGGCTTAGGAATGATGAATGTGAATTTTGTTCCTGGACAACTTTCATTAGAATGACAAGCCAAAGTGGAAAAAGGATGTCGATTCAGCGGTTACTGTTCATAGTCAACGATTCGACATGCTTCACTTTCGACATCAAGCCCAATGGTTTGAAAAAAATCTTCGTTACTTTTTCTATGTTTTTAAAATTTTCCTTAGTCAGATACAACTTTTTTCGTTATAGAAAAATAAAAAACAATCAAAAAGATTTTCATTTTTTATATTTTGTCTTCAAAAATAAAAAACAACAAAAAGATTTTCATTTTTGTCTTTATCTTTCAAATATCAAAAATACCAAAAAGATTTTTCGTTGTTTTTGTTATTTTCATTCAAAAACTCAAAAATCCAAAAATATTTTTTTTGTCTTGTTTTTTGTTCCTCTTTACGTGTGTAGGTATTAGCGAAGATTTTTGGTGGTTCATGCTTGCTGCTTAAGGGAAATGTATATTTTCGAAACTATGTCCTAGTTAGGATGTCCCTAGAAGCATGCTGTAACATGTAGACCCAAGCCTCCACGACTCAATGGGTTTTGAAGCCTTAATGAATCTCTCATTCTGAGTATTCTTCCCAACTAGGCTATATTAACCTTAGTCATTGAGCTACCATACTCTACTCAATAGAGTTTAGAGTTTTCTTCTTGGTCAATGAATAGCAGTGGTACTTTCGAATCTTTAAACCAATCTTTTTCATCCTAAAGTTCTTTCACGATCACACACAATGACATATGTCCAAGATATTTCTGGTATAAACCAATCAGGGTCTAGACATATCAAAACTCTGTGTTTATGATCTAACATCATGAGACCATGATGGAAGTGAAACCCAAACTTTTGAAACATAATGAATTGACGGGGAACTTTGTTCCATATATTAACGAAACTTTTGTTTCAGTACCCATTTTCGATACTCAAAATCATATTCTTTCTTTTGTATTGATCTTGATCAAATGTTCGAAACCCACAACATTTGTTACCCAACAGGATTCAGGAATAATTTTGGTTTGAAGTATATGGTTTCTGTATGAGTGTCATTCTTAACCTTCGTTACTTAATAAATTTTCCAAAAGCTTACTTGTCACTGACTACACTGGTCAAACAAGTAATTTCATTTACAACTTGTCACTCTTATGTTTAGATGTGCTTTGTAACGAAATTTTAAACCACCTTTGAAACTTGATAAAAGAAGCCTTCGATACTTCTCTACAAGTATTCAATTGTACTTTATGGGAAACTACACACGCCGTTGATTATCTCTCTTGATAATCAAGTAAGCGATCTTTGCCTGGGATCTAATTGCCTTTGTGTCAAAATTTTATTTTTGACATCACATGACTCAAAATTTTTTAATTTGTTTCTCATCTTTTTCATTGGCACACATTACACTCACGGAATCCTTGAGGTTCTGAGTAATACCAACTCAGGCTGATGATTTCGCAAGTCTGGCATATGACATCGCTTATAAACCCAAAAGTGAAAGAGCCGAACCTCCATGCCAAAGGTTTTTTATACTAATCCACTGGGTACTTTCAAAATGATGTTCGATGTGACGGTTTGGTTACTATGCGCTTTTGTAGGATACAGTGCTCATCACTTTTTCCTTACATGGCGTGCTTTACGGCTACGATGTGACAACCTGATATTTTTCAAATCAATGTAACATCAAAAAGTCAAATATAACGAACTATTTGGAATCATCGAAATTAGCGTAAAAAATGAAGTGTTCTAAAATCTTAATTGGGATGCATAAAGTGTTAGATATCATGCCAAGGTTTCCGAAAACATAAAGAACACTAAAATCCGAGTTCTAACGAAGGAGTTATGACTAATTGAAAATCTACGACACACCCGATAAAACACTGCTAAACGTAAAAAGTGAAACTTCAATAAAATGCTTTTTAGCCTTAGGTACCTAAACGAAAGTCATAGATTACGTTAAACCATGAGCATACATAAAACGAACGCTCAAATCTGACTTCGTATGAGGAAGTTATGATTTTCTAGGTTTCGGAACAGCGTTAGGCAGCTAAAAACTTGAAATAAAGATCGAGCGATTTTTAGCCAACACAACCTAAACAAGAGTTCAAGGTCTCTACAATAATAGTACAATGGTAAAAAGACAGATGAAAACGGACGTCGGATAAAGAAGTTATGGATTTTTAACGGAATTATCGTGTCCCGGCCTATTAAATAAAATATAATTAAACATAAAGTCAAAGTTGGCCAACAAAGTCTAAATGAAAGTTGTAGAGTATTTTCTCACCTTCGTGTGGATATAAAGAACGTCAAAATCGGAGCTCGTATGCGAAAGTTACGGATTTTACAAGTTCGAGGCACACATACTGAGACGATTTATGCCCAGCGTACTCGGGTGCTAGGCCTCAGTTTTTCCACGTCGCTTCGGTGCTTCGTCCAAGGATGCGGTAAGCGCTGACGTTGCGTACGCCCAGCGTAACCTCGCTAGTATGCCCCGCGTACGCGAGGGTTCCAGCCCCTATAAAAGGGATGCGAGAGTTCCGGGCATTTGTGCTCAATTTCTCTCATTGTCTTGCGTTTTCACTCCGTTTTGCGTGCAAGAAATATCCCGAAGCCCCGGTTTGCATACCCAAGCCCCGAAGGAAGTTTTACACCCCCGAGGTTCTCGAGAATCCCGAGAAATCCGCTTTCTCCTGTCAAAGTTCTGCTCATACCCCTACTTTTGACGTATTTTCATGTTTTAGGGGGGGGGGGGGGGAAATACAAGTGCAATATGAGAAAACATAACGTTGTATACAGATTCAAATACAACATCTACATTTTTAATAACTTCGATATCAACATTATACTTCACATGCAAAGTTAGTATTACATCGAGTTTTTATCACCAAATGGAACACACTTTCGGAAAAACTATAATGGGTATAGTTTGCAGGTTATTCATTACATCTTTACGTAAACATTGTGAAAATGAAATGCTTTCATCTACATGAAATATCAAATTTCTTTTTCGTAAATCTATTAATACTAAGTGTTGTGAGATATTCAACTTCAACGTACTCTCAAGTACGCATTTCAAGTCCTGTATTATAAACCATAATCTCTTGGAGGGAGAGCGTGATACTTGTGTATAGATCTATACGGGATTGACAATCCCGCACCTAAACTATTAGATATAGTTAGACCAGCAGGTCTGGGGTGACAAACGTCATAACACTACAACACCAGAAGAACGTTGTTACAGGCAGTCTAGGTCAATAGCATGTTTATAAAACTCACACGGAAGTATTAAAATTAAGTTTGATTTACAAGACTTTTGAATGCATTCGGTAAATCCATTATTTAAGTATAAATACTCTTTCACCATTTTAGCACGAATGATACTATTGCACTCCAGCATTTCGAACTTTTTAAAAGAAAATATTGGATTTTCTGGGAAACACGTTAGGTTATTTTTACTAAAGGACATACAAATTTCAGTACAAAAACTCTTATGAACTCACCAACTTAATTGTTGACACTTTTTCAAAACTACTTGTATTTCTCAGGGAATCAGTAATACAAGTAACCATCAACTTTTGGAGAAGGAACGCTAAGGCGTCTATTCTTAAAACATTTTGAATCATCATATTTTTAATATTCTTTTGAAACATGTAATACAAGCAACAATTTAAGTTTTTATTATATTTATGATGGTTGTGTTACTTTCTTTACAATATTCAACTGTTATGGTACTACGTGAAGTCACCCACCCCCGAATGTTTCCGCCATTCTAGTTTGGGGTGTGACAGATTGGTATCAGAGCATTGTTTATAGTGAAGTAAGTATATCGAACCACATAAGATATACAAACTATAAATGCAAAGGGACCGAAAACCCTCTGAGAAAACGTTTTCATAAACGATACATTTAATGAATTAAAAGTGATTTACATATTTTTTATATACAAGTATAAGTACACGCATGCATCGGTCTCGTATCATATCAAAATTTTATAAAAAGAATTAAGACAAGTTGTGACACTACGACTTGGCCTCGGGGTATGTAATCAAATCGAGAATAAAATATAGCCTAATCAACTATATTTATCCTGGATGTGACCAACGTATGTCGAGGAATGCTCGTAGTAACCAACAAGTCGAAAACTTACCAAATTAAATACTAGAATCAAACTCATAATTTTGAAATACTATAGGAGTATTTTGTAAAAACTAAAAGAACTGTTACAATCATGCGAATCTTGGTATTTAATTAGAAATAGGAATTGTCAAATAAAATTTATCCTTATCGAAAATTACCCTTCTTACTCCCGAGTTTTTTATAAACTTCTCTTGCCCCTATTCTCGATCAGACGAAATGGCAGGTCTTCACATTCCCGAGGATCCCTACTACCCTAACCAAGTTAATGGAGGTTGGATCGAGGATGGACCCGAAGTGGATTCCGAAGAGGAAATTCCTGAGGAAGAACCCGAAGAAGAATCCGAAGAGGATCCTGAGGAAGACCCAAACGGAGAGACAGAAGAGGAAGGAGATGGTGGGAGCACAGACTCGGAGCCTGAGGTCTACAATCCTCCCCGAGGAGCAAATCCCCCAAGGAACTTTCAGGGCCAGGCGCCCTGCTGGGCTGTGGATCTGAAGCGTTGGAGCAGGGAACAAGGGCAACGCCCACCCTACGGCATGGCGCGAGGCTTTTATAACCTCTGCAACGGGGGTTCAGCCGACCGAGCACTCCCTATCATGGTCCGACACATTGCCAACCAAGGCGAGCAAGCAAGAGCAAATGCCAACAAAATCTTGGACATTGAGGCCACCGCTGCTGTCACCGCGGTATGTCTTTGTCGTCTGGACGAAGAGCATGTGCGAACAATAGAACACACCTTTTCCCTGCAGAAGGACACCACTGCTACTAGAAACGAAGTGAGGGAGCTCCATAGGAACCAAGCCGCAATGGAGAGGCGCATCATCGAGGCTGAACATCAAGTAGCCGGAGCTAAGGCTTCCACAACCACATACCATGGTCTACAACGTGCCACCCGCTCAGAGTAGAGCGTGTACTTCTGGCGCTATGTATATATCTATTAACTAAGTGTTGGTGCTACTCTTCCCTTTAAGAATGTAAACCCGATGAATTGTGAGAACGCAGTTCGAGGGTCCGAATGCGGTCAAATTTTCCCATTTTCATTGATGTACCCTAGACCTATATAAGGTTAAATTTTCCTGATCGTTGTATCATATACTAATATCAATGAAATTGACACGCATTTATTATTTCCTTGTGCATTCCATTAAATTCTTAAAAGAAGCATATACTTATTTTTGAAAGGTTCCTTTGACATGCGAAACAAGAAATGCTCAGAACTAAAACAAACAATACTAAAACCTTCCATAATCATTTCTAATGACTTATCAAGAATTCGTCTCTTAACTTATGGTAGAATCATGACACCAAGGAGAAACGCCTGACGTTTCAATACGAACGGAGCACCAGCACCACCTCCACCACCCCCTCCAACAATGGGTGCTGCTACCTTTTAGGCTGCTGTAACAGCTGTCGTAACCACAGCAATGGCACAAGTGAGTAACAATGTTTCAGGAGGAGGAATAAATAGCTCTACTAATGACCAAAACCAAGGTCGCTCCGGGGAGTGTACTTACAAAGACTTCTCCAACAGCAAACCCATCCCCTTTAATGGAATTGGGGGAGTGATGGCTCTATCCCAATGGATAGAGAAAACAGAAGCTGTGTTCGAGATATGCTCATTCCCTGAGGAAAGCAAAGTAAAATTTGTCGCCTGTACTTTCTCCGGGCAAGCCCTAACGTGGTGGAATGGCCACGTCAAGTCACTAACTCTGGTTGTGGCAAACTCAATGGGTTGGGAGAACCTGAAACGGATGCTACTACGAGAGTACTATGCAAGGGGCGAGATTCAGAAGCTTGAGCAAGAGCTTTGGGGCCTTACGATGGTAGGCTCGGACATCACCAACTATACGAATAGGTTCAGTGATTTAATGATACTTTGCCCAGGAATGATGATTCTGGAGAGCCAAAAGGTGGAAAGATGACTAAATCACCTTTCACAGGACCATGTGAAAGAGGTGAGGGATTGTTGGATCTCATACACACCAATGTTTGTGGGCCTTTCAGATGTTGGATAAGGTGTCTAAGTCCATAACTTATTTGGTATATACTTGACCCGACCGGCATGGTCCATTTGGGTTGCATCTCATCCAAACTATTATGGATAATTTTATGAGAGTTATACACATATGTTTATTAATATATTATGAGTTATAATATATTAATATGAAGTTACGTTATTTAATTAGTTTTAGTCTTAAATTAATTATGGATTAATTTAGAGATTAAAAGGAATACTAATTAAATTATGGGCTATTTGTTTTATATAGTGTGGGCTAATACTCATTTGTTAATGGGCTAGGCTTATGTGGAAGTCCATGGATGATCCATGGAGCTTTTAACCCATGGATCCTTGGAAAAGGAAAAGATATGGGTTATTAGGGTTTCACCCTAACCATGCATACTATATAAGCATGCTTATGGAGCATGAAATGTAGCCTAAGTGAA
Source organism: Lactuca saligna (assembly GCF_052625555.1). NCBI lineage: Eukaryota > Viridiplantae > Streptophyta > Magnoliopsida > Asterales > Asteraceae > Lactuca > Lactuca saligna. Next base: position 181,951,009 of record NC_136419.1, read on the forward strand.
AACTAGTGATCTAGTGTGTGTGTGCATGTGTGTGGCCGAAAATACAAGAGTGTGTATACTCTCTCAAAGTTTTCCAAGAGTTTGTGGTGTTTGTGATTCCATTTGAGGCATTCACACTATTGGTGCTTGGCCCTCAAACTCCTAAGAACCCAACTCATCAAAAGGTATGTAATCTCTTCTAACTCTTTTATGTTGAAATGTTCCCCATGCCATGTTAGATAGGTTATAAACCTTGGAAAATTATTATTTTGCATGTATTTAGACAAACATAGATCCAAGGTTTATTAGGGTTGCATGCACACTTAGGAAGTGTTAGATTGCTCAAAACCCAACAGTGGTATCAGAGCCTAGGCTTGCTTGTTTGATACTTGATGCAAAATAGTGAAAAAAGTCAAAATCGTTGCTGTCTGCATGGTAGACTCGCCGAGTCCATTGGGGGGACTCGCCGAGTCCAAGGCAAACTTCAACCTACTCGACGAGTCAGTTCGTGCACTCGACGAGTAGGATCGAAAGAATGCAGAATCTCGACTTTTGCTGCTGGAAATGGACTAGAAACATTACCCTAAATTGTTTTGGTGTTATAAAACTTATTTTAGTTGGTGTAATGGTTGTTCTAATCCATTTACAATAGCATATATCAAAATTCCATGATTTTATGTGTTCATATAATTCTTGAATTTTTGATGATCATGTTCATGTTCTTATGAATTTAGAAAATGATAGGAATTATTTGCTGAATTGTTTAGAATTAATTCTTGATCATTTATGTGTTTTAATGGAGTCCATAATTTGTCCTCAAGTTATGGATTACCAAAGGTCACTTTCATTTAACACACACTTAAAACACATAAGTTACATGAAAATGAAGAGTCTTCATTTTTATGATCCTTTAATTCATAAGTTATGAAATGAAGAGTTTTGCAAAGTTACAAAACTTGCCCTCAAGTTTTGGAATTTGTAAAGTTTCACACACTTTAATAAACTTTAATTCCAAACCTTAGAGTTTTAATAGTTAAAATTCAACCCTTATACTATTTATAACATTAATGGTTAATTATTATATATATGTATAAGAATAAGTCGTTTTACCGTTAGTAGGCTTCATTCACGAAGCCGGTCTATAAGGTGGGTATAAGGTTGTTGCCTATAAAATGGTGACTTAATGGGTGTATACTCTCACCCACCGCTTGCTTGATCGGTGGAGGGTCGTTAGCCGAACGGGTAGAACAATGACTTTAAATCCTCATTAAAAGTATAATGAATATTATAAAGTAACTAAACTCTTTTAATTCCCAATCTTAGTTATTTTAGGAAAATGTGAACATGGTGCTAATCCATGGAATTCACACTTTGTACCTTACGAAGTCGTTGGTGGAGCGTGTGTGGTTAACCGGCACACTAACTAGGACTAGTAAGGATCACGAAGGGTAACTTAATGTTTGTCATAGATCAATGGAGCGTGTGTGGTTAACCGGCACATTGATTAGGTGATAATATTAGGAGTACCAAGTGAATTAGCATGGTTATTCACACCTTGTTTTGTGATCCTCGGCATCCCAGTCACAAAACTTGAAGGGCACAATCGAGATTGAAACATGCCATTGAAAAGTTCAATGAATCTCAAAAGAATCTAGGAATTTCAAATCCAATTAAACCTAATAAATCATTTCGTTTTCATGGTGGAAATTGGTGAATCGTCATTCACCTACCTTTCAAATATATTATTACTTAGATTACGGCATCCCTCTTCTAAGTGTAATATATTGTGATTGGATCCTAGCCTTAATGTTACATTTGGGTGTCTTATTAAGGATCCTAAATATCTAATCTAAACTTACTTTCTTCTTTCAGATGTCTTCCAACACTAATGCTTCAGGCTCTAACCCAACTGGTTCTTTCTCTCTCATGAATCTTTGTGGGAGGGTCATCTTTGATGGTTCCAACTTCATGGATTGGATTAGGAACATCAGGATGGTTACTCGTTACGAGGACAAGGAATATGTCCTCGATAAGGAGTTAAAAGAACTTGATGAGTCTACTGCTACTCCTGAGGAGATCGCTGAATTCAGGACTCATGAGAGAGATGCTACTAAGGTGGCATGTATCATGATGGCCACGATGACAGCCGAGCTCCAAAAGTCATATGAAGATTTCTACCCTTTTGAGATGCACCAAGACCTGATGGAAAGGTACCATCAGAGTGCTCGTCAGGAGCGGTATGAAATAATCTCCTCCATAATAACTACCCGCATGAAGGACGGTGAATCCGTCACGAGCCACATGCAAAAGATGCAAAGGTATGTGGACCGTTTGTTGAAGCTGAATGTTAACATCCCCGAGGAGTTAGCAATTGACATCATTTTGCACTCCTTGCCTTCTTGTTATGATCATTTTCGAATGACATATCATATGAACAAGGAGGAAGTTACCCTCAGCAAGCTTCAAGGACTCTTGAAGACCGCTGAAACCGGTCTTAAGGGTAAAGCGGTTGTTACCTCTACTACTCCTACTCCAACTTCAACCCCTGTTTTAGCTATTGGGCAAGGCAAAGGGAAAAAGAGGAAGCACCCTTCGAAGGGTACCAAGGGAAAGTCTCTTGAAGGCTCCTCGTCAAAGACTAAGAACGGTTCTGTCACTCCTTCTGCCATTCCAAAGGATGTTGAATGCTTTTATTGCCATGAAAAGGCACACTGGAAGCAAAACTGCCCTAAGTACTTGCAGGATCTAAAGGATGGGAAAGTGAAACCCACCTATGCAGGTATTTACACTATATTGTCTAATTACTCAACATATTCTAACTCTTGGGTGCTTGATACAGGATGTGGTATTCACATATGTTCTGATTTGCAGGGCCTAAGAAGAAGTGAGGATGTGGAGCACGGGAAGATAAACTTAATCATGGGGAATAGGAAGGCTTCACCTGTTTCCAAGATTGGAGTTTATACTTTGTTGCTTAATAATGGGTTAAAATTAGATTTGAATAAATGTGTGTACTCGTCTGAAATGGCGAGGAATATTATTTCTTTTCATGCTTTGTACAAACAAGGTTTTACCTTTTCGTTTGATAATGAATGTGGTGGTATTAATGCTTTCTTTAATAATGTGTTTTATTTTAAAGCATTACCTTGTGATGGTGTGTATGAAACTGTGTCAATTGTAGACAACTTAGGAAATAATGTGTTGTATATTGATTCTTCTACTAGCCTAGATAAAGCATCATTGTGGCATTGTCGTCTTGGACATGTAAACAAGAAACGCATAGGACAACTCCAAAAGAGTGGAGTCTTGGAATCATTTGACCTCAAATCAGATGATAGTTGTGAATCTTGTCTACTTGGAAAAATGACAAAATCACCCTTCACTGGAACTTGTGAGAGGGGTGAAGGTTTGTTGGACCTAATACATACTGATGTATGCGGGCCATTCAAAACCGCCACAAGGGACGCTAATCGGTATTATGTGACTTTTATTGATGATTTTAGTAGATATGGGTATGTCTATTTAATCAAACACAAGTCCGAAACCTTTGAAAGGTTTAAGGAATTCAAGCAGGAAGTAGAAAATCAATTGGGCAGGAACATTAAGATGCTTCGATCCGATCGAGGTGGTGAGTATCTTAGTACCGAGTTCTTTAACTATCTTAAGGAGTGTGGGATTGTCTCACAATTGACTCCTCCCAGGACACCACAGCTGAATGGTGTAGCTGAGAGGCGTAATCGTACCTTGTTGGACATGGTTCGCTCTATGATGAGTCGAGTTTCGTTACCAATCTCTTTTTGGGGGTATGCCTTAGAGACTGCCTCCCATATCCTTAATCTAGTCCCTACAAAGAAGGTTACCAAAACACCTCATGAGATGTGGACAGGGAAGGTTCCCAATTTGGACCACATCAAAATTTGGGGTTGCGAAGCCTTCGTGAGGTGTGAAACTCATGATAAGCTTGAACCCCGAAGTGAAAGGTGTATTTTTATCGGCTACCCATAGAAATCCTTCGGTTACCTTTTCTACAGACCCAGTGAGAATGTGGTCTTTGTAGCACGAAGAGGGATCTTTCGCGAAAAAGAATTTATAAGCCAAGGAGACAGTGGGAGGCAGATTGATCTTGAAGAAATTCAAGAATCAATTGATGAAGGAACCTCAGACACTAGCAATCAACCTGAGGAGGAAACTCCTGTTGATCCAGCTGACGAGTCTGTACCTCCGAGACGTTCCACACGGGTTAGGAACACACCTTTGTTTTATTATGGTTTTCATATTACTACGGAAGGTGATACGTTTATTAGTGATAGTACACTAGTAAATTTGGATGAACCTAGCAGTGTTAAGGAAGCCATGGCAGGCCCGGAGTCTGCTAAATGGAAGGAGGCTATGGACAGCGAGATACAGTCCATGTATGACAATCAAGTTTGGAACTTGGTTGACAATGTACCAGGCCGTAAAACAGTCGGGTGCAAATGGATCTTCAAAAAGAAGACCGACATGGAAGGAAAAGTGCATACTTATAAGGCTCGACTGGTTGCGAAGGGTTTTACTCAAACTCAAGGTGTTGATTATGATGAAACCTTCTCGCCGGTGGCCAAGATTAAGTCTATTAGGGTTATGGTAGCCATTGCAGCATTTCATGATTATGAAATATGGCAAATGGATGTCAAAACCGCTTTCCTTAATGGAAAGTTGGCTGAGGATGTGTACATGAATCAGCCAGAGGGTTTTGTCAATGCAGAGTACCCTAATAGAGTATGCAAGCTTGAGAAATCCATTTATGGATTAAAACAAGCATCTCGTAGCTAGAATCTTTGTTTTGATGAGAAGGTAAAAGAGTTTGGCTTCTTGAGAAGCGAAGATGAGTCTTGCGTGTATGTCAGAGCTAGTGGGAGTATAGTTAGCTTCTTGGTACTGTATGTGGATGACATACTACTCATAGGAAATGACATCCCAACCTTGCAGGAGGTTAAGTCCTGGCTTGGGAAGTGCTTTGCTATGAAGGACCTAGGGGAGGCTACCTATATCCTAGGGATAAGGATATTAAGAGAAAGGAGTAAAAGACTAATTGGACTTAGTCAGAGTATATACTTGGATAAGGTGTTGAAAAGGTTCAACATGGAGAATTCCAAGAAAGGAGATTTACCGATCCAAAGCAATACCAAACTGAGTAAGACTCAGAGTCCGAGTACAGAGGCAGAGATAGCTGAGATGAGCCAATTACCATATGCTTCCGCAGTTGGCTCGATCATGTATGCTATGACTTGTACCCGTCCTGATGTGGCATTTGCTTTGAGCATGGTCAGCAGGTATCAGGGGAACCGTGGCAAGGCTCATTGGACCGCGGTAAAGAACATTCTCAAGTACCTGCGGAGGACTAAGGATTGGGTCCTTACCCTTGGTGGCAGTGATGACTTGAGAATATTAGGGTATAGTGATGCTGGTTTTCAGACTGATAGGGATAATTTCCGCTCTCAGTCGGGCTGGATCTTTACCTTAAATGGAGGGGCAATTTCTTGGAAGAGTTCCAAGCAGGAGACGGTGGATGATTCGACTTGTGAATCAGAGTATATAGCAGCGAGTGAAGCAGCGAAGGAGGCGATATGGCTAAAGAACTTCATCGGAGACCTTGGAGTTGTACCAGCTATTAAGGAACCTATAGAGATTTTCTGTGACAACAATGCTGCGGTTATCTTAGCCAAGGAACCAAGAGATCATGGCAGATCCCGACACATTGACAGAAAATATCACTTCATAAGACACAAGATTGAAGAAGGACTCCTTGTGACATGGAGGATATCGTCAGATGAGAATCCTGCAGATCCCCTTACGAAGGGACTGACGAGGGTTAAGCATTTTCAGCATGCGAGACGCATCGGGCTGAGGGACGATATTAGTTTTATAGATTAGATAGTTTTCCTGAAACTTGTAAAATGTAATCGACGTTTGATGATGAATAAAATTTGTGATTTATTTATGAGTAAAGTGTTACTATCATTGTCAATTATTTACTATTGTTTCAGTTTTGCATGTTTTGACTTCCAGAATAATTAATTTATTCAAACCTCCACAATCGATCATACGTCGGAAGTAGGTATGAATCAAGATTGTCATGAATTGGGTTTGTAGATGCCTTAAAGGTGTTTAGACATGGCAATGGTTGCTGCAACATTCATGAGTACTCATAAGTTATGAGTATTGGTATAAACCCACGCTCACTTGTATCACTTCATGGAATTTATCTCGAGTGATCGTGAGACGATAACATCATATAAATCTTTAAACCTAGAGATATGAGTTGTTACCTATGAGTTGGTTGTGCATTGATTGCACGTAAACGCATCAGTAACTTGATGTTATAAAACGTGCCTTTGTGTACAATTCAATAAGTAGTAGAACAAGCATATCAGTCGAAGTTTATCTGTTCCTTCTAGAAATAGAAGCGATATCTGGGCCCCTCGATGATTTTGTGTTGACCCATGTACCAGGCCTGGTCAGAACTAAACCGATGTGTTCAGTGAAGTTCTTCGTCAAACAAATCGGATAATCGAGAAACAACTGCTAGACAATAAGCAAGACATAGTTCCATGTGTTTGTCCGGCTGATATCATGAGAATAGAGGATTATGTGATCACTTATCTAAAATGGCGCTTCATAGTTCGACAGAGTCTTCATTGTTCGAGGGAGTTTTTGAGAGCTACGCTTGTTGGTTGGTTTCTGAAGTTATAGGCAAATATAGTTATTAGACTTATCCAAGTGGGAGTCTGTTGGATAAGGTGTCTAAGTCCATAACTTATTTGGTATATACTTGACCCGACCGGCATGGTCCATTTGGGTTGCATCTCATCCAAACTATTATGGATAATTTTATGAGAGTTATACACATATGTTTATTAATATATTATGAGTTATAATATATTAATATGAAGTTACGTTATTTAATTAGTTTTAGTCTTAAATTAATTATGGATTAATTTAGAGATTAAAAGGAATACTAATTAAATTATGGGCTATTTGTTTTATATAGTGTGGGCTAATACTCATTTGTTAATGGGCTAGGCTTATGTGGAAGTCCATGGATGATCCATGGAGCTTTTAACCCATGGATCCTTGGAAAAGGAAAAGACATGGGTTATTAGGGTTTCACCCTAACCATGCATACTATATAAGCATGCTTATGGAGCATGAAATGTAGCCTAAGTGAAAACTAGTGATCTAGTGTGTGTGTGCATGTGTGTGGCCGAAAATACAAGAGTGTGTATACTCTCTCAAAGTTTTCCAAGAGTTTGTGGTGTTTGTGATTCCATTTGAGGCATTCACACTATTGGTGCTTGGCCCTCAAACTCCTAAGAACCCAACTCATCAAAAGGTATGTAATCTCTTCTAACTCTTTTATGTTGAAATGTTCCCCATGCCATGTTAGATAGGTTATAAACCTTGGAAAATTATTATTTTGCATGTATTTAGACAAACATAGATCCAAGGTTTATTAGGGTTGCATGCACACTTAGGAAGTGTTAGATTGCTCAAAACCCAACATCAGATCCACCACGAGGGATGCAAATCAATTTTATGTGACTTTTACCGATGATTATAGAAGATATGGATATATCTACTTAATCAAGCATAAGTCAGAAACCTTTGAAAAGTTCAAAGAGTTTAAACATGAAGTCAAAAATCAATTGGGCAGGAAGATCAAGATGCTCAGATCCGATAGGGTGGTGAGTATCTTAGTATCTAGTTCCACGACTACCTTAAGGAATGTGGAATTGTTTCACAATTAAAACCTCTTAGGACACCACAACTTAATGGTGTGGCTAAGAGGCGTAATCGAACCTTGTTGGACATGGTTCGTTCCATGATGAGTCGAAGCTTTGCTTCCGATATCGTTCTGGGGGTACGCCTTGGATACTGCTCCCCATATCCTTAAACTAGTGCCGACAAAGAAGGTTGCCAAAACACCTCATGAGATGTGAACAGGGAAGGTTCCCTCATTGGCACATATCAAGGTTTGGGGTTGGGAAGCTTTCGTTAGACGAGAGACTCATAACAAGTTTGAACCTCGAAGTGAGTGATATATTTTCATTGACTACCCACAGAAGTTCTTTGGATACTTGTTCTACAAACCTAGTGAGAACGTGGTCTTCGTAGCACGAATGGGAGTTTTCCATGAGTGGGAACTCATATGCAAAGAGGATAGTGGGAGTATAATTGATCTTGAATAAATTCAAGAGTCAAGCGATGAAGTACCTCTAACGCTAGCACTCAACCCGAGGAAGAATTTCATGTTGAACCAATTGACGAGTCGTTACCTCTTAGACGTTCCACTCGAGTTAGAATGACACCAAAGTTTTATGGTTCTCATATTAATACAGATGGTGATACGTTTTTAAGGGAAAGTATATTGGTAAATTTGGATGAGCCTTCTAGCTACAAGGAAGCCATGGTGGGCCCTGAGTCTTCCAAATGGAAAGAAGCAATGGACAACGAGATCCAATCCATGTATGACAACCTGGTTTGGAACTTGGTTGACAATGTACCAGGTCGTAAGACAGTTGGGTGCAAATGGATCTTCAAGAAGAATACTAACATGGATGGAAATGTACACACGTTAAAGGCACATCTAGTTGTGAAGGGTTTTACTCAAACCCCAGGGGTTGACTATGATGAGACCTTCTCACTAGTGGCCAAGATCAAGTCTATTAGGGTTATGTTAGGCATGGTTGCGTTTCATGATTATGAAATATGGTAGATGCATGTCAGAACCGATTTCCTTAATGGAAATTTGGCTGAATATGTTTACATGAGTCAGCCATAGGGTTTTTGTTGGATTAGTGTCTAAGCCAGTAACCATAATTGGTAAGTACTTGACCTGATTGTGCATGGTCCTTTTGGATTGCCTTCACCAAATCAACTTGACTGGAGAAATAATAGAGAGAGAGGTTATTATGATTTATTAATATGTTATAAGAATAATATATTAAAGGAGAAATCATATTTGTTTAATTAATATTGGTCAATAATTAATTAGGAATTAATTTTGTGATCAAGTGTAATTAATTAAACTAGAGGGGTTGAATTGTAATTATGTGATAGTTACAAAATAGTGTAAGGATTATCCTAAGGATAGGTTGGACGAATTTAAGGTGATAAGGCCTTAGAATTCGTCCATGATAAAGATTCAAGGCTTATCTTATGGGTTGCTTGGTGGGTAAGCAACTAGATAAGGATAAGGACTGAAACCCTATCTCTACACCTATATAAACACCCCTTTGGCTCATGATTTCGTATATACCTTCCCAAGTCTTCTTAGGGATGAATTTTTATACCTCTCCTCTCTATTTATATCTTCTTTATTTGCTCTTGGTGTTTGTGATCCATTAGAGGCACTACACTTGTGGTGCTTGCTTTCAAGACTTAGGGTTTGAAGATTCAAGTTGTTATTACAATATAACAACAAGAGGTATGTAATCTAACCTTCTTGGTTAATTTCTAAAATAGCAATCATGATTAGGGTTTTATTATGTGTTCATAATGTTGTGTATCTAATAGTGAAAACATAGATCCAATGCTAGGGTTTCATGTACACATAGGATTGTTTGAATAAAACCCATCAGTGGTATTAGAGCCTTTGGTTAACTTGTTTTCAATTAGTTTATTCAATTGTATGAACTTGACATATTAGGGTTTATTTCCAATAAAGCCTAGGAGTCTAGGGTTTTTCGAGATTAGGGTTTGCAAACCCTAATTTGTAAGAGTTTGAATAAGATCTTCAAATCCTTTCCTTAAACCCTTAAATTCCGAAATCTAGGGTTTGTTTTAATCCCTTGATTTTCGAAATTTGCCTCCTCCCCAAGATAAGATCCTAAATTTTAGGAATTTTGGATTATCCCATATCTTGTAATTATCCTCTAATTGTTATATATGGTAATTATAGATTTTGCATTATCATAACCATTATTTCATAATCTAGAGAGATAATCAAGGGATTAGGATATCTTAAATGTATAAATGGTAATTATCCTCATGATTTAGATAATGCCTTATGATTAAATTAATAGTCTAATTCAAGATAATTATTAAATCAAGAGTTTTAACATTTAAAATTTTAATTTACATGTCATAAATTCGAAATTTTTTAAGAGAAATTAAAACTAAATTGTTTTGAAAAGTTTCAAAACTTGCCCTCAAGTTTTGGAATTTAAATTATGATTAAAAGTTTAATTTTGATGCATATTTAAATTCTAAACCCTAATGTTTTGAAATGTTTCAAAACTTGCCCTCAAGTTTTGGAATTTAAAAGTTGATTAAAAGTTTAATTTAGGGATGTTAAATTCTAAAACCCTAGTATTGTTTTGAAAAGTTCAAATCACACCCTTATGGTTTTATTAATTCATTAAGGTGTATAATTAAAATAGGTTTAATAAATCCATAAAAGTTTTGGTTTACAATTAAAAGTATAATTGTTATATTTGACCACCTAGTATTTAAAAAGTGTAAAACACATCCTATACTATATATAACATTGAAAGTCTAACATTATATATATGTATAAGTAAATGTCAGTCTTACCGTTAGTAGGCCTCATTCATGAAGCTGGTCTATAAGGGGTGTTTAAGGAAATTACCTATAAAATGGCGATTGAATGGGTATCCACTCTTACCCACCGCACTCTTGACTAGTGGAGGGTCGTTAGCCGAACGGGTAGGATAGGACAAAACCTTCCATTATAAGTATAATGAAGTACAAAAGTAACTAAATGTTTTACAAATTCCCAATCTTAGTTACTTAGGCAAAAATGAATTGATGCAATTCCATGAAATTACACTTTGTACCCTTGCGAAGACGTTAGTGGAGCGTGTGTGGTTTATCGGCGCACTAAATGGTTCTAAGAGAAGGTAGCAAAGGGTGACTCAATGTTTGTCATAGTTCGGTGGAGCGTGTGTGGTTTACCGGCACATCGAATAGATGACTGTAACATGTGGGGGCACCATGTAAGTTTGCATGGTTATTCACACCCGCTTAGTGATCCTCAACATCCTAGTCACAAACTAGAGGGGCATATCGAGATTTAAACATGCCATTGAAAAGTTCAATGAATCTCAAAGGAAATCTAGGAGTTCTTAATACATTTAAAACTTAAGCCTTATGTTTTTCATGGTGATGAATTAGTGAATCGTCATTCACTTACCTCCGAATTATTTGCATGTTGGATTACGGCATCCCTCTTATAATGTGTAAATAATGTTGTTGGATCCTAGCCTTAATGTCTCATTTGGGTGTTTCATTAAGGATTCAATCAACTAACTTGAAATTTCTCCCGTTATGTAGATGTCTGATTCTAACCGTGGTCTTCCCGAATCCCAAGGAAAAGGTGTTCCTATTGAAAGTGATAGCTTGTTCCAAAGTGAAGGATCAATGTGGACTAGCTTGATCTCACCCCCTCCTCCTCCTCCCGTTGCTCTCCCCGACCCACAAGAACGAAGATCTGAAAGGTTCAAGATCACCAAAACCCTATTGGTAATGAAACATGAAGACGGTAAACCCGTGTGTGCTCACGTCCTATTGATGAAATCATACATTGATAGGTTGATTATGTTGGGTGCGTCTTTCCCCAATAAGTTGGATGTGGACTGGGTTCTTCAGTCACTCCCTGAATCATATGATAAGTTCATAAGAGAGTATCGTATGATGAACATTGACGCGACCCTCATTGACTTCACTTACATGCTTATTGCTGCTGAATCAGAAATGATTTGGCGAAGTAATGGAGCATATTTGTCTAGTCAATCAACCAACCACGATTCCGTGGATGCTCTAGGAGAGGCCACATGTTTCTGCTGCCAAGGGAAAGGGAAACGGATACGAAGCTACCCAAAGGAACTGAAGAATCTAAGAGATGGAAGAGTCAAGAAGTGTGGCCCTGCTTCAGGTACAAAATCCACTATCTAACTCCATTAAATTCCTATTCTTTATACATGATGTGATAAGATTACATTTTCATGTTTTGAAGGATCAAAGAAAAGAAAGGAAGGTTGATGGAATAGCAAGATGAGTCTGATCACGAAGAAATGGATTACGATCGCATGGATTTGAAGATCAGATTTTGAGCTTATGAAGTTATGATAGATTTGTTAGGAGTATTTGAATACATAGTTTTTCATTTGAATTTTGCATTGTAAGGACATGTTTTCCGCTGCTTTGATGAATAAAATAAATATTGGATTTTATCTTATTTGATTATCCTTGCAATGGCATATATGAAAAATTGATGTTTGTGTACTTCTAATATTAGCAAAATGGATTTGATTCTTAATTAGGTTGCTTGTGGAAGTGTCAATAGTTTACCAAATAGGGAGAGTTTCTCATCGCCCAAGTTTCAAGTGGATAGGAACTTGGAATCGTGCAACAAGTATTGCATGATGAATGAAAACTATCACATTTGGGAAATTTAGACTAGTGGTTGGCAAAGAGCCAAGTGAAGGACTATGAGATCAAGTACACAAAGTTGTGTGTTGATCAAGTCCACCACAAGAGTGAAAAGATATTCGTCATGATTTACTAAAGTTTAGTAAATATGGTTACACTTATAAGATGAAGTATAATTCTGGATTTGTTAAAAGAGTTTAAATCAATAGCAGAACGAATAAGAAAAATCAAGTAGGTAGAAAGATAAAAGTTTCTCCGTTCTAAGAAGAAGGGAGAGTACCTTTTATTGTGGACTTAATGATTAAGAACCATATCTCAATTGATACTCTAAGTGATTCTTAGTACAATTTGTATGTCTAAGAAGAGGAGACAAGATTTGTGAAAAATGGTTAAATCAAGAAGTCAATCATGCTTCGTTCCAATGTCAAGTCTTAGAGTTATACTCCAAGATTGTGAATTAGGTGATAAGTCTTAAGAAGGTTTATAACTTTCAACAAATGTGGAACTTGGAAAAGGTTTTCTTGTTCTCTGTCACCCCCCCAAACCGGAACGGCGGAAACGTTCGGGGGCGGATGACTTCATGTGGTAGCATAACAAATGAATACATAGTAAAGAAAGCAATACAACCATCATATATATAATTGAAAGTTTACATTGTTAAAAGTACATGTTCAAAACCAATTACAATATGATGCCAAAATATGAATTTAACTGACGACGCAGCGTCCCTTCCTCAAAAGCAGTTTTGATACCTGTAATTACTGAATCCCTGGGACATACTGTTGGGTTTTGAGCATTCTAACACTCCTAAGTGTACATGCAACCCTAAATACCTTGGATCTATGTTTTCTCTATTATACATGCAAATAAGAACATCCAGGGTATTATCCTAATCTAGCATAGAAAAACTATGAATGTAACAAGATAGAATACATACCTCTTGATGTAGCTTGATGTCTTCAAGCTTTAAGAGCTTAGCCCCAATAGTGTGGAAGCCTCAAGTGGAATCACAAATCACAAAGACACCTTGGAATACTTTAGAGAATATGGATACTTGGTTTTCTCTTGTGAAATTGGCTAGCCCTTCTTAGTGTATCCACACTAGTGCCCATTTCACCAACCAAGGACATCTTTATATAGTATGGAGGATTAGGGTTAAACCCTAATACCCATGACCTATCATTTCCTAGGATCCATGGGTTAAACACTCCATGGACTATCCATGAAAGCTTAGCCCAACCTAAATGAACTTGGCCCATTCCATATATATAAGAGTCCATATTTAATTAGTTCCTTTTGATCACTTAATTAATTATAAATTAATTCTTGATCAATACTAATTAAATAATATGATTCCATATTAATATATTAGAACTTATAATATATTAATATTAATCATAAACATACTATTCTCAAAAGATTATCCATATAAATTGTGTCGGTGAAGTGCAACCCAAATGGACCATGCCGGGTCGGGTCAAGTACATACCAAATATAGTTATGGACTTAGACATTAATCCAACAGTCTCCCACTTGGATAAGTCTAAAACTATTATTGCGTATGACTTCAAACCTAACTGGCAATCGTAGCTCTTAAAGCCGCTGTCGAACTCTGATCTTGTCAACGAACTCTGACCTTTGTCAATGACTTGTCCATTAGATAAGGGATCATATATTCCTCCATTCTAGATATCATATGGACTGAGACATGGATTATAATCATTCTCTCTGTCCATTTGTTGTTTCCCGATTTCCGATTTATGACGATTGACTAATTGAACAAATCAAATCAGTCCTGGCCCGGCCGAGCACTTCCATTTGTCATCATCAAATCATCGAGGGGCCCACAAATATCACTTTTATCCCGAAGGTAAAAGTAATGGATAAACTTCGACTCATATGGCTTGTTCCACTACTTGTTGAATAATACACAAAGGCACGTTTTATAGCACCGAGTTACCAAATGCGTTTTCGTGCAATCAATGTACTATCAACTCATAGTAACAACTCATATCTCTAGGTTTGAAGAATATAAGATATTATCGTCTCATGATCACTCGTGATAAAATCCATGAAGTGATTCCAATGAGCGCGGGTTGAATCCAATACTCAGAACTTATGAGCACTCATGAGTGTTGTAGCCCTTTGTCCAACACCTTAGACCTCTACTTCCAACATATGACCGACTGTGGATGGTTTGAATAACTTAGTCATTCCGGAAGAATAACCCAGTTTATTCGGGAAGTCAAAACATGCAAAATGAAACACAATAATAATTGAATCTAATATGGTATCAACCCTTTGAACATAAATAAAACACCTTTTATTTATCACCATATGATTACACATTATTCATTGTATACTGTTTCAGCTATCAACTTTATTCTTGAATTTAAAACAATAGTTGTCCCATGCTCCAAGCATGTACACTATGTTTTCTTAAACACTAGTCATGCCATACACCAAGTATGCATACTATGTTTGTCTATGACCTTTACTTTGTGAACTAGATCAATTGAACATAACTTCAAAGATTCTCTTTTCACATTCTCAAATCCTTACTGCAAATGCAAGAATTCCAAATTCATTCCATTTACTGAAATTTGTTAGATTCTAAACTTATATGCATTGATCCTCTTGTAACGATTATGCACAAACTCACAAAGACTTGGCAACAATCATTACAGAGTATTCCAAAGGAGATCAACTCCTTGGAAATATCCTTCTTGCATTAAGTTTCCTTAATCTTACACAGATTGAAATTTCTAATCTTTGAAACATTTCCAGATTCCATTTTGACTATCACTTCTGAACAAGAGTTGCCTCCTTACAGATTATGTCAATATGGTCCTTCCAGAATTATCACTATACTTCCAATTGTCCTTGAGTAACCAATCTTTGGTAAACCTTAGATTGTCCTCGACAATTGTTTAATCCTTTTAGTCATATCCATTTCTAAACCTTTTCCCTTCTTAATGCCCCAGGCATTTGGAAAATTTTAGAATGGATGATTATAGCACATGTAATCGATCCTATATCCGAAGCATATGGGACACGATTCATGATGTCTCACATAAAGACTAAACCAGTCTTTTGCTATAATATATCCATTTCAATTTGCCAAGTTCTCATAATTAAGATTATGAAAAGGGATGCCGTAATCATAACCGAATTTTAGAACGCAAATAATGGACCCATATACAGAATTTCCTTATGTTGAGCCATTCCAACATGAAATTCATATATATCCTTGACTAAATGATTAAAACCTCACGATCTAAGCTTATAGATTTGAGATGAAGTATAATTTCCTCTCCCTTAATTATAGCAAAACAACTCTTTCCCAATTGAAACTTTTGTTTTTCTATAATTAACATTGCTAACTTGCAATACTTATCATAATTATCATGCTCCCACTAACATGATGATTATTAGCATAACACTTATGCTCCCACTAGCTTTGACATGTACCCAGAAATCAGCTGGACTTCTAGAAATCAATACTTCATTGACTTTCTTACCAAAGTTCAGATTTCTAATACTAGATTGTTTTGATAAGACTTTATCAAAATCATACACCTTCCCTTAGATAGCACACTTGTGAGTCTAAACAATTATGAAGAGGTATTCCGTAATCATAATGGTTAGACCTTTTTGCCACTTCTCATAAGTTCAGGTTAGTGTGCCGGTAAACCACACACTCTCCACTAACGACTTTGAGAATGTAAATATCACAATTGCTATCTAGCTAAAATCTACTTAGTGAAAGTGTTTCCTCACCATCATTTTCATGAATCAGAGAGAAACCTTATGACACTTAGATTTAATGGTGTATGTGTTCTTATCCATGTGAATTGTCAAAATCATAGTCACAAGACAAGGATAATGACAAATCCGAACTCATATGGACTGAACTCAATCTTAAATTCTTGCCACCTGGCAGTTCAAGGGCCTGCCATTGCTTCCAAGTTGTTTGTGCAACACATTGAGAACTATAAGAACTCATATGCAAAACCAACTTTAACTGGAATGGGCACAGAATATGTCAACACGATAGGTTATAAACCTCAAGTCGTGTGCTAGTGAAGAACTTCAGGTTTTATTCTTGCTTAGTTCTTGAGACTTTCAAGACCTTTAAGACTCCCACTGTCCTCTTGATCTATAAGACTCCCTTGTCAAACATCCAAGAGACAGTGTGGATTCTAATCAAGACAAACACTTCACACAATTGGCCTAAGTTGGTCTTTGTTTTATCCAAAACATCACAACTTGCCAATTTCAAATGTACAAGAGTAGGAAACTTTTACTCTTACATTTGACAAGTGTTTTATACCTTCTTTAAGACATGTCACTCAAATTACAATCTTGTAGTATGACTCTAAGATTTGCAGTATGACTCATCTTCTTGATTTAACCATTTCAACAATTCAAGATCCCTCTTCTTAGTCATAAGAATGCACTAAGACTTCCTTAGAGAACTAATTGTGCTATGGTTTCTTAATCATTAAGATGATCACAAAAACTGATACTAAAGTACTCTCCCATCTTTTCAGATTTGAGAAACTTTTATCCTTCTGCCTAATTTGATTCTTCTTATTCGCTCTGTCATACATTGGAACCTTTTCCAATGTCTTAGAGTTACACTTAAGCTTGTAAGTATAATCATATTTACTGAGCTTTAGTAAACTATGACGAATAGTCTCATCAATCTTTTGTGGTGGACTTGACCAGTGCACAAGACTATGTACTCGATCCCTTAGTCCATTACTTGACTCACACATCCATGTGACCGAGTAATTAGTCTTAATTTTCCAATACTTGAAAGTTCTCATTCATCATGCTATACAACTTGCATGATTCCAAGTTCTGGTCCAAATGAAACTTGGGTGATGAGAATCTTTCCTTATTAGGTAAATATAGACATTACCACAAATGAAAGAATCAACTTCATATTTCCACTCTTGCTCTTAATGGAATCAAATAAGCAACAATTTTTCCTCAAATGCCATTGTAAGGATATTTTAAAATAAATAAAATCAAAAATTTCCTTTTATTTTAAAACATTGTGGAAAAACTAATCCTTACAATCCATATGAAAATTTTTTGTTATCTATTCCTAAGCAAAAATATCATAACTCCTAAGAAGTAGCTCAAGAATCCAATTTTCAAGCTATGCGATAGAAATCCATCTACGCGATCAGATTCAGCATATTCTTTCTTTAAGTTTCTTCACTTTTCTTTGATTCTTAAACATCACCATGTGATCCAGTCACATCATGTATCAAGAATCTCAGAATAGAAACTTAACAGAGTTAGATAGTGGACTTTACCTGAAGTAGAGTCAAACTTATTGACTTTAACATCCTTAGGTAAGTTTGGAAGCTTCACAATCAATGCCCCTTCCTTTGGCAATATAAACATATGGACCCTTTGATAATGGTACACGAGACTATCATAGACTTAGCTTTTCTCTTTATCATTTTGTCAACCGAGTTGACTATGGCCGATCACTTTCCACTGGGAAGAGAGAGCTTTATTAGATATCCAATGTCATCATTGTCAATGTCCATAAAGTTTTAGGAAGTTGATCTTAGGAAATAGATAAGATCACTAAGGGTCTTGTCATAGTCTGTTTCATAGGTGTTCCAAAAGAACTCACTATGTGACTTAGAAAGTAGTTGAACCACCAACTTTCTCAAGACTTTGACACCCAACTCTCCCGGCTTGTCAATATGTGACTACATCTCCAAGATGTGATCACACCTAGACCTTGCCTTGCCAATAGGGATTGAGTGACCTTAAACTTTTCAAGAACTTGTGGGTTAGAGAGAATAATTGGAGGAGGAGAAAGAAGTATGATATCCATGGGACATCATCCTCATTAGGAAACCTTGTTTCAAGAGATTTGGGAAGATCATAGGTGTCTAAACCAGACATCTTTTGGGAGATATTCAAGATAGTTGATTTAAAGTCCTTAATATGACACCCAATATGAAATATTAAGGCTAGGACCCAACAAACTATTTTATAACTTAGAAGAGGTATGCTGTAATCCAAGCTATAAAATATTTGAAGGTCGGTGAATGACGATTCACCAATTTCCACCAAGATAAACGAAATGTATTATTAGGTTTTAATTGGTTTTGAAACTCCTAGATCTTTGAGATTCATTGAACTGTTCAAAGGCATGTTTCAATCTCGAGTGTGCCCTTCAGGTTTTGTGACTGGGATGCCGAGGATCACAAAACAAGGTGTGAAGTAACCATGCAAATCACTTGGTACCCTTAATAAATTACCCCTCAATCAATGTGCTGGTTAACCACACACGCTCCATCGATACTATGATAAATATTAAGTCACCCTTTACCTACCTTGTTAAGTCCAAGTTAGTGTGCCGGTTAACCACACACGCTCCACTAACGACTTAGACAAAGTGTAAAGTGTAATTTCATGGGTTAGCACCTTATTCACATTTTTCCTAAGTAACTAAGATTGGGTATTATTAAGAGTTTAGTTACTTAGTATTATCATTAATACTTTTAATGAAGGAGAATTATAGTCTTGTCAAACCCGTTCGGCTTACGACCCTCCACCGGTCAAGTAAGCGGTGGGTGAGAGTGGACACCCATTAAGTTGCCATTTTATAGGCAACAACCTTATACCCACCTTATAGACCGACTTCGTGAATGAGGCGTACTAGCGGTAAGACTGACTTTACTCTTATACATATATATATATATATATATATATATATATATATATATATATATATATATATATATATATTATTAACTTATAATATTATAAAGTATAAGGGTTGAATTTTAACTTTTAAAATTCTAAGGGATAACTTGGAATTAAAGTATTCATAAGGAAAACTTTTCAAATTCCAAAACTTGAGGGCAAGTTTTGAAACTACTCAAAACTAATTAATTCCATAACTTATGTGTTTAAAGTAGTTTTAATCCAAAAACTCTTCAAGTTCCATAACTTGAGGACAAGTTATGGAAGACTTTAAACTAATAAAAGAACTAACTTTTTCTTTATTTTATAACTTATGGATTTAATTATGGTTACATATTTTTCTTTAATGAAGTGACTCTTGAACTTCCATAACTTGAGGACAAGTTATGGAGTCATAAAAAATTATTCAATGACACAAGACTCTTCATTTTGTAACCATTGCCAACTTTTATGAGTTTTATGAGTCTTAAATGTGACTTTTCATGTAACTTGAGGACAAGTTACACAAACACATTTTATACTCAACTCTTAGATTAAAATGGATTGAAAACAACTATTTCAATTAACTTTTCTATTAATCTAAGCAACTCATAAGAACAAGATAATTCAAATCAAACTTTTTCATGTCATTAGTCTAAACCTTAAACTAATACAAAACATGAATCTATTGACAATTATCTTTGAAAATGGATTAGCATGAACATTACCACATCAAAAAACATGTTTATAAGTTCAAAAACAACTTAAGGTAATGTTCCTAGTCCATTTCTAGCCAAAAAAGTCAAGTTTATGCTGTCTGGGGGTCCAACTCGTCGAGTGCATGAACCAACTCGGCGAGTTGGATCGAATTCATCAATTTTTAGGCATGGACTCGCCGAGTCCTCTGATGGACTCGCCGAGTCTGATGATCAGACAACACCAAATTTGTTTTTTCAGCTTCTATTGCAGGTATAACAAGAAAACAAGCTTAGTCTCTGATACCACTGTTGGGTTTTGAGCATTCTAACACTCCTAAGTGTACATGCAACCCTAAATACCTTGGATCTATTTTTTTCTCTATTATACATGCAAATAAGAACATCCAGGGTATTATCCTAATCTAGCATACAAAAACTATGAATGTAACAAGATAGAATACATACCTCTTGATGTAGCTTGATGTCTTCAAGCTTTAAGAGCTTATCCCCAATAGTGTGGAAGCCTCAAGTGGAATCACAAATCACAAAGACACCTTGGAATACTTTAGAGAATATGGATACTTGGTTTTCTCTTGTGAAATTGGCTAGCCCTTCTTAGTGTATCCACACTAGTGCCCATTTCACCAACCAAGGACATCTTTATATAGTATGGAGGATTAGGGTTAAACCCTAATACCCATGACCTATCATTTCCTAGGATCCATGGGTTAAACACTCCATGGACTATCCATGAAAGCTTAGCCCAACCTAAATGAACTTGGCCCATTCCATATATATAAGAGTCCATATTTAATTAGTTCCTTTTGATCACTTAATTAATTATAAATTAATTCTTGATCAATACTAATTAAATAATATGATTCCATATTAATATATTAGAACTTATAATATATTAATATAAATCATAAACATACTATTCTCAAAAGATTATCCATATAAATTGTGTCGGTGAAGTGCAACCCAAATGGACCATGCCGGGTCGGGTCAAGTAAATACCAAATATAGTTATGGACTTAGACATTAATCCAACACATACAAGTAGTTTTGAAAGAGTAGATCAACATTTAAGTTGGTGAGTTTCATAAGTATTAAATGACAATGTTTGTATGAAAATGAAATGTTTTGTTTTTGTCCGCTTGTTTCTAGAAAATCCCATATTTTCTACTAACATAAATGTAGCCTTCTAACAAGACAAATGTTTGTTTCTAGAAAATGTATGTACGTGTGAAATAACCAATATGTTTGAAAACCTCGTAAATCAATGTATTTTTAATACCCCATGTGAGTTTTATAACCATACTATTGACTCGGAATGCCTATACACAACGTTCTTCAGGCGTTGGAATGTTATGACGTTTGTCACCCCAAATGGTGGACTGTAGCTAACAGTCAAGGCGCGGGTTGTCAAGCCCGTATAGATCTATGCATAAACACCATGCTCCTCCTCCAAGGGATTTTGGTATATAATACATGACTTGAAATGTGTACTCGAATGTACGTGAAGTTAATGTCTCACAAATCTTAGTATAATAACAAATTTACGTGTTAAAATGTTCGTTTGTTCTTGTATATGAAAGTGACTTCTTGAAAATGGTGTTTCTAGTATGTAAAAGTTAGCAAAATTCTTGTAAAACTATACCTATTATAGCTTTCTAAAAGTGTGTCTCATTTGTTTAGAATTCCCTAGAAAATGAATCACTTAATATGAAAGTATAGATTTTTATAGTGTCTAAGATAGACACATATACAAATAATCTAAGCAAAATGTTTAGTTTATACATGCATTACAACAATTTATATTTCAAAAGATAGAATGCTATTGTAATATATTTTATATACGAGAGTTCCCTATAAAGTTTATAAATCACATATCATTCTATTTAATAAAAGTGTATAATAAAACTTTATATATAACACCCAATAATAATCGTGTGTTTTACTTGTATTCCCCCCCCCCCCCCCCCCCCCCCATGAAAGCATATAAAAGCATTTAGAATATTTAAAAGGGATGATTAAGGGGTATGAACTCACTTGAAAGTTTGAAGAAAGCGAGATGGAAACCGGGCAGAATTTCATCTCGGGAAAATGGATTTTCTCGGGATTCTCGGGAATCTCGAGAGTACAAACGATCTTCAGGACTTGAGCAAAATGACCAGGGCTTCGGGTTAGCACGGACACGAAAAACGAGGCAAGAATGCAAAGGAAATGAGAGAAATGGTGCCCTTACTTCGGAACCCTCACATCCCTTTTATAGGGGCTGGGAACCGCCTCGGTACGCGGGGCGTACGAGGGTACGTTGGGTGTATGCGTACATCACGCATGACCGGATCCTCGACTGCCTCGGACTCGGATGGGACGGGGCATAGCTTCGCATAGGGCGAGACGTGGACGATCCGAAGCCTAGCTCTTGAGTACGCGGGGCGTACGCCTGTACGCTGGGCGTACCTCGGATAGGCTTGCTGACTCCCCTTCGGATAATACCAAGGATTAATATTTAAATTTATATTTTATTTAATTAATAAACTTCTAAAATTCATATCTTCTTCATACGAACTCCGTTTTCGATGGTCGTAGGTGAGACTATGCTCTACAACTTTCGTTTAGATTCCATCGGCAAATTTTGAAATGATTTTTATTATTTATTTTTAAAAGGTCGTGTTTAAGGAATTTCTTTAGAAATTCATAACTTCTTTATCTGACGTCGGTTTTTGCCAGACTTTTTACCGCTGAATTACCATTGTTGAGACCTTCGATTCTCGTTTAATTAGGTCATTCCGGCCAAAAGTCGCTCGATCCCCGATTCGAGTTTTTAGTTGTCTACTGCTAAGCCGAACTTGGAACAATCATAACTTCAATATACGAAGTCGGATTTGGGCTTTCTTATTACGTACGATCACGGTTTAATGACATCTATCATAGTAGGTAATTAAATAGAAACTTTTTGGACATTTTATTTTCGAAGTAAATTTCATTATCACAAAAGTGGTTACCATAATTGACTTTTTAGGTCATTACATAGAGTTGAAATATGGGGTTGTCACATTCTCGCACATTTGAAATTGGTAAATTGTGATGTCTTGGATAAGACAAAGACCAACTAGGACCAATTATGTGAAGAGTTTTGTCTTGATAAAGGCAACACTAACTCTTGAATATTTGTTTGTCAAGAAATATTTCTTAACAAGGGAATCTTATATGTCGAGGAGTCAGTGGGAGTCTTAATGGTCTTGAAAGGTTTCAAGAACAAATCAAGAATATACCTTATAATACAACACTAGCACACGACTTGAGGTTTACGACCTATCGTGTTGACACTATTTTGTTTCTGTGCCATTCCGAATTGAGTTAATTATGAAAGTGAGTTCTACGAGTTCTCAATGGATTGTATAGGGGCAAGGCACCTTGTTCAATGGAAAGTACATTGAAATGAAGGGGTGAGCTGCTAAATAACTTGGAAGCAATGGTGGGACCCTTGATGGCAAGAAATTAGTAAAAGCAAGTTCTATCCATAAGAGTTTGGATTTGTCATCGACATTATCTTGTGATTATGGTTATGACAAATTAACATGGATGAGAATGAATACACCACAAAATCTAAGTGTTATAAGGTTTCTTTCATTCATAAGAATGATTGTAAGTAAACGCTTTCACTAAGAGAGATTTTGAAGATAGCATTATATGATTTGGGTTTCTCAAATTCAACTTTGATTATGGCATACCTCTTCATAGTTCGAATTGTGGGAAATGGCAAATAGGTCTGAACATCTTTGACTTATTGATATGAGTCTTAGAATCGTTTAGACATATACATATGAGCTGTCCAAGGAAAGGTGTATGAGTTTAAGAAGCTTAGATAGAGTCTTGTCGAAGCATCTAGTATTAGAAATATGAACTTGAGAAATTGTTTTCTTAAAGTTCAGCTGATTTCTGAATACATGTTAAAGCTAGTGGGAGCATAAGTGTTATGCTGGTAAAGAAATAATCATCATGTAAGTGGGAGCATGAATATTATGGTAAGCGTTGCAAGTTATCAATATTACTTATAGAAAACAAGTGTTGTACTTTGCAATGTCGTAAGGGTTGAAAAGTTGTTTTGCTATAATTAAGGGAGAGAATATTGTACTTCGTTTCATAATCTAAAGCTTAGATTGAGAGATTTTAATAAATTTAATCAAAGGATACATAGTGTGTTCTTAAATTTTGATTATGATTACAGTATCCCTCTCCATAGTTCAAATTGTAAGAACGTGACACATAAAATGTTATGGCAGAAGATTGATAGAGTATCGTATCTTCATGTAAAACATTATGCATCGTGTCCCATACGCTTTGGGTATAGGATCGATTGCAAATGCTATAATATTTGACCATTCTAAATTATTCCAAATGTCTAGTGCATTAAGAGGGAAAAAGGACAAGAATCGGTTTTGACTAAGATAATTAAACAACTATCAAAGGACAATCCAAAGTTCACTAAGGATTGGTCACTTGTGAATGGTTGGAAATATGGCGTTGAACGGACCATATCAACATCATTATGAATATATAAGATTCTATTAAGAATGAGTTATCATATGGTAAATATAGAAATGTTTCCATAATTGGGAGTTGGAAATAAAGAATTTATGTCTAAATTAGAAAATTTTATGCAAAAGGATGTTCAAAGAATGTACTTTGAGTGAGAGACATCACATCTATAGAATTGTTCTATAACTATTTTGATAGAGTACCTTGTGATTTCGATAGCCGAGTCTTTGTGATTTTGTGCCGTATCTTCACAAGAGGATCATTGCATAAAATATTAGAATTTGACATATTCTATAAGTGACAAGAATTTGATATTCTTGTGCTTATGATAAGAATTGGGATTTGTGAAATGAGAATGATTAATAAAAAAAAATGTGTTCACTTAATCTATTTCACAAAGTAATAGACCATTGAAAACCAAAGTGTGCATGCTTGGAGCATGGGACAATTGTGGTTGTAATTCAAGTTATAAAGTTGATTATCTGAAATGTTAAACAATAGATAATAAGTAATCAATATGGTGATTAAATAAAGGTGTTTTATTTATAGTCAAGGGTTGGGACCATATAAGATCAGTATTACCTTTGTGTTTAACTTTGCATGTTTTGACTTCCAGAATAATTGAGTTTATGAAGAATAATCGAATTATTCAAATGGACCACAGTCAGTCATACGTTGGAAGTAAGTATGAATGAAGACTGTCATGAATTGGTTGTAGATTGTCTAAATCGTATTAGACATAGCAAAGGTTTGCTGCAACGTTCATGAGTGCTTATGAATATGATTTTGAGCAATGGATTAAACCCACGCTCACTTGGATCGCTTCATGGATTTTATCACGAGCGATTGGTGAAACAATAATATCTTGTATTCTTGAAACCGAGATGTGTGAGTTGTATCTTGCGAATCGGTTGCACATTGATAATATGTAAACGCACCAGTAACTCGGTGTTATAAAACTTATTGTTGTGTGTGATTTTGTGAGTGAGTGCAAGCAAACATTGAGTCAAAGTTTATCCGTTCCTTTTACCTAAAGTAGGATAAAAGCGATATATGTGGGCCCCTCGATGATTTAGTGATGACAAACGTAAATGCTCGACCGGGCTAGGGCTAATTTGATTTGTTCAATTAGTCAGTCATCGTAAATCGGAAATCGAGAAACAACACATAGACTGAGATAATGATTTCAATCCATGTCTCACGTCTATATGATATCTAGAATGGAGGAATATACGATCCCTTATCTGAAGGACAAGTTACTGATAAGATCAGAGTTTGACAGCGTCTTTGAGAGCTACGATTGCAAATCGAGGTGTACTTACATTTGTAGTTACTAGACTTATCCAAGTAGGAGACTGTTGGATTAGTGTCTAAGCCAGTAACCATAATTGGTAAGTACTTGACCTGATTGTGCATGGTCCTTTTGGGTTGCCTTCACCAAAGCAACTTGACTGGAGAAATAATAGAGATAGAGAGGTTATTATGATTTATTAATATGGTATAAGAATAATATATTAAAGGAGAAATCATATTTGTTTAATTAATATTGGTCAATAATTAATTAGGAATTAATTTTGTGATCAAGTGTAATTAATTAAACTAGAGGGGCTGAATTGTAATTATGTGATAGTTACAAAATACGGTAAGGATTATCCTAAGGATAGGTTGGACGAATTTAAGGTGATAAGGCCTTAGAATTCATCCATGATAAGGATTCAAGGCTTATCTTATGGGTTGCTTGGTGGGCAAGCAACTAGATAAGGATAAGGACTGAAATCCTATCTCTACACCTATATAAACACCCCTTTGGCTCATGATTTCGTATATACCTTCCCAAGTCTTCTTAGGGACGAATTTTTATACCTCTCCTCTCTCTTTATATCTTCTCTATTTACTCTTGGTGTTTGTGAGCCATTAGAGGCACTACACTTATGGTGCTTGCTTTCAAGACTTAGGTTTTGAAGATTCAAGTTGTTATTACAATATAACAACAAGAGGTATGTAATCTAACCTTCTTGGTTAATTTCGAAAATAGCAATCATGATTAGGGTTTTATTATGTGTTCATAATGTTGTGTATCTAATAGTGAAAACATAGATCCAATGCTAGGGTTTCATGTACACATAGGATTGTTTGAATAAAACCCATCAGTTTTGTGGATGATAAATACTCTAATAGAGTGTATAAGCTTGAAAAGTCAATCTATGGATTGAAGCAAACTTCTTGTAGATGGAATCTTTGCTTTGATGAGAAGGTCAAATAGTTTGGCTTCTCTAGGAGTGAGGATGAGTCATGTGTATATGTTAAAGCTAGTCGGAGTATAGTTAGCTTTGTAGTACTGTATGTTGATGACATATTGCTCATAGGAAATGACGTTCCAACCTTGCAGGAAGTTAAGTCCTGGCTTGGAAAATGTTTCGCTATGAAGGATCTAGGAGAGGCTGCTTATATTCTGGGAATAAGGATTTTGAGAAATAGGAGTAGAAGACTAATTGGAATTAGTCAAAGTACTTACTTGGAAGCGTTTTAGCATGGAGATTCCAAGAAAGGAGAATTACCTATCCATAGCAACACCAAGCTGAGTAAGACTCAGTGTCCACGTACCAATGTCGAGATAGCAGAAATGAGTCGAGTTCCATATGCTTCCACCATTGGCTCGATCATTTATGCTATGACATTTACTCGACCTGATGTGGCTTTTTCTTTGAGCATGGTCAGTAGATATCAAGGGAACCCAGGTAAAGGTCACTGGATAGCAGTTAAGAACATTCTTAAGTATCTGCAAAGAACTTAGGTATGGGTCCTTGTACTTGGTGGCGGTGATGACTTGAGAGTTACTGGTTATAGTTACGCCAGTTTTCAGACAGACCGAGACAACCTCCATTCTCAGTCTAGTTGGGTGCTTACACTCAACGGAGGAGCAGTGACTTGGAAAAGTTCCGAGCACGAGACCGTGGCTGATTCAACATGTGAGTCAGAATATATAATTGTGAGCGAAGCGTCAAAGGAGGCTATATGGTTGAACAACTTCATTAGATACCTTGGAGTTGTGCCAACCATCAAGGAACCCATGGAGATTTTCTGTTAATGAACGAGCGGTTGCCTTGACCAAGGAACCAAGGGATCATGGAAGATCCATACATATTGATAGAAAATACCACTTCATCAGACATCGGGTAGAAGAAGCAATTCACGTCGTCAAGAGGGTATCGTCAGAAGAGAATCCTGGAAATCACTTTGCAAAGGGTCTGAGTAGGATTAAGCACGTTCAGCATGCAAGGAGCATTGGTCTGAAGGACGATATTAGTTTTAGTGATTCGATAGATATTTTAGAAACTTGTAACAATATAAATGTAATTGACATTTGATGATTAAGTAATGGAGATTTATTTATGAGTATTGTTTACTATCTTTTGTCAAATTGTTTATTTTGTGTTTCAACTTTGCATGTTTTACTTCCAGAATAATTGGATTGTTCAAATTATCCACAGTTGATCATACATTTGAAGTAAGTATTGAATTAACATTGTCATGAATTGGCTTGTAGATTTTTTAAGTGTTTAGACATAGCAAATGTTTGCTGCACCGTTCATGAGTGCTCTTGAAATAGGGATTTGAGTATTGGATTAAACCCACACTCATAGAATTACTTTATGGAATTTATCATGAGTAATTATGAGATGATAATATTTTATAATCTTTAAACCGAGATATATGAGTTGTTGTTTACGAGTTGGTTGTGCATTGATAATGCGTAAACGCATCAGTAACTTGATGTTATAAAACATATTGTTGTGTATGATTTGATAAGTAAATAGTACAAGCATATAAGTCAAAGTTTATCTGTTCATTTTATCCCTAGGGGTAAAAGCGATATCTTGGGCCCCTTGATGATTTTGTGTTGACTTATGTGACGGGCCCGGTCAGGACTTAATTGATGTGTTCAATTAAGTTCAGTGTCATACAAATCAGAAATCGGGAAACAAACTACTGGACAATGAGAATGGTTATGTTCCATGTCTTTGTCCACATGATATCTTGCAAAATGGAGGATTATATGATCCCTTATCTAAGGAGACACAATTGACTAGGTCAGAGTTTGACATCGGTTTTTGAAAGCTACGATTGCTAGTCAAATTTTAAAGTCATACTTGCAATAATAGTTATTAGACTTATCCATGTGGGAGACTGTTGGATTAAGTGTCTTAGCTCATAACTATAATTGGTATGTACTTGATTTGATAGTAGAATGGTCCTTTTGGGTTGCCTTCACCCTAGCAACTTAACAGAATGACTTTTAGAGAGAGAGAGAGAGAGGTTGAACTTATTATTTGGAATAATAAATTGATATATTAATGTATTATGAAAATAATATATTAATTAAAAATCATGTTATTTAATTAGTATTTAATCAAAAATTAATTTGGAATTAATTTTGGGATTAAAGGAACTAATTAAAGGAACACGGGTTGTTTTGCAAGTCATTGATAGTTGTGAAACTAGGCTACTGGACTCCTTAGAATGGAGTGGAAGAACACTATAGGGAGGCCCTATAGATTTTGTCCAAGGCTTCCTAATAACAGTCCATGGGATGCTTGAGCCTTAAGTAGGAAATTAGGGTTTTCTCCAGCAAACCCTAACAGCCCACAACTATATCAAGACCCTACCACTTAAATTTTTTTTCAATGCATTGTTTCTACAAACCCTAGCTAAAAATTTGAGGAATTCCCTCCTATCTCATCTCATCCTTTTGCTAGTGGTGTTTTGAACCATTAGAGGTGCAAAATTTGAGGCACTAAGCTTTCAAGAGTCAATGATATACAAGGTGTTCTTGTTATTACTACATAACAAGTAAGATAAACATCAAAACCCTTTTAATATGTAATTTTCGATTTGTATATGCTGGATCTAGGTTTTTGCTTTGGTATTTAATTTGCATGTTCAACTAGTAGAAAACTTAGATCCAAAGCAATTATGGTTGCATGAACACATAGGTTGTAGTTATTCTCAAAACCCATCAGTGCAAGACCCTGATATATTAGGGTGAGGCCAGACAATGAGTTATGGGGAGTACTACAGTGGTGCTTAAGGCTACCGAGTTGATTCATCAGGTCTAGAGTAGACTTCAAAAAACACAAAGTAGATAGAAGAGCTATGCCGACAAGCGTCATTCAGACCTAAAGTTCCAGGTTGGGGATATGGTTCTCTTGAAGGTGTCACCTTGGAAAGGTGTCATCTGATTTAGGAAGAGGGGGAAATTGGGCCTCAGGTACATCGGTCCTTTCAGCGTTTTGGCCTAGGTGGGTCGGGTTGCTTATCGCTTGGATATTCCCGATGAGCTTAGTCAGATCCATAGTATGTTTCACATTTCTTAGTTGTATAAATGATTAGTGGATGATTCTGCGGTGGTTCTATTGGAGGATATTTAGGTCGATGATTGCCTGAATTATATCGAGAGACTGGTGGCAATTCTGGATAGGAAGAGAAAGACCTTGAGGAATAAGTTTGTCGAGTTAATGAAAATCTAGTGGCAGTATCGCAAAGGTTCAGAATGGACGTGGGAGTCGGAGCACAAGATAAGAGAGCACTACCTCGATTTCTTTGAGGGAGCGGACTTTGAGGACGAAGTCTGATTTAAGTAGGGGGAATTGTAACATTCAATATTATTGGTATGTTTCCTTTTAACCCTTTATATAAAAACCTTTCATTTTAGTCCCTAGCTCAGTACATTTGGCATACTGGATCATTGATGGATCATGGATGCACCCACATACGATGGGCGTACATAGGAGGATGCTGGGTGTACTCTAGCCAACTAGAAACCCTAAGCTTTAGGGTTTTACCCTTATATAAACTCATTACGTCCCTTGAGCCTTGCCTCTTATCAGTCTCCGTACCTCCTATACCCTAAGATTGAAACCCTATCCTCCCATATTATGTTCTTGAACTTTCGAAGTAATTTTGGTGTTTTTTTGTGTGCATTGAAGAAGGTGGTGCTTGGTGACCAAGCTTTGGTAGGACTTGAAGTTGTAGATCCAGAATTTTCATCAAGTTTTCTAGCTCCAGAAGGTATAAACATCTTATCTTGTAATCTCTTTGTGTTAGATTGAGATTAGGGCTTGTTTTTTTAGCATATTATGGTCTGTTGGGTTATCTTTGGGAGATTGAAATACTCCAGGAGCTAGGATACTAGATCTTAACCCTTTCTGATGTTCCTTGTGTAAAAAGGTGTTATCTTGATGAATCATATTGGTACATGCATGAGTTAGAGTCCTTATTATGGGTCTTAACGGACAAATTCAGGTTTTGGGTCCCATTAATACATGCAAGGTGATAGATTTGCTAACTTTATGCATTAATACATTAAAATGAAATAGATCTGAGGTTTGGACGTTAAGAACTTAGGTGGTTAAGACAAAAATTAGGCGAATAGGTCTCTGGCCGGTACATGGGGCGTAATCCCTATTATGCTGTGTATTCTGGGTCAACTGCCCTTTTTGAGTCAACATTCATACATCGCGCGTATGAGGAAGTACGCTGAGAGTACTTGGTGAATTTGACTTTTGATGTTTTGGGCCCTTTTGGACTCGGGATTCTTTTAGACTTT
Source organism: Lactuca saligna (assembly GCF_052625555.1). Lineage (NCBI taxonomy): Eukaryota > Viridiplantae > Streptophyta > Magnoliopsida > Asterales > Asteraceae > Lactuca > Lactuca saligna. The sequence continues at coordinate 181,981,996 of NC_136419.1, forward strand.
AGGCCTTAACTGGGTTTTAGGCCTTGTGTTTGTTGGGCCATGGTTGGGCCCTAGGTTTATGAGTTGGGATATTTTTTGGCCTTGGGTCATTATTGGATTTTGGGCCAGGTTAGTTGGGCTAGTGAGGGAAGGGTAAAATAGTCTTTTACCCTTGGAGTAAAGTTGTGGAGTAGGGACCCCGATTATAGTTATTGACCTAATTATTAATTAGGGTTTTGTTTTCTTGGATCGTGAGGTGATTACTAGTTGCAACAGTCCGAGATTTTATCAGAGAGATTTAGCAGACTGAGGTGAGTTTCCTCACTGTGTTTGGCATGTCGGAGGCATCAATGTTGGCCCATGGTTTATTATGGTTAGGATTCTAGTTGTCTGCATGACTCTGGATGTATGCTATCTAATAGGTATATCGGGTGGGGCCTGATGAGTATATTGTATGTTATTTAACTCTATGTGTTTATATGTATACCGGGCAGGGCCTGATGCCAGGTGGGGCCTGATGACTATATTGTATGCTATTTTTCTTTGTGATTCTTGCATGTGTTTAGGTGTTTGTATGTATACCAGGCAGGGCCTGGTGACTGACAGATCTGTTTCGAGCGGAGTTCGATGCCAGGCGAGGGCCATTATATGTTTGATATGTAAGGTATATGGTATTTTGGGTAACTCACTAAGCTTCATGCTTACAGTTTTCAGTTTGTGTTTCTGGTACTTCTGGTTCAAAGGGGAAGAGCTCAGGATGATTACATTGCTTACACCAAAGTGTTCCGCATTTTTATGACTCTGATGTATTTGGATAGTTATTGACATTTTCTATTTTTGTTATGGTTTTATGAACAACATATGATTGATGGTTTTATTATTTTAAAAATAAAAAATTTTGGTCTTAATTTTTGGGATGTTTCGTTAGGTGTTTTTTTGAGGTTAAGGGAGATGGAGGCTGAAAAAATGAACCCTAAATTGATTTAGAGGTGCTTAAATACAAAGGTGACCCTAAAAGATCAACGGATTGGGCTATATCATTCCTCACTTTATGAGTACCTAAGGCTCACGTCGTGAGCAAGGAGTTGATACGCGGTCTTCACTTCACTTGTTACGTCGTGACCATCTATGGCTCACATCGTGACACTCAGTTTTCCGCAATTCCAATTCAATTCAACGACCATAACTTCTTTTTTACAACTCTATCTTATTATTTTGGCTCGCCCCATGCCGCACTTATAACCTTTACCCTTTCAGGCGACCCGAAACATAACTTTCTCCAGTCTGACCTCGGGTCCAATTACAAATTCATAGGCCTTGGTCACATTACAATCAATATTGTAACATTATAGAATTTTCTATGTTTCCTTAAACCCCCCTTGATGCAAAATTCATCTCATTATAGTCTCTAGCTAGTACGTGGGGCGTACTATATGGGTACGCTTAGCGTACTAGCCCGTTTCTAGATCGCGCATGCACCCACGTACGATATGAGTGCGTAGGAGTACGCATGACATATGTAATGTAGGGGAAAACCCTATTTTTAGGGTTTGTGCTCTATTTAAGCAACTTATATCACCTTTGGACATTTTTTAACAACCTCCATCACTCTCTACCCTAAAAACGAAATACTAAGTATCATTTGTGAGTTTTGAGCTTGAAAGTGAGTTTTGGTGGTGTTTTTGGTGAAGTAGAAGAAGAAGAACACTTGAAGGTTGCTTCGGAGTAGCTTGAGCTTGTAGATCCAAAGTCATATTCATCTTAACAAGTCATTTGAGGTAAAAATCTCCCATCTTGATGATCCTTTATGCCAGATGCAACTTAGGGTGTTGTTTATACATTTTTGGGTCTTTCGAGATAAATTTGAGTTTATGGTTTACTTTAGAAGCCATGGTGGTTAGATCTTGACTCAAATGAGGTCCCTTATCCATAGAAAGGAAACCTTTATGAGTTATTTTGGTCCATCCAAGAGTTAGGTTCTTTTTGAGTTTTGGGCCATATTAAGTCATGAATGTGTGTAATGTTTCCAACTTTACGTGTTAAGTCACCTTCTAGAATCAGATCTAAGAGTTTGGCACGTTGGCTTAACCGATAAGTGCTTAATGAGTTGGGTTGGTTGTCTGCAGAGTACACGGGGCGTACCCATCTTGTACGCTGAGCATATTTGTAATGCCCGTGTTTCACGGCTAAGCATTTTAGATGATGTAATAATCTAGGTCAACTATTGTAACTCTTTTTGAAGTAATAAAGATTAATTACTTGAGTATTATGTAAACTGTGTGTATTTATTTTCTTATTACTTATTTATAAGCGTATAATAAATAAAGAATAAAAATAAGCATTAAAATTAAACTGTGAGATAAGCCCAATATCTTTATATAAAGTTGTAGTGGTCGAAACAAGGATTTCGGGGATATAAAGAATGCCGAAATCTGAGTTATAACGAAGAAGTTATGACCCGTCGAAGTTTCGTGATGGAACCGGCACGACACCGGGAAGCGTAAATAGTGAAATTTCGATAGAGAGACCTTTAGCCTTAGCAATCTAAACGCAAGTCGTAGAAAACGTTAAACCGAGAGCATCCATGAAAAGAACACCCAAATCTGAATTCGTATGAAGAAGTTATGATTTTTTGAAGTTTCGACATAGTAGTGTACAGCCCGAAGTTCGAATATTAGATCGAGCGGTTTTTATCTGACACAACCTAAACGAGAATCAGAGATCTCGTTAATATTAGCGTAACGATAAAAAGACAGACGAAAACGGAAGTCGGATGAAAAAGTTATGAATTTTTAACGGACCAATCCGGTCCCGGCCTGTTAAAAATATAACTTTCAAAATAAAGTCAAAATTAGCCGACAGAGTCTAAATGAAAGTTGTAGAGGACGTTCCTGCCTACGCATGGATATAAAGAACGTCGAAAACAGAGCTTGTATGTGAAAGTTGCGAACTTTTAATGTCGAGTGTGAAATTTGCGATATCTGATGCAAGATGCGATGACGTGGCCAAATCTCAGCCTTCCCTTGCTCCCCACGGTCTCGCTTCGGATGAAGGACACGTCGCCTCGTCACTACGCCCTGCGTCCGAGGACAAGTATGCCCAATGTACTCCGGCTCTTATCCGTTCCGAGTGCGAGACAGCTGGAGGCTCGCTGGCAGCCTCATTCGAAGTTATGCCCAACGTAACCATTTCCGAACAAGGTGCGTACCACCGAAGCTGGAGCCTATAAAAGGCATGCAAGGGCTGCCATATTTTCTCACAAATTCACCACAACTTTCTCTCTCTACTTTCTATCACTTCCCCCCAAACCCCCCCTAAAGCCTAGGTAAACCCCCTAGCACCCGAAGGAAGCCCCGAGACTCCCGGAGTCCCGAGAAAAAGGGTCTTTTGGTTCGGAAATGCTGCTCCAAGCAAAGCCCGATTTTTAAGAAAACCCGCTGTAAGTGAGCTACGCGTATGCAATTTTTAATATAGTTTCTAATTAATTATAGTAACATTATTAGGACCTTAAAATAATTATTTGGGCTATTATTATGAGTTATATAGAGTGTTCTTTAACGCTAATAATAATAGCTAGACTATTAATTAGTCGCGGTTAACGTTAAACTAAACCCTAGTGGTATTGATACTAGGTTTTGTCGAGGGAAAATTATTTTGAGATCACGAAGCGCTGTTCAAGTGCAGAGTCACCACCTTTCAGGTGAGTGCATAGTTACTTTCAACTTACACATATATATGAAGTATTTTATATAAATTATGTGCTGTGTGTGCATATTATCTGTAGACTTGCTATCTGTGCTGGATGAACGACTTTATACACGTTTTAAATGATTTAAATTGTATATGTATTTAATATATACAAAATGTGTTGGGTAAAACAGGGGTAGATGTAATAGTTGCTGTGTGACAAAATAAAATAATGAGAGGCCTCATTATAGATGTTATTGATGATCCAGTCATCTAGCGGAGTATAGATGACGACCACGGACTATTCTAGACAGTCCAGTGGAATGCTAGTAGGCTCGCAACCTGTAGGTGTTTATTTGAACTGTGTGTTTACCAACAGTACTCCATCCCCCACATGGTTTCCTTATTTGAGATGAATTGTTGAGGAATCCCCGAAGCATGTGTTGTCACCCCGATGAAAGTCCTTAGACTAGATCCATTGTGTTAGATGTTCTAGGGACGTAAAGTGATGATAACGGGAAGGGGTAATCGGGTTTGTTTGGTTGATGAAAATAATAAATTTATTTATTGTGGGTTGAAAACCCTATGTGCTCACCAGGCTCCCAAGCCTGACCCACTCAGTTTCTTGTATTACAGGAAGTGGCGCATGAGCATAGATGTTTGGATGAGAGATAAGGGATTATAGGGCTGTAAATACGAAATAATGTAGTAAGGTTTATGTTGTACTATTTATGCTTTTGATCTGTATCGAACACGACATCCCGAGTCTTTTAATGAAACACATTTCTTTGGAAATGCTTTTGATAAATCTTTATCATATTTTGTTATGGGACAAATTTCGCAACACATTTTGTTATGGGATAAATCTTTATCATATTTTGTTATCGGTCTTTTCTGGTCGTGAAAATGGGGATGTCATAGTTGGCATCAGAGCATTAGTTTAAGCGAACTAGGAATTTTTAGGATATTTAGACTTAAACTTAGAATGCTAAGCGATGATTGTGAGATGTGAGCACTAGCTTATTTTAGGAATTATGCCTAAAATGCTTTTATGTGCTAAATGCTTTATGCCTGATATGTTGTTATTTGTTTGGATCTATGGTCTGTTGCCGACCGGATCTGGAAACCTTCTGTGTTTAGGATTCTAAACGTACGACTACGATATTAGAACTAACATGAAAACGTTTCAGAGTGATAAGGACGGTTTAAACGACTATCCTAAATAAAGATCTAAATTAACCTTATTCGGTGTATAGATCAAAATGGCAAGAACCGCAATGGAGCCGGGAATGCAAATGGGAACGGAAACCAACCTCCAGTGATTGAGCAAATACCGGTTGTGGTAGCCGCTGCTGAGCCAATAATGATGGCCGGAGTGCAAGCGATGATCCATATGATGTTGGGTCATCAAATGGAGGAAACCACACGTTTTCTCCAACAAAATCGAGGGGAAGCTACTATACCAATCGAACAGCCTGAGTTGAACGAAGGGCAGTCTGAGGAGGGGAACTACAGTGGGACCGTTGGTCAAGCCAACCCACCGATAGTTCGACAAAACAACCAGGATGACGGAGTCGAGAGGAATGGATGCAAGTACAAGGATTTTTTGACTTGCAAGCCATAGACTTTCACTTGAAAGGAAGATCCAATTGGAGTCATGGATTGGATCTCGGAGATAGAGTTAGCTTTCATGACGTGTGGTTGCAGAGGCAAACTACAAACCACATTTGCTGTACGTCAATTCCGAGGGGGTGCTGTGCGTTGGTGGAATACCCTGGGAAAGACCTTGAGCCCCAATGAGCCCCTACAGCTAGCATGGGTAGAGTTTTTAGTACAATT